>NC_086455.1:159111001-159446254 GCF_028390025.1 Pseudophryne corroboree | reverse complement strand
GCGTTTTTTTTTTTTTTATCACTAGGCAAACGCATGCTGATTGGCAGGAAGCGGGCGTTTGTGGGTGGTAACTGCCTGTTTTCTGGGAGTGTCAGGAAAAACGCAGGCGTTCCCAAGGGTTTTCAGGGCGGGTGTGTGACGTCCGCTCCGGCCCCGATCAGCCTGTTTGTTTGTGAAGTTTTCGCACGGCGTACACATGCATTCGCACGCTTGCACGGGGCGGGTTTTCACTCTCTATGGGCGGCGGCTATCTGATCGCAGAAATCTGCAAAAACGTACAGTAGCAATCAGGTCTGAATCGGGACCTAAGTATCTACTTTGTATTACATTAGTAATTAATGATAGGGAAAGCACTGCCTTCCCTGAGTGCACGTCCCTAGGCTTATATATATATATATATATATATATATATATATATATATATATATATATATATATATATATATATATATATATATATAATATTATGTAGACAAAAGTGATTGGACCACCCCAACTCAGGTGCATACAGTGTATGAGGGAATGGTGACTAGAAACATAGACAGCGGCCCGGTGTGACACGCACAGTGCATACAGTATATGAGGGAATGGTGACTAGAAACATAGACAGCGGCCCGGTGTGACACGCACAGTGCATACAGTATATGAGGGAATGGTGACTAGAAACATAGACAGCAGCCCGGTGTGACACGCACAGTGCATACAGTATATGAGGGAATGGTGACTAGAAACATAGACAGCGGCCCGGTGTGACACGCACAGTGCATACAGTATATGAGGGAATGGTGACTAAAAACATAGACAGCGGCCCGGTGTGACACGCACAGTGCATACAGTATATGAGGGAATGGTGACTAGAAACATAGACAGCGGCCCGGTGTGACACGCACAGTGCATACAGTATATGAGGGAATGGTGACTAGAAACATAGACAGCGGCCCGGTGTGACACGCACAGTACAGTATATGAGGGAATGGTGACTAGAAACATAGACAGCGGCCCGGTGTGACACGCACAGTGCATACAGTATATGAGGGAATGGTGACTAGAAACATAGACAGCGGCCCGGTGTGACACGCACAGTGCATACAGTATATGAGGGAATGGTGACTAGAAACATAGACAGCGGCCCGGTGTGACACGCACAGTGCATACAGTATATGAGGGAATGGTGACTAGAAACATAGACAGCGGCCCGGTGTGACACGCACAGTGCATACAGTATATGAGGGAATGGTGACTAGAAACATAGACAGCGGCCCGGTGTGACACGCACAGTGCATACAGTATATGAGGGGATGGTGACTAGAAACATAGACAGCGGCCCGGTGTGACACGCACAGTGCATCCAGTATATGAGGGAATGGTGACTAGAAACATAGACAGCGGGCCGGTGTGACACGCACAGTGCATACAGTATATGAGGGAATGGTGACTAGAAACACAGCGGCCCGGTGTGACACGCACAGTGCATACAGTATATGAGGGAATGGTGACTAGAAACATAGACAGCGGCCCGGTGTGACACGCACAGTGCATACAGTATATGAGGGAATGGTGACTAGAAACATAGACAGCGGCCCGGTGTGACACGCACAGTGCATACAGTATATGAGGAAATGGTGACTAGAAACATAGACAGCGGCCCGGTGTGACACGCACAGTGCATACAGTATATGAGGGAATGGTGACTAGAAACATAGACAGCGGCCCGGTGTGACACGCACAGTGCATACAGTATATGAGGGAATGGTGACTAGAAACATAGACAGCGGCCCGGTGTGACACGCACAGTGCATACAGTATATGAGGGAATGGTGACTAGAAACATAGACAGCGGCCCGGTGTGACACGCACAGTGCATGCAGTATATGAGGGAATGGTGACTAGAAACATAGACAGCGGCCCGGTGTGACACGCACAGTGCATACAGTATATGAGGGAATGGTGACTAGAAACATAGACAGCGGCCCGGTGTGACATGCACAGTGCATACAGTATATGAGGGAATGGTGACTAGAAACACAGCGGTCCGGTGTGACACGCACAGTGCATGCATTATATGAGGGAATGGTGACTAGAAACATAGACAGCGGCCCGGTGTGACACGCACAGTGCATACAGTATATGAGGGAATGGTGACTAGAAACATAGACAGCGGTCCGGTGTGACACGCACAGTGCATACAGTATATGAGGGAATGGTGACTAGAAACATAGACAGCGGCCCGGTGTGACACGCACAGTGCATACAGTATATGAGGGAATGGTGACTAGAAACACAGCGGCCCGGTGTGACACGCACAGTGCATACAGTATATAAGGGAATGGTGACTAGAAATATAGACAGCGGCCCGGTGTGACACGCACAGTGCATACAGTATATGAGGGAATGGTGACTAGAAACATAGACAGCGGCCCGGTGTGACACGCACAGTGCATACAGTATATGAGGGAATGGTGACTAGAAACATAGACAGCGGCCCGGTGTGACACGCACAGTGCATACAGTATATGAGGGAATGGTGACTAGAAACATAGACAGCGGCCCGGTGTGACACGCACAGTGCATACAGTATATGAGGGAATGGTGACTAGAAACATAGACAGCGGCCCGGTGTGACACGCACAGTGCATATAGTATATGAGGGAATGGTGACTAGAAACATAGACAGCGGCCTGGTGTGACACGCACAGTACAGTATATGAGGGAATGGTGACTAGAAACATAGACAGCGGCCCGGTGTGACACACACAGTACAGTATATGAGGGAATGGTGACTAGAAACATAGACAGCGGCCCGGTGTGACATGCACAGTGCATACAGTATATGAGGGAATGGTGACTAGAAACATAGACAGCGGCCCGGTGTGACACGCACAGTGCATACAGTATATGAGGGAATGGTGACTAGAAATATAGACAGCGGCCCGGTGTGACACGCACAGTGCATACAGTATATAAGGGAATGGTGACTAGAAATATAGACAGCGGCCCGGTGTGACACGCACAGTGCATACAGTGTATGAGGGAATGGTGACTAGAAACATAGACAGCGGCCCGGTGTGACATGCACAGTGCATACAGTATATGAGGGAATGGTGACTAGAAACACAGCGGTCCGGTGTGACACGCACAGTGCATGCATTATATGAGGGAATGGTGACTAGAAACACAGCGGTCCGGTGTGACACGCACAGTGCATACAGTATATGAGGGAATGGTGACTAGAAACATAGACTGCGGCCCGGTGTGACATGCACAGTGCATACAGTATATGAGGGAATGGTGACTAGAAACATAGCGGCCCGGTGTGACACGCACAGTGCATACAGTATATGAGGGAATGGTGACTAGAAACACAGCGGCCCGGTGTGACACGCACAGTGCATACAGTATATGAGGGAATGGTGACTAGAAACATAGACAGCGGCCCGGTGTGACACGCACAGTGCATACAGTATATGAGGGAATGGTGACTAGAAACATAGACAGCGGCCCGGTGTGACACGCACAGTGCATGCAGTATATGAGGGAATGGTGACTAGAAACATAGACAGCGGCCCGGTGTGACACGCACAGTGCATACAGTATATGAGGGAATGGTGACTAGAAACATAGACAGCGGCCCGGTGTGACATGCACAGTGCATACAGTATATGAGGGAATGGTGACTAGAAACACAGCGGTCCGGTGTGACACGCACAGTGCATGCATTATATGAGGGAATGGTGACTAGAAACATAGACAGCGGCCCGGTGTGACACGCACAGTGCATACAGTATATGAGGGAATGGTGACTAGAAACATAGACAGCGGTCCGGTGTGACACGCACAGTGCATACAGTATATGAGGGAATGGTGACTAGAAACATAGACAGCGGCCCGGTGTGACACGCACAGTGCATACAGTATATGAGGGAATGGTGACTAGAAACACAGCGGCCCGGTGTGACACGCACAGTGCATACAGTATATAAGGGAATGGTGACTAGAAATATAGACAGCGGCCCGGTGTGACACGCACAGTGCATACAGTATATGAGGGAATGGTGACTAGAAACATAGACAGCGGCCCGGTGTGACACGCACAGTGCATACAGTATATGAGGGAATGGTGACTAGAAACATAGACAGCGGCCCGGTGTGACACGCACAGTGCATACAGTATATGAGGGAATGGTGACTAGAAACATAGACAGCGGCCCGGTGTGACACGCACAGTGCATATAGTATATGAGGGAATGGTGACTAGAAACATAGACAGCGGCCTGGTGTGACACGCACAGTACAGTATATGAGGGAATGGTGACTAGAAACATAGACAGCGGCCCGGTGTGACACACACAGTACAGTATATGAGGGAATGGTGACTAGAAACATAGACAGCGGCCCGGTGTGACATGCACAGTGCATACAGTATATGAGGGAATGGTGACTAGAAACATAGACAGCGGCCCGGTGTGACACGCACAGTGCATACAGTATATGAGGGAATGGTGACTAGAAATATAGACAGCGGCCCGGTGTGACACGCACAGTGCATACAGTATATAAGGGAATGGTGACTAGAAATATAGACAGCGGCCCGGTGTGACACGCACAGTGCATACAGTGTATGAGGGAATGGTGACTAGAAACATAGACAGCGGCCCGGTGTGACATGCACAGTGCATACAGTATATGAGGGAATGGTGACTAGAAACACAGCGGTCCGGTGTGACACGCACAGTGCATGCATTATATGAGGGAATGGTGACTAGAAACACAGCGGCCCGGTGTGACACGCACAGTGCATACAGTATATGAGGGAATGGTGACTAGAAACATAGACAGCGGCCCGGTGTGACACGCACAGTGCATACAGTATATGAGGGAATGGTGACTAGAAACATAGACAGCGGCCCGGTGTGACACGCACAGTGCATACAGTATATGAGGGAATGGTGACTAGAAACATAGACAGCGGCCCGGTGTGACACGCACAGTGCATACAGTATATGAGGGAATGGTGACTAGAAACATAGACAGCGGCCCGGTGTGACACGCACAGTGCATGCATTATATGAGGGAATGGTGACTAGAAACATAGACAGCGGCCCGGTGTGACACGCACAGTGCATACAGTATATGAGGGAATGGTGACTAGAAACATAGACAGCGGCCCGGTGTGACACGCACAGTGCATACAGTATATGAGGGAATGGTGACTAGAAACATAGACAGCGGCCCGGTGTGACACGCACAGTATCCTGGACTTGCAGGCAGTGCGGATACTGAGCTCTGGCAGGTAAACGTAACCAGAAATACTTGGCGTAATAACATTATGCTGAGACATTACCGCCAATAGCCATCTATTGGTAATGTAAGCAGCCGGGATCCTGAGACCGTCATGTGTAATCTTAACCAAGCCGTGTTATCTAGTGTCCCTGCGCTGTACTCTCTCTGAGGCTGCATGTGCATAGGATGTGTAGAGGTGTTTCCAGGCTTCTTGTAGAAAATCATATTGAGTGAAACATCCCGTTCCGATGACTTTTGATTGGTTTACTCGTTGTGATAAGATACCCATTCCCCGCTACTCTCCTCGTACTTTCCAGGCGAAGATATTGTGCAGAATCCAGGACGAGGAAGCGAGGCGAGGCAGTTTTGTTCGTATCTTCCCCAGACACGAAACGTGGTCACTTTACGGGTAAGCGTGTAATACTATACAGAGGATGTGATCTCATCCCGCCTGCAACACACGGACCTACTGTCTCTTATTTACACAGCTCGTTCCTGGAACATAAAACGTCTCTTAATTACATGCTGACAACACACCTCTTTCCAGACAGGTAAGTGTGATGTGTATGGGTATCTGTCGGTACCCAGCAACTGCAGAGTGTGACAGACTCCGGTTCTCCCCTAGGCCACCGGCGAACGGAACCTGTGACTCCGCACCGAAACTGCATGCTGCATTGTATGAAAGAAAACTGGTGTCTCTGCAGCTGCGCAAATCTAGGAACCACAGGACTTCACGCAAAACAGGTAGGTAGATAGGAAAGAGAGCAGGTTTCGTGGTTATGTCTTTTTTTCGCCTTCATACTATCATAAGTAAACCTTTGTGAGACACGGAATCGAGCCACCTGCAAATGTTTTACTATCTTGAATGATCAGAGGTTCCTTTATTAAAAGCAAAGTACAGATTAATTCATCAGAGAGCACTCTGCAACAGACGAGCTTATTATTATTACCAGTTATTTATATAGCGCACACATATTCCGCAGCGCTTTACAGATAATTTTTGGCCATTCACATCGGTTCCTGCCCCAGTGGAGCTTACACTCTATATTCCCTGCCACATGTACACATGCACATTCATACTAGGGTTAATTTGTCTTATACAGCAAATACAAAGAGCATTTTCCCAACCTCCGCCATTACAGGCCAGGTTTTAAGGATATCTGTGCTTGAGTGTTAAATTGACTGACTGAGTTACTACTTAAGTCACCCGTGCTCAAGCATGGCTATCCTTAAAACCTGGACTGTAATGGCAGAGGGCCTAATTCAGACCTGATTGTAGCAGCAAATTTGTTAGCAGATGGGCAAAACCATGTGCACTGCAGGTGGGGCAGATATAACATGTGCAGAGAGAGTTAGATTTGGGTGGGGTGTGTTCAAACTGAAATCTAAATTGCAGTGTAAAAAAATAAAGCAGCCAGTATTTACCCTACACAGAAACAAAATAACCCACCCAAATCTTACTCTCTCTGCACATGTTACATCTGCCCCACCTGCAGTGCACATGGGGCCTAATTCAGACCTGATCGCTAGGCTGCGTTTTCGTAAAGCCTGCGATCAGGTCTGAACTGCGCATGCGTATGCACCGCAATGCGCAGGCTCGTCAGTCCGCAGCGACGGGTATCGGCGGGCAGCGACGGGATGGTGCGAGAAAAGTGATCACACGGGCGATAGCAAGGTGACTGACAGGAAGAGGCCATTTGTGGGTGGCAACTTTGGGTGGGTTTGTGAGTGTCCAGAGAAACGCAGGAGGGACCAGGCGTTTGAAGGGAGGGTTTCTGACGTCCGCTCCGGCCCCGATCATCGCACTGGAAGAGTAAGTCCTGGGCTGCGCAGAGACTGCGCAAACTTCTGTTTGTGCAGCTCTCCTGCACAGCGATTTTCCCCTCCCCCTGTAGGCGGCGACTACCTGATTGCAGGGATGCAAAAAACGCACCCTAGTGATCAGGTCTGAATTAGGTCCATGGTTTTGCCCATCTGGTAACAAATTTGCTGCTACGATCAGCTCTGAATTAGGCCCCAAGTTTGGAAACTATGGGGGTAATTCAGATCTGATCGCTGGGCTGCTAATTTTGCTCTCCTGCGATCAGATAGTCGCTGCCTCCAGGGGGAGTGTATTTTCGCTATGCAAGTGTGCGATCGCATGTGTAGCTGAGCTGCAAAAAACCACATTGTGCAGTGTGTGCGCAGCCCAGGACTAACTCCTACAGTGCGATGAGAACAGGCCGATCGGGGCCGGAGCTGACGTCAGACACCCTCCCTGAAAACGCTCATTTACCGCCAACGAGCGGCCTCTTCCTGTCAAACACCTTTCAAACGCCCGTGCGATCTGATTTTTCGCAGCATCCCATCGCTGACCGGCGATGCCTATTGTTGTTGTCCGATGTGCGTGCGCATTGTGGTGCATAAGCATGTGCAGTTAGGATCTGATCGCCCGCTGTGTGAAAACGCACAGCATCGATCAGATCTGAATTACCCCCTATCTCCAAGAGTAAAGAAAAATGTTAATCCTGTCAATAACGAGGTGGTTTTTCCCCTGTGTCACTGAGACTTGACAGAAGATCCTGTATAGAACACCCCAGTCACCCACGCATGTATTTCTCCTGCAGGGTCCACAGGTTATCCGCAGGATAACATTGGGATATGAGGTAGCGAAAGCGGATTGGCACCAAACGATAAAAGCTTTCGGCCTCCAGAATGCAACGGGCTCGTCCCTATGTCCCCTTAGTCTTACTAGTTTTTTTTAGCGTTCTTTCTAAAAAGCGTCTTATACGTACCTTAGAAAGAGTCACTCCAACAACTCCCCGTCAGGTTGCGACAACGCTTACCCACGTGTACAGTGCTGTTTCGGCGGGCGTCTGTGTAGGATGTACTAGCAAATCCAGCAAACGTTACCAGGCTGTGGTCGGAGAACGGGGAAGAAGGTAAGGCATCGGTTCCGCTTAGTAGGGGAACAGCGAGACACACCCGCACTGTTTTGGGATGGAGACTACCGAACAGTCGCTGACGCGCCTGCCACCTCAGGTGCACCAGCGCTAGGCCTCAGGGATTATATGCTCCAGGGGTAGTATGAGGTCGCGATCCCTAGGGTTGATGTCAGCAGTGGGGAGTAAGACGCTCCCTTGGTCGCCCCTCCCCCCGGTTCATGACCAGTTTTCTTCGAGTTTCCCGCCATGAACTGAGTTCCCGCTTCCGTCTGAGACGCTGTGTATCTAAAAGGACCCAGTCGCAGCATAGCCGGCTGTATGACTGGTGCATTGGTGTTCACTTGAGCGTCTGTATTCACTGTAGGTTCACGGGCGGTTGTGTACACTAGTAACGTCTGGATCCACTCAGCGTTCACTAACGTATTAATCGATCCTGGAAGCGGGGTGCAGTCTCCCTATATCCCACTCTCCTGAGCCGGGTGATGCAGCTTAAGTCTCTATCTACCTTTGGGTATGAATAGTTGGATAAGTGCCTGATGCATATGAGTCTGTAAACTATTGCCGCGGTTTCTTTTGCTGTGCGACTGAATACGGACGGTTAAACTGCTATGTAAGGTAATGCAGTAGTATGTTTCTCCTACATACTTGAAATGTATCTGTAGTTGATTATGTGCTCATATTGCTTATTATACTAATGTATAACCTGTGACTGATTGCTACTGTGATTGCTGACTTTACTATAATTCTGTCAGTTTCAATGTATTCCGATCCTCAATGCTGGTGCGAATAGTGCCAGCTCTTATAACAGGAATAGGTTACCCTATTAACCCTTACATGCAACATTCCGCCTGGGGTTTATCACATCCAGTACAGGAAACGGCTGCCTCTCAACAAAACCAGGCTGAAAGGCCGGTGGTAATTTAATCATATAGACATGAAACAGCATCTTCACAGTCTACACATGTTTCAGATGAGGACTTGTTGGAGGATGTGGACTCATCGCACTCCAGGTCTGCATACAGAGATAAAGATGAAGACCTCAGCTCAGTAGACATAGCTGAGTTAATTAGTGCTATGAAATCCATTCTGTCCTTCGAGGAGGCAGCAGGGCCTTTGGTAAAATCTAAGGCACCTGTGTTTAAACGTCCCAAAACCGTTAGGACTGAGTTTCCTGGGCTAGAACAGCTGACGGAAATTATGCAAGAGGCTTGGGTTACACCCAGTAAGAAGTTAATAATTCCAAAGCAATGGAATTCCCATTATCCTCTTCTGGCTTGGGACTGTTTAAAAATTGGATTTTTGCTCTCTAAATGCCATTGAAAGATCATCCTCCAATGCATCCGCCCAGGCTGCCACTGCTTTTGCCATCCAGGCTGAAGCCATGGCTGGTCTTATGATTGCCCCACTCAAAGAGAAAATGGTTTTTAGAAAACCATCTATTTTCCAATCTGTGACATCATTTAATGATGTTGAAGGCAGAGGTAATGTAGATTTTCGAAACCAATCGAATGACATGCATATCTACTTTGGGAGCAATCTCCCTATTGCACATATCAAACAGGCTGCTATTTTTATGGCATAAGCATCCTTGGATATGGGTACAATTTCCCTCTCAGGCATCAGTCTCCGCAGTAGCAGCTCGCAGAGCGGTTTGGCTATGTACATGGAAAGCTGAATCAGAATCCAAGAAGGTTCTGGAGTCTTTGCCTTTTACTGGAGATGTTCTTTTTGGTGAAGAATTAACCAGTATTTTGGAGTCAGAAGCAGACTCCAAGAAAGTGAAGTTTCCTTCCACACACAGATCTAATCCTAGATTTCCAGCTTTTCGGCCCTTTCGGACTCAAGGAAAAGCAAAAGGAAAGGGTTAGGGCAAACAGTCTTAATCTGAAGAGTCTCGTAAGACTAAAAAGCATTGGGCTACCAGAGGACCGGCTTCCAAATCAGAAGATAAGCCATCATCCTGATGGTGCGGGCCTCCACCTGGGGGATCCCAGGGTGGGAGGCCAACCTCCTCATTTTGCACAGATCTGGCAGCAGTCCACCACAGATACCCGGGTGCAAGAAGCGGTATCTTACGGTTATGCATTTGCTTTCAAGAAACACCCTCCTCAAAGATTTTTTTGTACCAGCCCGTCTTCAGTGAAAACGAAGGCCAGGGCTTTGCAAGAGGCAGTCCAGAAGTTGCTTCAGCCAGGAGTGATAATTCCATTTCCTCCTGCGCAACGAGGACAAGGTTTTTATTCCAACCTGTTTCTAGTCCAGAAGCCAAATGGGTTGTTCTGGCCCATACTCAATCTCAAAGTGCTGAACAAGTACATTTGGGTGCCTCGGTTTCATGTGGAGACTTTAAGTTCCATTATTTTGGCCATGAAGCTGGAGGATTTTATGGTATCCCTGGATATCCAGGATGCTTACCTACATGTTCCTATAGCACTGTCCCATCAGCACTATCTCAGGTTTGCTATCCTCCAGCAACATTTTCACTTTCAGGCCCTACCATTTAGACTGGCCACAGCTCCCAGAGTATTCACCAAAATAATGGTGGTAATGGCATCTTATCTCCGTCAACAGGGGATAAGGATTTTTCCATACCTCGACAATTTATTAATCCTCGCACAATCTCAGGAATTGCTTCAGTGTCATCTGCAACAAACAATAGCTTATTTTTTAGAGACACGGTTGGCTAATAAATTGGGCAAAGTCATCTCTGGGTCAGCCCCCACAGCAAGCCAGATGGACTGATATATCCGTTGTCAGGGAGCAGTGTCAGGAAGGAGTTGCTTCCAGGAGCAGTGGACCAAGGAAGAAAGTTGCCTGCCAATAAATATATTGGAACTTCAGGCCATATATATGGCACTTATTCAGGCAAAGGACATCTTTCAGGGGAAACCAGTCCAACAATGGACAATACAATGGCAGTAGCGTGCCTCAACCATCAGGGAGGAACTCGCAGCCAAAGCGCAAGGAATTTCATTATCCAGCCTTGTCCGCAGTGTTCATTCCGGGAGTTCTAATCTGGGAAGCGGATTTTTTCAGTCGACACGCCATTCATGCAAACGAATGGGCTTTACACCCCGAGGTCTTCCAAGTTCTGGTAGACAGGTGGTGGTTACCAGAGATAGATCTCATGGCGTCCTGTCAGAACAACAAAGTTCCTGCATACGGGTCAAGAACAAAGGATCCCAAAGCGATCTTTGTGGATGCCCTGTCAGTGAGATGGGACTGTCATCTGGCCTATGTGTTTCCACCAATTGCCCTGTTACCCAGGGTAATGCAAAAGGCAAAATAAGGAAGGGGCGCCGTGATACTAATAGCTCCGGCTTGGCCCAGAAGACATTGGTACACAGATCTGCAGAGGCTGTCTATGGATGTTCCATTCCTACTCCCTCAATGTCCAGATCTACTGTCTAAGGGTCCTTGCTATCACAAGTACCTGGATCGACTGTCTTTGATGGCGTGGCTCTTGAGACTTCCTTCCTGAAAGCGAGAGGATTCTCACCACAGGTAATACAAACAATGCTCAGAGCACTGAAACCTTCCTCAGCTCTCATTTATCACCGAATATGGCAAGCCTATATTCAATGGTGCAGTGACCGGAAATTTGACCCTAGGTCTTTCAGAGTTTCCAGAGTCCTAGCATTCCTTCAGTCAGGAATGGACAAAAGTTTAAGGGTGGCTTCCTTGAGAGTGCAAGTGTCAGCATTGACTGTATGGTTCTAAAAGAAAATTGGTAACCTACAGGATGTGCGCACTTTTTTCCAGGTAATGCTGCACATTCAACCTCCTTTTGTACCTCCTACAGTGTCTTGGAACTTAAGTTTAGTCCTAAAGGCCCTTCAAGTTGCCCCATCTGAACCACTAAAACGAGTGGATCTTAAATGGTTGACAGCTAAAGTTCTCTTTCTACTGTCGCCCTCCTTTTCTGATTTTTTTTTTTTTTTAATCCAGATAGAGCAGTTCTCATAACCAAATCTGGGTTTCTTCCTAAGGTGATGTCTAAATTCCACCTTAACGAAGAAATTGTTGTCCCGGCCTTCCAAGGTCCGGACCTTTCTGCGGGAGATGCATCGTTGGACGTAGTCCGTGCTTTAAGAATCTACATGGATCATACCAGTGCCATCAGAAAAACAGACACTCTCTTCATTCTCTATGGATTTCACAAGAAAGGATGGCCTGCTGATAAGCAGACACTGGCGAGGTGGCTTCGAATGACGATTTCAGAAGCATATTCTCAAGCTGATCTCCCTGTTCCGGCGAATGTCTCTGCTACTCTACTTGTAAGGTAGATCCGTCATGTGCAGCACAAGGTGGTGCTTCTGCAGAACAGATATGTAAGGCAGCCACATGGTCTTCCATTAACACATTAATTAGACATTATGCCTTTGATACCTTTGCCTCTCATGACGCTGAATTTGGGCGAAGGATTCTCCTGTCCAGTCAGGAGCGTCCCCACCACTAAATTGCTTTGGGAAATCCCAATATTATCCTGTGGATAACCTGTGGACCCTGCAGGAGAAATAATCATTATGGTAGACTTACCATTGATAACTGTATTTCTCCTAAGTCTACAGAATCCACAGGGATCCCACCCTGACACACCTGATTTGAGGATCCTTTTACTCACTAAACCTCTTCCTTTTTGTACAGAAGGGTGTGCATGTGTGTTCTTCTCGCCTGATTAGGGCTCTCTATGATGCTCCTGCCTTGAGCTTAGGAATACAATTGATTTGCCTGAGCCAGGAGGCGGGGATATAGGGACGGGCCTGTTTTATTCTGGGAGGCCGAAAGCTTTGGTCGTTTGGTGCCAATCCGCTGTCGCTACCTCATATCCCAATGTTATCCTGTGGACTTAGGAGAAATAGAGTTATTAACGTTAAGTCTACCATAACTATTATTTCTCTTCTAACCACAGATCTATTTTCTGTAAGGCCTTACAGTCGTGTCTGCCCAACTCCACGGGCCTTATGTATTAACCTGGCATGCGTTAGCAGGATTCCAGCAAGTCTGCCCTTATTTTTAAAGTGGCAGTAATTTACAGTAAAAGGCAAAACCAACCAGGTCTTTTAAATTACTGGCACTTTAAAAATACAGTCAGATTTGTGCAGGTGCCTGTATCTCAAAGACTTTTACATAAGGCCCCAGATATATAATTCTGTAAAGGGTGTTTACAATTGCTTCATGTTGCCCTGAGCTGTTTTAGGGGTAAAGTATGTGAGGTCCTAAAGTGTTAAAATCCCCAGTTAGAGGGCCTGATTCTGAGTCACACCCACTGCCAATGCTGGATGCAGTGGAGCAATGTTTTAATACTGCGCATATGTCTAAGTCGCAGCACACATGCTTCCTGACTATTACCATACACAGGCGTCTATTTATTTACTAAGCCTTGGAGAGAGATAAAGTCCCAGCCAAACAGCTCCTAACTGCTATGTTACAGGCTGTGTTCGAAAAATGTCAGAAAGTTTGGTATTTTATCTGTCTCCACTTTATCTCTTTCCAAGGCTTAGTACATCTGCACCCTAGTGTGAGTCTCAGGTCTTGTACATTCAATTTGTGGAATTTTTATGGTGGGTAAACACTGGCCGATATATTGTGAGCCCGTCTGTGGGTGTGTACCACCAATATGTCTGAACTACATAGTTTACAGACATATCACGGCGGCTGTGCAGCAAAGCCAGTGGCCGGTATATCTGCAGATATATCGGTCCATCTGGCTGTGTGATGGGCGGTCCGCCAACCACCCGTACACTTGCTGAGGGGGCTGACGTCATAGACCCCGCCCAGCAGGAGATCCTGACCGACACGTCAAGCGGCTGTAAGTGTACACTTACCTTGATAGGCCGCTTCGTTGGCTCGACGGCGGGTCCACCAACATATCTGTCAGGTGTGTACCCACCTTAACAGAGAAGGCTGTTGTTCTTATGGGCCCAACAGTTCTATCATAACAACAAAGTTATGCAAATGAGCAGCCAATTCACCTAGTAGAGCAGTCAAGTGGTATAAGCTACTCCTACTTCACTTCTGAGAGCAGCCAGGCAGCGCTAGCTTCTCCTACTTCACTTCTGAGAGCAGCCAGGCAGCGCAAGCTTCTCGTACTTCACTTCTGAGAGCAGCCAGGCAGCGCTAGCTTCTCCTACTTCACTTCTGAGAGCAGCCAGGCAGCGCTAGCTTCTCCTACTTCACTTCTGAGAGCAGCCAGGCAGCGCAAGCTTCTCGTACTTCACTTCTGAGAGTAGCCAGGCAGCGCTAGCTTCTCCTACTTCACTTCTGAGAGCAGCCAGGCAGCGCTAGCTACTCCTACTTTACTTCCGAGAGCAGCCAGGCAGCGCTAGCTTCTCCTACTTCACTTCCGAGAGCAGCCAGGCAGCGCTAGCTTCTCCTACTTCACTTCTGAGAGCAGCCAGGCAGCGCTAGCTACTCCTACTTCACTTCCGAGAGCAGCCAGGCAGCGCTAGCTTCTCCTACTTCACTTCTAAAAGCAGCCAGGCAGCGCTAGCTACTCCTACTTCACTTCAGAGAGCAGCCAGGCAGCGCTAGCTTCTCCTACTTCACTTCCGAGAGCAGCCAGGCAGCACTGGAGCCTCCTACTTCACTTCCGAGAGCAGCCAGGCAGCGCTAGCTTCTCCTACTTCACTTCCGAGAGCAGCCAGGCAGCACTGGAGCCTCCTACTTCACTTCCGAGAGCAGCCAGGCAGCGCTAGCTTCTCCTACCTCACTTCTGAGAGCAGTCAGGCAGCGCTAGCTTCTCCTACTTCACTTCTGAGAGCAGCCAGGCAGCGCTAGCTTCTCCTACTTCACTTCTGAGAGCAGCCAGGCAGCGCTAGCTTCTCCTACGTAATCTCTTAGAGCAGCCAGGCAGCACTAGCTCCTTCCACTTCACTTCTGAGAGCAGGCATGCAGCACAAGCTTCTCGTACTTCACTTCTGAGAGCAGCCAGGCAGCACTAGCTTCTCCTATTTCACTTCTGAGAGCAGCCAGGCAGCGCTAGCTTCTCCTACTTCACTTCTGAAAGCAGCCAGGCAGCACAAGCTTCACGTACTTCACTTCTGAGAGCAGCCAGGCAGCACTAGCTTCTCCTACTTCACTTCTGAGAGCAGCCAGGCAGCACTAGCTTCTCCTACTTCACTTCTGAGAGCAGCCAGGCGGCGCTAGCTTCTCCTACGTTATCTCTTAGAGCAGCCAGGCAGCACTAGCTTCTCCTACTTCACTTCCTAGAGCAGCCAGGCAGCGCTAGCTTCTCCTACTTCACTTCTGAGAGCAGCCAGGCAGCGCTAGCTTCTCCTACGTTATCTCTTAGAGCAGCCATGCAGCACACGCTACTCCTACTTCACTTCCTAGAGCAGCCAGGCAGCGCTAGCTCCTCCTACGTAATCTCTTAGAGCAGCCATGCAGCACACGCTACTCCTACTTCACTTCTGAGAGCAGCCAGGTGGCGCTAGCTCCTCCTACGTAATCTCTGAGAGCAGCCATACAGCATAAGCTTCTTGTACTTCACTTCTGAGAGCAGCCAGGTGGCGCTAGCTCCTCCTACGTAATCTCTGAGAGCAGCCATACAGCGCTATTTCCTCCTTCACTTCTGTGAGCAGCCAGGCAGCGCTAGCTCCTCCTACTTAATCTCTGAGAGAAGCCAGGCAGCACAGGATCATCCCCCTTCATCTCTAAGAGCAGCCAGGCAGCACAGGATACTCCCCCTTCATCTCTGAGAACAGCCAGGCAACATAGGATCCTCCTCCTTCATCTCTAAGAGCAGCCAGGCAGCACAGGATCCTCCCCCTTCATCTCTGAGAGCAGCAGCCAGGCAGCACAGGATCCTCCCCCTTCATCTTTGAGAGCAGCAGCCAGGCAGCACAGGATCATCCCCCTTCATCTCTAAGAGCAGCCAGGCAGCACAGGATACTCCCCCTTCATCTCTGAGAACAGCCAGGCAACATAGGATCCTCCTCCTTCATCTCTAAGAGCAGCCAGGCAGCACAGGATCCTCCCCCTTCATCTCTGAGAGCAGCAGCCAGGCAGCACAGGATCCTCCCCCTTCATCTTTGAGAGCAGCAGCCAGGCAGCACGGGATCCTCCCCCTTCATCTTTGAGAGCAGCAGCCAGGCAGCACAGGATCCTCCCCTTCATCTTTGAGAGCAGCAGCCAGGCAGCACAGGATCCTCCCCCTTCATCTTTGAGAGCAGCAGCCAGGCAGCACAGGATCCTCCCCCTTCATCTTTGAGAGCAGTAGCCAGGCAGCACAGGATCCTCCCCTTCATCTTTGAGAGCAGCAGCCAGGCAGCACAGGATCCTCCCCCTTCATCTTTGAGAGCAGCAGCCAGGCAGCACAGGATCCTCCCCCTTCATCTTTGAGAGCAGCAGCCAGGCAGCACAGGATCCTCCCCCTTCATCTTTGAGAGCAGCAGCCAGGCAGCACAGGATCCTCCCCCTTCATCTCTGAGAGCAGCCACGCAGCACAGGATCCTCCCCCTTCATCTCTGAGAGCAGCAGCCAGGCAGCACAGGATCCTCCCCCTTCATCTCTGAGAGCAGCAGCCAGGCAGCACAGGATCCTCCCCCTTCATCTCTGAGAGCAGCCACGCAGCACAGGATCCTCCCCCTTCATCTCTGAGAGCAGCAGCCAGGCAGCACAGGATCCTCCCACTTCCTCTATGAGAGCAGCAGCCAGGCAGCACAGGATCTTCCCTTGCATCTCTGAGAGCAGACAGGTAGCATATGATCCTCCCCCTTCATCTCTGAGAACAGCCAGAGATCACAGGATCCTCCCCCTTCATCTCTGGGAGCAACCAGGCAGCACAGGATCCACCCCCTTCATGTCTGAGAGCAGCAGCCAGGCAGCACAGGATCCTCCCTCTTCATCTTTGAGCGCAGTAGCGGATCCTCCCCCTTCATCTTTGAGAGCAGCCAGGCAGCACAATCACCTTCTACTTCAGCTATGATAGCAGCCAGGCAGCACAGACTGATAGCAGCCAGGCAGCACAGACTGATAGCAGCCAGGCAGCACAGACTCCGCCTACCTCAATTCTGTAGAATTATAGAAGGTTTGATACATTTTCCCTGTATCTTGTACATCAGCTTTAGCTGAGCCTGCTGCTGACAGCTCTGCACATGAACAAGAAGAGGAGGATCATGCTGAGGATGAAGACCTGGAAGATATACATGACCATGACACCTCATTGCTGGACGTACAGACTGCTCCAGCACCGCCTCCCCGTGTCTCCATAATAGAGATCTTACAGAAGGGTGCAAACCTGAGGCATGTGTCTGTAGGAGGTGTGATTAGTCCCCGGTGTGTCTGTAGGAGGTGTGATTAGTCCCCGGTGTGTCTGTAGGAGGTGTGATTAGCCTCCGGTGTGTCTGTAGGAGGTGTGATTAGTCCCCGGTGTGCCTGTAGGAGGTGTGATTAGCCCCCGGTGTGTCTGTAGGAGGTGTGATTAGTCCCCGGTGTGTCTGTAGGAGGTGTGATTAGTCCCTAGTGTGTCTGTAGGAGGTGTGATTAGTCCCTAGTGTGTCTGTAGGAGGTGTGATTAGTCCCTAGTGTGTCTGTAGGAGGTGTGATTAGTCCCTAGTGTGTCTGTAGGAGGTGTGATTAATCCCCGGTGTGTCTGTAGGAGGTGTGATTAGTCCCCGGTGTGTCTGTAGGAGGTGTGATTAGTCCCTGGTGTGTCTGTAGGAGGTGTGATTAATCCCCAGTGTGTCTGTAGGAGGTGTGATTAGTCCCTAGTGTGTCTGTAGGAGGTGTGATTAGTCCCCGGTGTGTCTGTAGGAGGTGTGATTAATCCCCGGTGTGTCTGTAGGAGGTGTGATTAATCCCCAGTGTGTCTGTAGGAGGTGTGATTAGTCCCCGGTGTGCCTGTAGGAGGGGTGATTAGTCCCTGGTGTGTCTGTAGGAGGCGTGATTAGTCCCCGGTGTGTCTGTAGGAGGTGTGATTAGTCCCCGGTGTGTCTGTAGGAGGTGTGATTAGTCCCCGGTGTGCCTGTAGGAGGTGTGATTAGTCCCCGGTGTGCCTGTAGGAGGGGTGATTAGTCCCCGGTGTGTCTGTAGGAGGTGTGATTAGTCCCCGGTGTGTCTGTAGGAGGTGTGATTAGTCCCCGGTGTGTCTGTAGGAGGTGTGATTAATCCCCAGTGTGTCTGTAGGAGGTGTGATTAGTCCCCGGTGTGCCTGTAGGAGGGGTGATTAGTCCCTGGTGTGTCTGTAGGAGGGGTGATTAGTCCCTGGTGTGTCTGTAGGAGGCGTGATTAGTCCCCGGTGTGTCTGTAGGAGGTGTGATTAGTCCCCGGTGTGCCTGTAGGAGGTGTGATTAGTCCCCGGTGTGCCTGTAGGAGGGGTGATTAGTCCCCGGTGTGTCTGTAGGAGGTGTGATTAGTCCCCGGTGTGTCTGTAGGAGGCGTGATTACTCCCTGGTGTGTCTGTAGGAGGCGTGATTAGTCCCCGGTGTGTCTGTAGGAGGTGTGATTAGTCCCCAGTGTGTCTGTAGAAGGCGTGATTAGTCCCTTGTGTATCTATAGGAGATGTGATTAGTCCCTGGTGTGTCTGTAGGATGAGTAGTTAGTACCCGGTGTCCATGTTGGATGTTTAATTAGTCCCCAGTGTGTCTGTAGGAGGCGTGATTAGTGCCTGGTGTGTCTTTAGGAGGCGTGGTTAGTCTCCGGTATCCCTGTAGAATGTGTGATTAGTCCCTGGTGTATCTGTAGGAGGCGTGATTAGTCCCCAGTGTGTCTGTAGCAGGCATGATTAGTCCCCAGTGTGTCTATAGGAAGTGTGATTAGTCCCCTGTGTGTCTGTAGGAGGTGTGATTAGTCCCCGGTGTGTCTGTAGGAGGCATGATTAGTCCTTAGTGTGTCTATAGGATGAGTGGTTAGTACCCGGTGTCCATGTTGGATGTTTAATTAGTCCCCAGTGTGTCTGTAGGAGGCGTGATTAGTGCCTGGTGTGTCTTTAGGAGGCGTGGTTAGTCTCCGGTATCCCTGTAGAATGTGTGATTAGTCCCTGGTGTATCTGTAGGAGGCGTGATTAGTCCCCAGTGTGTCTGTAGCAGGCATGATTAGTCCCCAGTGTGTCTATAGGAAGTGTGATTAGTCCCCGGTGTGTCTATAGGAAATGTGATTAGTCCCCGGTGTGTCTGTAGGAGGTGTGATTAGTCCCCGGTGTGTCTGTAGAAGGCGTGATTAGTCCCTTGTGTATCTATAGGAGATGTGATTAGTCCCTGGTGTGTCTGTAGGAGGTGTGATTAGTCCCCAAGGTGTCTGTAGAAGGCGTGATTAGTCCCTTGTGTATCTATAGATGTGATTAGTCCCCGGTGTCTATAGGAGGTGTGATTAGTCCCCGGTGTATCTATAGGAGGTGTGATTAGTCCACAGTGTCCCTGTAGGAGGTGTGATTAGTCCCAAGTGTGCAAGTAGGAGGTGTGATTAGTCTCCTGTGTCCCTGTAGGAGATGTGATTAGTCTCCGGTGTGTCTGCAAGAGATGTGATTAGTCCCTGGTGTGTCTGTAGGAGGTGTGATTAGTCCCCAAGGTGTCTGTAGAAGGCGTGATTAGTCCCTTGTGTATCTATAGATGTGATTAGTCCCCGGTGTCTATAGGAGGTGTGATTAGTCCCCGGTGTATCTATAGGAGGTGTGATTAGTCCACAGTGTCCCTGTAGGAGGTGTGATTAGTCCCAAGTGTGCAAGTAGGAGGTGTGATTAGTCTCCTGTGTCCCTGTAGGAGATGTGATTAGTCTCCGGTGTGTCTGCAAGAGGTGTGATTAGTCCCCGGTGTGTCTGTAGGAGGTGTGATTAGTCTTCGGTGTGTCTGTAGGAGGTGTGATTAGTCCCCGGTGTGTATGTAGGAGGTGTGATTATTTCCCGGTGTATCTACAGGAGAAGTGATTAGTCCCCGGAGTGTCTGTAAGAGGTGTGATTGGTCCCCAGTGTATCTGTAGGATGTGTGATTAGTCCCTGGTAGGTCTGTAAGAGGCGTGATTAGTCCCAATGTGTCTATGGGAGGCGTGATTAGTCCTCAGTGTGTCTGTAGGAAGTGTGGTCAGTTCCCGGTGTACCTGTAGGAGGCGTGATTTGTCTTTGGTGTGCCTGTTGGAGGTGTGATTTGTACCCAGTGTGCCTGTGAGAGTTGTGGTTAGTCCCCGGAGCCTCTGTAGGTGTGAATAGTCCCCAGTGTGCCTGTAGGATGTGTGATTAGTCCCTGATTTGATCTGTATAATAAAGTATTAGTCCCTGCAGATTATATTGATTGGTAATCATTTTATTCTGTCTCTTTTAAATATGTAACTTCGGGATTGTGTTTTGCAGCAAGGTCCAGGCTCGCTTGGCTTTCTCTAGTTATTTACAACGGGTTCAAAGTCGCCTTGAGATTGAGAGAGACTCTGAGAGGTTATTGCCGAAAGAGGAAGAGCAAATGGTGAAGAGAAAATATTACCTCCCTCCAATTATCTGTCTGACCTACATACACACCTAGACACACTGCCATGCTCCAACTACCTCTAATGGGTCCAGTCATGTCATTTGCTGTGTGTTCTTGAATTTAAATATAATCTTAATGTTACAAAAGTCTAATGACTATGATTTGGAATCACTGCCACTGTATCTGTGCTGTGCCTCTACATGAGCCCTGCACAACAGTCAGTCTCGGAATACGTGGCTCAGTGTTCTGTACAGTCTAGCAGTTTGTACATGCTTTTACATTGCTCACCTTACTGCTGATAAAGTTGCTAGTTTACAGGTCTGAGCAGTGATTATGTCGTCATGGTTAAAATGTTTACTTTCTGTAAATGTTGACAATAGAATAAAACATAGACTCTCCTTAGTGGCACATTGTTGACATTTATCTAACAATATTAACATATCGACATGTTCACTGTCGACATAACGGTCACGTTAACAATCTCCTGTTACCAATACAGAGGTTGCATAATGTCCTGAACCCACCCCAGTGCTAGCTGTGATGTATAATGCATGCCTTGGTTACCCACACATACATGTATACCTTATGTCACGTTACTTTGCTGCCACCCAGGAGCTGGTGATGAGGTTCCTGCAGCGCGCAGCCAGTAATCTGCAGCAATCTGTGCGTCTGACACTCCCGAGCCGCGCTGTGCCGTTCCAGGAGAGACGCCGCATGTTGGCAATAGAGCTGGGAGACTTCATTTGTCTGTACAACCAGGTGATTACTGTGTATCTCCATGTGTCACACAACTTCATTTCCTCATTGTAATTATGTGGCTCTGTCATCTATTGCATGTACTAGCTCATATACCTGTGTGTATGTTCTTCATACAGTAGCTCTCTACACCTTATTATATGTTCTTCATAGCTCGCTATACCTCATTACACGTTCCCCATCATTTCTATACCTCATTGTATGTGCTCCATAGTTCTTTATACCTCATTGTATGTGCTCCATAATTTCTATACCTCATTGTATGTGCTCCATAGTTCTTTATACCTCATTGTATGTGCTCCATAATTTTTATACCTCATTGTATGTGCTCCATAGTTCTTTATACCTCATTGTATTTTCTCTTCAATTTAAGTACCTCATTGTATGTTCTCCATAGCTATCTATACATTAGTATATGTTACTTATAGCTCTCTACACCTTATTTCATGTTTTCAATAATTCGCTATACTTCATTGTATGTTTTATTTATAATCTCTTTATCTTTCACACATTTCTTCTTGTTACAGGAAACACAGCAGATGAGCTGTGAAAAATTACAGGAAAGCGGAATTGAAGGGGTTAATCCTGTAGATTTTCAGGCATTCATAGCTCATGGCAGGTAACAGTATTTGGTCAATGGGAGTCTTCTGCATACCCTGCCCTGACTTGGCACCCACTTCTCTGTCCAGGCATAGCGCCCTCTGCATACCCCTGCCCAGATAGGGCAAACTCTACATTTATACAGATGTGGAGCACTCTTCTTTGCATTGCCCATGCCACAACACCGCCCCCACCACCGCCACCTACCCCTGCTATGGTGCACTCTGTCTTCTGCCATACCCGGGCATCCCCTCCCAGGTGCTCCCTGATTGAGATTTGCTGTGCGTTTCAGTGAGTGCGAGCTGGAAGAAGTCCTCACCTTTTACACACACAAGAATAAATCCGCCAGTGTATTTCTGGGTCGCTCCAGCAGTGCGGACAGCAGAAGGAAAGAGGCAGGTGAGTGGGGGTGATCCGTGTGCATTGGCTTCTCCCTTCTGTGTCGTTATATTACATTATATCCACGTCTTCCAATCTTCCTCCTACTTGTCTTTGCCATAGGTCTTGTTATTCCTATGACAGTCTCATTGTGTGTTCCATTACAGGTCCTCAGGGAAGCGTGGCACACAGACCCACCCAGCCTCCAGGGTTGAATGCTCAGCAACAACCGGGGATTCAGTCCCGAGTTATGAAGGGTAGGCTGTGATAACATCATGTTATCCTCTATGTCTAACTACAGGCCCAGGGGCCTAAACCCGCCCCATCAAGCCTGCCCGTGCTCTGTACAGCTCATCCAATCATTGTATAAACCTGATTTTTGTTCTTTCTCATTGTTGGCCTAATTCATGAAGAAGCTGCCTCCCAATCTCTGCCCCCTTTAGCCGAATGTTATATCCAGCCCTGGCTAGCATAGTGCTGTATTCCCTCCTGTCTCTCCGCAGGATCTGTGCTCCCGGAAGCCTCCGTCTCTTCCGTTATCTATGGCTCTCCTCATTCCACGGCCAGCGTGTCCTCAGAATCACCAGTGACCAATTCACAATTGCTTCACCGAGCCCGCAGTTCCAGCCCCTCCTGTATAGGAAGCCGGTTACAGCTCTCCTCAGGGCAGTCTGTCACCACCGGGACATCCGTTCCCCGCACCCAGTCCTTCGGGACCTTCTCCTCCTTCCAGAGCGCTGCTCAAATCTACAGCCAGAGACTGAGCCGCCCGAGAGCCACCATGGCAGGTAATGAATACTCCTGAGGCTGTAATAACCAGCTAGGGTATATCGCAGGTTCCCCTCACAGTCCTTATATCTCTAATTACAAAATGTATCAGTGTTACAGACCCCCATATAACCCTCCAGTACCCGCATCACTGTTATATACATCCCTGCATCACTGTTCTATACACGCCGTTATATATTCCCCTGCATCACTGTTATAAACACTCCGCATCACCACCATATCCACACCCGCCTCACCGTCATATCCACACCCGCATCACCTCTATATTTCCCCCCACATCACCACTGTGTTCACCCCCTACATCACCCCTATATTTACCCCCTGCATCACCTCTACATCTACCCCCTGCATCACCTCTATATCTACCCCCTGCATCACCTCTACATCTACCCCCTGCATCACCTCTATATCTACCCCCTGCATCACCTCTATATCTACCCCCTGCATCACCTCTATATCTACCCCCTGCATCACCTCTATATCTACCCCCTGCATCACTTCTACATCTACCCCCTGCATCACCTCTATATCTACCCCCTGCATCACCTCTATATCTACCCCCTGCATCACCTCTACATCTACCCCCTGCATCACCTCTACATCTACCCCCTGCATCACCTCTACATCTACCCCCTGCATCACCTCTACATCTACCCCCTGCATCACCTCTACATCTACCTCCTGCATCACCTCTATATCTACCCCCTGCATCACCTCTATATCTACCCCCTGCATCACTTCTACATCTACCCCCTGCATCACCTCTACATCTACCCCCTGCATCACCTCTATATCTACCCCCTGCATCACCTCTATATCTACCCCCTGCATCACTTCTACATCTACCCCCTGCATCACCTCTATATCTACCCCCTGCATCACCTCTACATCTACCCCCTGCATCACTTCTACATCTACCCCCTGCATCACCTCTATATCTACCCCCTGCATCACCTCTATATCTACCCCCTGCATCACCTCTACATCTACCCCCTGCATCACCTCTACATCTACCCCCTGCATCACCTCTACATCTACCCCCTGCATCACCTCTACATCTACCCCCTGCATCACCTCTACATCTACCCCCTGCATCACCTCTACATCTACCCCCTGCATCACCTCTACATCTACCCCCTGCATCACCTCTACATCTACCCCCTGCATCACCTCTACATCTACCCCCTGCATCACCTCTACATCTACCCCCTGCATCACCTCTACATCTACCCCCTGCATCACCTCTATATCTACCCCCTGCATCACTGCAATAGCCACCCCTTCCCCACATTACATTATAGGTGCACCCTGCATCACATTATAGGTACACTCCCCGAATCACATTATAGGTACATTCCCCGCATCGCATTATAGGTACACCCCCCGCATCGCATTATAGGTACACCCCCCCGCATCGCATTATAGGTACACCCCCTGCATCGCATTATAGGTACATTCCCCGCATCGCATTTATAGGTACATTCCCCGCATCACATTATAGGTACACTCCCGCATCACATTATAGGTACATTCCCCGCATCACATTATAGGTACACCCCCGCATCACATTATAGGTACACCCCCCAGCATCACATTATAGGTACACCCCCGCATCGCATTATAGGTACATTCACTGCATCACATTATAGGTACACCCCCCGCATCACATTATAGGTACACCCCTCGCATCACATTATATGTACACCCCCCGCATCACATTATAGGTACACCCCCCCGCATCGCATTATATGTACACTCCCCGCATCACATTATAGGTACACTCCCTGCATCACAGTATAGGTACACTCCCCGCATCACATTATAGGTACACTCCCCCGCATCACATTATAGGTACACTCCTTGCATCACACTATAGCTACATTCCCCGCATCACATTATAGGTACACCCCTCGCATCACATTATAGCTACATTCCCCGCATCACATTATAGCTACATTCCCCGCATCACATTATAGCTACATTCCCCGCATCACTTTATAGGTACACCCCTCGCATCACATTATAGGTACACCCCTGGCATCACATTATAGGTACACCCCCCGCATCACATTATAGGTACACCCCCGCATCACATTATAGGTACATTCCCCGCATCACATTATAGGTACACCCCTCGCATCACATTATAGCTACATTCCCCGCATCACATTATAGGTACACCCCTCGCATCACATTATAGGTACATTCCCCGCATCACATTGTAGGTACACCCCTCGCATCACATTATAGGTACATTCCCGCATCACATTATAGGTACACCCCTCGCATCACATTATAGGTACATTCCCCGCATCGCATTATAGGTACACCCCCCGCATCACATTATAGGTACACCCCTCGCATCACATTATAGGTACACCCCTCGCATCACATTATAGCTACATTCCCCGCATCGCATTATAGGTACACCCCCGCATCGCATTATAGGTACATTCCCCGCATCACATTATAGGTACATTCCTCGCATCACATTATAGGTACACCCCTCGCATCACATTATAGGTACACTCACCGCATCACATTATAGGTACACCCCTCGCATCACATTATAGGTACATTCCCCGCATCACATTGTAGGTACACCCCTCGCATCACATTATAGCTACATTCCCCGCATCACATTATAGGTACACCCCTCGCATCACATTATAGGTACATTCCCCGCATCACATTATAGGTACGTCCCCGCATCACATTATAGGTACACTCCCCGCATCACATTATAGGTACACTCCCTGCATCACATTATAGGTACACTCCCCGCATCACATTATAGGTACACTCCCCGCATCACATTATAGGTACACTCCTCGCATCACATTATAGCTACATTCCCCGCATCACATTATAGGTACACCCCTCGCATCACATTATAGGTACACCTCTGCATCACATTATAGGTACACCTCTGCATCACATTATAGGTATATAGGTACATTCCCCGCATCACATTATAGGTACACCCCCGCATCACATTATAGGTACACCCCCGCATCACATTATAGGTACACTCCCCGCATCACATTATAGGTACACTCCCTGCATCACATTATAGGTACACCCCCCGCATCACATTATAGGTACACTCCCCGCATCGCATTATAGGTACATTCCCCGCATCGCATTATAGGTACACCCCCGCATCGCATTATAGGTACACCCCAGCATCGCATTATAGGTACACCCCCGCATCACATTATAGGTACACCCCCCGCATCACATTATAGGTACACCCCTGCATCACATTATAGGTACACCCCTTCATCACATTATAGGTACACTCCCCTTCATCACATTATAGGTACACTCCCCGAATCACATTATAGGTACACTTCCCGCATCACATTATAGGTACACCCCTGCATCACATTATAGGTACACCCCTTCATCACATTATAGCTACATCCCCCGCATCACATTATAGGTACACTCCCGCATCACATTATAGGTACACTCCCCGCATCACATTGTAGGTACATTCCCCGCATCACATTATAGGTACACTCCCCGAATCACATTATAGGTACACCCCCTGCATTACATTATAGGTACACCCCCCGCATTACATTATAGGTACACCTCTGCATCACATTATAGGTACATTCCCCGCATCACATTATAGGTACACCCCCCGCATCACATTATAGGTACACCTCTGCATTACATTATAGGTACACCCCCGTGCATCACATTATAGGTACACCCCCCGCATCACATTATAGGTACACCCCCGTGCATCACATTATAGGTACACTCCCCGCATCGCATTATAGGTACACCCCAGCATCACATTATAGGTACACCCCTGCATCACATTATAGGTACACCCCCCGCATCACATTATAGGTACACCCCTGCATCACATTATAGGTACACCTCTGCATCACATTATAGGTACACCTCTGCATCACATTATAGGTATATAGGTACACTCCCCGCATCACATTATAGGTACACCCCCGCATCACATTATAGGTACACCCCCGCATCACATTATAGGTACACTCCCCGCATCACATTATAGGTACACTCCCTGCATCACATTATAGGTACACCCCCCGCAACACATTATAGGTACACTCCCCGCATCGCATTATAGGTACATTCCCCGCATCGCATTATAGGTACACCCCCGCATCGCATTATAGGTACACCCCAGCATCGCATTATAGGTACACCCCCGCATCACATTATAGGTACACCCCCCGCATCACATTATAGGTACACCCCCCGCATCACATTATAGGTACACCCCTGCATCACATTATAGGTACACCCCTGCATCACATTATAGGTACACTCCCCGCATCACATTATAGGTACACTCCCCGCATCACATTATAGGTACACCCCCCGCATCACATTATAGGTACACCTCCGCATCACATTATAAGTACACTCCCCGCATCACATTTTAGGTACACCCGCGCATCACATTATAGGTACACCCCCGCATCACATTATAGGTACACTCCCGCATCACATTATAGGTACACCCCCGCATCACATTATAGGTACACTCCCCGAATCACATTATAGCACCATTGTTACGTACTCTCTGATATATGTATTCTCATACCCCCAGATATCACTTTTAAATATCCCCCTTCTCGCTTGTCTCTGCTCATTTGTGGCGTTTTGTGTCCTCTTGTTTAGCCAGTGCCCTGCGGAGTCGATGTAGCTCAGCGTCGGGAGTAAGAGAGCTGGAGGACCCCTATAATGTGGGCGCAGTTACAGCGTCATTGCAGCGTCTGGCAGAGAGACAAGCAAGTCGCCAGCTCTCACAACAGGTACCACACCCAGAGTCCAGGCTCCGAAATAGTGGGGTCATTCAGTAACCGAAGCAACCAATCAGCTACTGGGTGTGATCTGATGGTGCCATGAATTGAGCACTGGTTGGTTGTGTTGCCTATTTTACGTGGTCTCCAGTGTTAGGGGCTGACCGCAAAGAAGTGTTCACTGTGAGCAGTGATCACTGATATAACAGCAGTGCAATTACCTGTGTACGCTGGTGATGTGTTCCATTCATTGTGTGGGGGTGCCTAAATCTCGGGGAGGGGATTGGTTAGCTCTGGCCGACACTGACCAGGCCTAGAGAGTGGGTGACTTGGTGGCTCTCCATTCTGGTCGGTGATTTCCAGCACTAGAACAACTTGTAGCCTATCAGAGAATTACAAAATTCACAGGACTGCGGCCAGTCAGAGCATTAGAACAATCACAGGACTGCGGCCAATCAGAGCATTAGAACAATCACAGGACTGCGGCCAGTCAGAGCATTAGAATAATCACAGAATTGCGGCCAGTCACAGCATTAGAACATCCACAGGACTGCGGCCAGTCACAGCATTAGTACAATCACAGGACTGCTGCCAGTCACAGCATTAGAACAATCACAGGACTGCAGACAGTCACAGCATCAGAACACTCACAGGACTGCGGCCAGTCACAGCATCAGAACACTCTCAGGACTGTGGCCAGTCACAGCATTAGAAAAATTATAGGACTGCGGCCAGTCACAGCATTAGAACAATCACAGGACTGCGGCCAGTCACAGCATTAGAACATCCACAGGACTGCGGCAAGTCACAGCATCAGAACACTCACAGGACTGCGGCCAGTCAGAGCATTAGAAGAATTACAGGACTACGGCCAGTCACAGCATTAGAACAATCACAGGACTGCGGCCAGTCACAGCATTAGAACAATCACAGGATTGTGGCCAGTGACAGCATTTGAAAAATTACAGGACTGCGGCCAGTCAGAGCATTAGAACAATCACAGGACTGTGGCCAGTCACAGCATTAGAACTCTCACAGGACTGTGGCCAGTCACAGCATTAGAACAATTACAGGACTGCGGCCAGTCAGAGCATTAGAACAATCACAGGACTGCGGCCAGTCAGAGCATTAGAATAATCACAGAATTGCGGCCAGTCACAGCATTAGAACATCCACAGGACTGCGGCCAGTCACAGCATTAGTACAATCACAGGACTGCAGACAGTCACAGCATCAGAACACTCACAGGACTGCTGCCAGTCACAGCATTAGAACAATCACAGGACTGCAGACAGTCACAGCATCAGAACACTCACAGGACTGCGGCCAGTCACAGCATCAGAACACTCTCAGGACTGTGGCCAGTCACAGCATTAGAAAAATTATAGGACTGCGGCCAGTCACAGCATTAGAACAATCACAGGACTGCGGCCAGTCACAGCATTAGAACATCCACAGGACTGCGGCCAGTCACAGCATCAGAACACTCACAGGACTGCGGCCAGTCAGAGCATTAGAAGAATTACAGGACTACGGCCAGTCACAGCATTAGAACAATCACAGGACTGCGGCGAGTCACAGCATTAGAACAATCACAGGATTGTGGCCAGTGACAGCATTTGAAAAATTACAGGACTGCGGCCAGTCACAGCATTAGAACAATCACAGGACTGTGGCCAGTCACAGCATTAGAACTCTCACAGGACTGCGGCCAGTCACAGCATTAGAACAATTACAGGACTGCGGCCAGTCAGAGCATTAGAACAATCACAGGACTGCGGCCAGTCACAGCATTAGAACAATCACAGGATTGCGGCCAGTCAGAGCATTAGAACAATCACAGGACTGTGGCCAGTCACAGCATTAGAACTCTCACAGGACTGCGGCCAGTCACAGCATTAGAACAATTACAGGACTGCGGCCAGTCAGAGCATTAGAACAATCACAGGACTGCGGCCAGTCACAGCATTAGAACAATCACAGGATTGCGGCCAGTCGCAGCATTAGAACACTCACAGGACTGCGGGCAGTCAGAGCATCAGAACACTCACAGGACTGCGGCCAGTCACAGCATTAGAACACTCACAGGACTGCGGCCAATCAGAGCATTAGAACAATCACAGGATTGCGGCCAGTCACAGCATTAGAACAATCACAGGACTGCGGCCAGTCACAGCATTAGAACTGTCGCAGGATTGCGGCCAGTCACAGCATTAGAACAATCACAGGACTGCGGCCAGTAAGAGCATTAGAATAATCACAGAATTGCGGACAGTCAGAGAATTAGAACATTCACAGGACTGCGGCCAGTCAGAGTATTAGAACACTTACAGGACTGCGTCCAGTCAGAGCATCAGAACACTGACAGGACTGCAGACAGTCAGAGCATTAGAACACTCACAGGACTGCGGCCAGTCAGAGCATCAGAACACTGACAGGACTGCGGACAGTCACAGCATTAGAACATTCACAGGACTGCGGCCAGTCACAGCATCAGAACACTCACAGAATTGCGGACAGTCAGAGAATTAGAACATCCACAGGATTGCGGCCAGTCACAACATTAGAACACTCACAGGACTGCGGCCAGTCACAACATTAGAACACTCACAGGACTGCGGCCAGTGATAGCATTAGAACAATCACAGGACTGCGGCCAGTCACAGCATTAGAACAATCACAGGACTGCGGGCAGTCAGAGCATTAGAACAATCACAGGACTGCAGACAGTCAGAGCATTAGAACAATCACAGGACTGCAGACAGTCACAGCATCAGAAAACTCACAGGACTGCGGCCAGTCACAGCATTAGAACAATCACAGGACTGCGGCCAGTCACAGCATTAGAACACTCACAGGACTGCGGCCAGTCACAGCATTAGAAGAATTACAGGACTACGGCCAGTCACAGCATTAGAACAATCACAGGACTGCGGCCAGTGACAGCATTTGAAAAATTACAGGACTGCGGCCAGTCACAGCATTAGAACAATTACAGGACTGCAGCCAGTCACAGCATTAGAACAATCACAGGACTGCGGCCAGTTACAGCATTAGAACAATCACAGGACTGCAGCCAGTCAGAGCATTAGAACAATCACAGGATTGCGGGCAGTCACAGCATTAGAACACTCACAGGACTGCGGCCAGTCAGAGCATCAGAACACTCACAGGACTGCGGCCAGTCACAGCATTAGAACACTCACAGGACTGCGGCCAGTCAGAGCATTAGAACAATCACAGGATTGCGGCCAGTCAGAGCATTAGAACAATCACAGGACTACGGCCAGTCACAGCATTAGAACAATTACAGGACTGCGGCCAGTCACAGCATTAGAACAATTACAGGACTGCGGCCAGTCACAGCATTAGAACAATTACAGGACTGCGGCCAGTCAGAGCATTAGAACAATCACAGGATTGCGGCCAGTCAGAGCATTAGAACAATCACAGGACTGCGGCCAGTCACAGCATTAGAACAATTACAGGACTGCGGCCAGTCACAGCATTAGAACTCACAGGATTGCGGCCAGTCACAGCATTAGAACAATCACAGGACTGCGGCCAGTCAGAGCATTAGAATAATCACAGAATTGCGGACAGTCAGAGAATTAGAACATTCACAGGACTGCGGCCAGTCAGAGCATCAGAACACTGACAGGACTGCGGACAGTCACAGCATTAGAACATTCACAGGACTGCAGACAGTCACAGCATTAGAACATTCACAGGACTGCGGCCAGTCACAGCATCAGATCACTCACAGAATTGCGGACAGTCAGAGAATTAGAACATCCACAGGATTGCGGCCAGTCACAACATTAGAACACTCACAGGACTGCGGCCAGTCACAGCATTAGAACAATCACAGGACTGCAGACAGTCACAGCATCAGTCACAGGACTGCGGCCAGTCACAGCATTAGAACACTCACAGGACTGCGGCCAGTCACAGCATTAGAACACTGACAGGACTGCGTCCAGTCTCCGCATTAGAACACTCACAGGACTGCGGGCAGTCAGAGCATCAGAACACTGACAGGACTGCGGCCAGTCTCAGCATTAGAACACTCACAGGACTGCGGGCAGTCAGAGCATCAGAACACTGACAGGACTACGGCCAGTCTCCGCATTAGAACACTCACAGGACTGCGGGCAGTCAGAGCATCAGAACACTGACAGGACTGCGGCCAGTCAGCATCAGAACACTCACAGGACTGCGGCCAGTCACAGCATCAGAACACTGACAGGACTGCGGACAGTCAGACCATTAGAACAATCACAGGACAGCGGCCAGTCACAGCATTAGAACACTCACAGGACTGCGGCCAGTCACAGCATTAGAACTCTCACAGGACTGCGGCCAGTCACAGCATTAGAACTCTCACAGGACTGCGGCCAGTCACAGCATTAGAACTCTCACAGGACTGCGGCCAGTCACAGCATTAGAACAATCACAGGACTGCGGGCAGTCAGAGCATCAGAACACTGACAGGACTGCGTCCAGTCTCCGCATTAGAACACTCACAGGACTGCGGGCAGTCAGAGCATCAGAACACTGACAGGACTGCGGCCAGTCTCCGCATTAGAACACTCACAGGACTGCGGGCAGTCAGAGCATCAGAACACTGACAGGACTACGGCCAATCTCCGCATTAGAACACTCACAGGACTGCGGCCAGTCAGCATCAGAATACTCACAGGACTGCGGCCAGTCACAGCATCAGAACACTGACAGGACTGCGGACAGTCAGACCATTAGAACAATCACAGGACAGCGGCCAGTCACAGCATTAGAACACTCACAGGACTGCGGCCAGTCACAGCATTAGAACTCTCACAGGACTGCGGCCAGTCACAGCATTAGAACTCTCACAGGACTGCGGCCAGTCACAGCATTAGAACTCTCACAGGACTGCGGCCAGTCACAGCATTAGAACAATCACAGGACTGCGGGCAGTCAGAGCATCAGAACACTGACAGGACTGCGTCCAGTCTCCGCATTAGAACACTCACAGGACTGCGGCCAGTCACAGCATTAGAACTCTCACAGGACTGCGGCCAGTCACAGCATTAGAACACTCACAGGACTGCGGCCAGTCACAGCATTAGAACTCTCACAGGACTGCGGCCAGTCACAGCATTAGAACTCTCACAGGACTGCGGCCAGTCACAGCATTAGAACAATCACAGGACTGCGGCCAGTCACAGCATCAGAACACTCACAGGACTGCAGCCAGTCAGAGCATTAGAAAAATTACAGGACTACGGCCAGTCACAGCATCAGAACACTCACAGGACTGCGGCCAGTCAGAGCATTAGAAAAATTACAGGACTGCGGCCAGTCACAGCATCAGAACACTCACAGGACTGCGGCCAGTCAGAGCATTAGAAAAATTACAGGACTGCGGCCAGTCACAGCATTAGAACAATCACAGGACTACGACCAGTCACAGCATTAGAACAATCACAGGACTGCGGCCAGTCACAGCATTAGAACTCTCACAGGACTGCGGTCAGTCACAGCATTAGAACTCTCACAGGATTGCGGCCAGTCACAGCATTAGAACATTCACAGGACTGCGGTCAGTCAGATCATAAGAACAATCACAGGACTGCGGCCAGTCAGAGCATTAGAACACTCACAGGATTGTGGCCAGTCAGAGCATTAGAACAATCACAGGATTGCGGCCAGTCAGAGCATTAGAACAATCACAGGACTGCGGCCAGTCACAGCATTAGAACACTCACAGGACTGCGGGCAGTCAGAGCATCAGAACACTGACAGGACTGCGGCCAGTCAGCATCAGAACACTCACAGGACTGCGGCCAGTCACAGCATCAGAACACTGACAGGACTGCGGACAGTCAGACCATTAGAACAATCACAGGACAGCGGCCAGTCACAGCATTAGAACACTCACAGGACTGCGGCCAGTCACAGCATTAGAACTCTCACAGGACTGCGGCCAGTCACAGCATTAGAACTCTCACAGGACTGCGGCCAGTCACAGCATTAGAACTCTCACAGGACTGCGGCCAGTCACAGCATTAGAACAATCACAGGACTGCGGGCAGTCAGAGCATCAGAACACTGACAGGACTGCGTCCAGTCTCCGCATTAGAACACTCACAGGACTGCGGGCAGTCAGAGCATCAGAACACTGACAGGACTGCGTCCAGTCTCCGCATTAGAACACTCACAGGACTGCGGGCAGTCAGAGCATCAGAACACTGACAGGACTACGGCCAATCTCCGCATTAGAACACTCACAGGACTGCGGCCAGTCAGCATCAGAATACTCACAGGACTGCGGCCAGTCACAGCATCAGAACACTGACAGGACTGCGGACAGTCAGACCATTAGAACAATCACAGGACAGCGGCCAGTCACAGCATTAGAACACTCACAGGACTGCGGCCAGTCACAGCATTAGAACTCTCACAGGACTGCGGCCAGTCACAGCATTAGAACTCTCACAGGACTGCGGCCAGTCACAGCATTAGAACTCTCACAGGACTGCGGCCAGTCACAGCATTAGAACACTCACAGGACTGCGGGCAGTCAGAGCATTAGAACATCCACAGGACTGCTGCCAGTCACAGCATCAGAACACTCACAGGACTGCGGCCAGTCAGAGCATTAGAACACTCACAGGACTGCGGCCAGTGATAGCATTAGAAAAATCACAGGACTGCGGCCAGTCACAGCATTAGAACACTCACAGAACTGCAGCCAGTGATATCATTAGAACAATCACAGGACTGCGGCCAGTCAGAGCATTAGAACAATCACAGGACTGCGGCCAGTCAGAGCATTAGAACAATCACAGGACTGCGGCCAGTCAGAGCATTAGAAAAATTACAGGACTACGGCCAGTCACAGCATTAGAACAATCACAGGACTGCGGCCAGTCACAGCATTAGAACAATCACAGGACTGCGGCCAGTCACAGCATTAGAACAATCACAGGACTGCGGCCAGTCACAGCATTAGAACTCTCACAGGACTTCGGCCAGTCACATCATTAGAACATTCACAGGACTGCGGTCAGTCAGATCATAAGAACAATCACAGGACTGTGGCCAGTCAGAGCATTAGAACACTCACAGGATTGCGGCCAGTCAGAGCATTAGAAAAATTACAGGACTACGGCCAGCCACAGCATTAGAACAATCACAGGACTGCGGCCAGTCACAGCATTAGAACAATCACAGGACTACGACCAGTCACAGCATTAGAACAATCACAGGACTGCGGCCAGTCATAGCATTAGAACTCTCACAGGATTGCGGCCAGTCACAGCATTAGAACATTCACAGGACTGCTGCCAGTCACAGCATCAGAACACTCACAGGACTGCGGCCAGTCAGAGCATTAGAACAATCACAGGACTGCGGCCAGTCACAGCATCAGAACACTCACAGGACTGCGGCCAGTCAGAGCATCAGAACACTGACAGGACTGCGGCCAGTCAGCATCAGAACACTCACAGGACTGCGGCCAGTCACAGCATCAGAACACTGACAGGACTGCGGACAGTCAGACCATTAGAACAATCACAGGACTGCGGCCAGTCACAGCATTAGAACACTCACAGGACTGCGGCCAGTCACAGCATTAGAACTCTCACAGGACTGCGGCCAGTCACAGCATTAGAACTCTCACAGGACTGCGGCCAGTCACAGCATTAGAACTCTCACAGGACTGCGGCCAGTCACAGCATTAGAACACTCACAGGACTGCGGCCAGTCACAGCATTAGAACTCTCACAGGACTGCGGCCAGTCACAGCATTAGAACTCTCACAGGACTGCGGCCAGTCACAGCATTAGAACAATCACAGGACTGCGGCCAGTCACAGCATCAGAACACTCACAGGACTGCAGCCAGTCAGAGCATTAGAAAAATTACAGGACTACGGCCAGTCACAGCATCAGAACACTCACAGGACTGCGGCCAGTCAGAGCATTAGAAAAATTACAGGACTGCGGCCAGTCACAGCATCAGAACACTCACAGGACTGCGGCCAGTCAGAGCATTAGAAAAATTACAGGACTGCGGCCAGTCACAGCATTAGAACAATCACAGGACTACGACCAGTCACAGCATTAGAACAATCACAGGACTGCGGCCAGTCACAGCATTAGAACTCTCACAGGACTGCGGTCAGTCACAGCATTAGAACTCTCACAGGATTGCGGCCAGTCACAGCATTAGAACATTCACAGGACTGCGGTCAGTCAGATCATAAGAACAATCACAGGACTGCGGCCAGTCAGAGCATTAGAACACTCACAGGATTGTGGCCAGTCAGAGCATTAGAACAATCACAGGATTGCGGCCAGTCAGAGCATTAGAACAATCACAGGACTGCGGCCAGTCACAGCATTAGAACACTCACAGGACTGCGGCCAGTCACAGCATTAGAATATTTAAAGGACTAGATCCACCTGTGACCAAAGAGATCATTAGACCATTTGCAGGATATGACCAGTCTTACACCTTCCCACAGAAGATCGGTCTCATGTAACAGTGACACAATGACACCCCAATCACCCCACAGCCGGCTGACCACAGTGTCCAGACAAGCAGATAACAGAAGCCGCGTGTGTCCCATGTGACCGCATTTATATAGTTACTGTAGTTTCACAGGGAACTTCCAGTTATATATATCTCTAAATACTAAGACATGTGAGCAACACTGGCGGATCAATGGTATAATCCCATCTGAAATAATAATACATTAAAAATAATATATTTAATTAGAAAGAAGCCAAAATTTCATAACAACTGCAGAGGTCGTCATGTTGGTTTTATTATTCCAGTGATCCGCGCCAGACGGGGAAGAAAATATTTCTAGTTGTATTTCCAAATGTTTTACATAAAATGACAGCACAGAGAATAATCCTCCCTCTGCCCTCAGATGACTCGTCTGACCATCGCCAGCGGAGCCTGTACAGGGACGGGCGGCCGCTTAGGCTCTGCTCAGCGACTGCTCAGAAGATGTATTAACGCTGAAAGTGATCACCCCGACTCACAAGCCGGGTAAGTTAATCCTCAGAGAGACGCCCCTCTTCTCCCCGATACAGTGAGAAAGCCGACTACACCCCAAGTACACGGGAGATAGGACAACCCCAGAACACAGATACAGACACCTGATACACAACAGAGAGAAGGCTCCCCACATACTCACAGCTCCCACCGATACACAGAGACATCCCCCTCTCACTACATAGAGACATCCCCCTCTCACTACATAGAGACATCCCCCCACTCACTACATAGAGACAGCCACTGACACACAGAGACATACCCCCACTCACTACATAGAGACATCCCCCCACTCACTACATAGAGACAGACACTGATACACAGAGACATACCCTCTCTCACTACATAGAGACAGCCCCTGATACACAGAGACATACCTCCACTCACTACATAGAGACAGCCCCTGATACACAGAGACCTACCTCCACTCACTACATAGAGACAACCCCTGATACACAGAGACATACCCCCTCTCACTACATAGAGACAGCCCCTGATACACAGAGACATACCCCCACTCACTACATAGAGACAGCCCCTGATACACAGAGACATACCCCCACTCACTACATAGAGACAGCCCCTGATACACAGAGACATACCCCCTCTCACTACATCGAGACAGCCCCTGATACAGAGACATACCCCCACTCACTACATAGAGACAGCCCCTGATACACAGAGACATACCCCCTCTCACTACATAGAGACAGCCCCTGATACACAGAGACATACCCCCACTCACTACATAGAGACAGCCCCTGATACACAGAGACATACCCCCTCTCACTACATAGAGACAGCCCCTGATACACAGAGACATACCCCCTCTCACTACATCGAGACAGCCCCTGATACAGAGACATACCCCCACTCACTACATAGAGACAGCCCCTGATACACAGAGACATACCCCCACTCACTACATAGAGACAGCCCCTGATACACAGAGACATACCCCCTCTCACTACATAGAGACAGCCCCTGATACACAGAGACATACCCCCACTCACTACATAGAGACAGCCCCTGATACACAGAGACATACCCCCTCTCACTACATAGAGACATCCCCTGATACACAGAGACATACCCTCTCTCACTACATAGAGACAGCCCCTGATACACAGAGACATACCCCCACTCACTACATAGAGACAGCCCCTGATACACAGAGACATACCCCCTCTCACTACATAGAGACATCCCCTGATACACAGAGACATACCCTCTCTCACTACATAGAGACAGCCCCTGATACACAGAGACATACCCCCACTCACTACATAGAGACAGCCCCTGATACACAGAGACATACCCCCTCTCACTACATAGAGACATCCCCTGATACACAGAGACATACCCCCTCTCACTACATCGAGACAGCCCCTGATACAGAGACATACCCCCACTCACTACATCGAGACAGCCCCTGATACAGAGACATACCCCCACTCACTACATAGAGACAGCCCCTGATACACAGATACATACCCCCACTCACTACATAGAGACAGTCCCTGATACACAGAGACATAAACCCACTCACTACATAGAGACAGTCGCTGATACACAGAGACATACCCCCACTCACTACATAGAGACAGTCCCTGATACACAGAGACATAAACCCACTCACTACATAGAGACAGTCGCTGATACACAGAGACATACCCCCACTCACTACATAGAGACATCCCCTGATACACAGAGACATACCCCCTCTCACTACATCGAGACAGCCCCTGATACAGAGACATACCCCCACTCACTACATAGAGACAGCCCCTGATACACAGAGACCTACCCCCACTCACTACATCGAGACAGCCCCTGATACAGAGACATACCCCCACTCACTACATAGAGACAGCCCCTGATACACAGAGACCTACCCCCACTCACTACATAGAGACAGTCCCTGATGCACAGAGACATACCCCCACTCACTACATAGAGACAGCCCCTGATACACATAGACATACCCCCACTCACTACATAGAGACAGCCCCTGATACAGAGACCTACCTCCACTCACTACATAGAGACAGCCCCTGATACACAGAGACATACCCCCACTCACTACATAGAGACAACCCCTGATACACAGAGACATACCCCCACTCACTACATAGAGACAGCCCCTGATACACAGAGACATACCCCCACTCACTACATAGAGACAGCACCTGATACACAGAGACATACCCCCACTCACTACATAGAGACAACCCCTGATACACAGAGACATACCCCCACTCACTACATAGAGACATCCCTGATACACAGAGACATACCCCCACTCACTACATAGAGACAACCCCTGATACACAGAGAGAGACAACCCGGCCAGTACAGAGACTGTGGGCTGAATATATTGGGATCTGAGTTGGCCAGAGGTGCAGGCTGCTGGCCGAACTCTGACTATTTTTTTTAAAGGGACAATCCTTTACGAGACATGGTTTTGCCTTGTAAATGATTGACGCTTTAAAAAAACTTCCAGAGTTCGGCCGGCAGCCCGCACCGCCGACCAACCAGGACGCCATTACGCCTGGCCCTATGCCCCCAAAACACAGAGAAGTAACTACCCCAATACAGAGAGAGTGATTCCTGATACAGAGATTCCGCCCCACCAATACTCAGCGAGAGGACTACCACGATGCACAGAATGAGATGACTTCTGTTATATACTGACAGTCCCCACTACCTGCAGCACACGGAGAGATAACCAGTCAGTGCAGAAAGTGCCTCCCCCCCAAATATACACAGACCACCCTCCAAGTACACAGAATAAGCCAACACCCCACATCTAGAGAGACTACTTCCGTTATACAGTACACTGAGAGATACAACCACGCAGTACAGAGAGACATGCCACACGCACTGTATCCAGCATAACCCGCAGATAACATGCCACACGCACTGTATCCAGAATAACCCACAGATAACATGCCACACGCACTGTATCCAGCATAACCCGCAGATAACATGCTACACGCACTGTATCCAGCATAACCCGCAGATAACATGCCACACGCACTGTATCCAGGATAACCCGCAGATAACATGCCACACGCACTGTATCCAGGATAACCCACAGATAACATGCCACACGCACTGTATCCAGAATAACCCACAGATAACATGCCACACGCACTGTATCCAGCATAACCCGCAGATAACATGCCACACGCACTGTATCCAGCATAACCCGCAGATAACATGCCACACGCACTGTATCCAGAATAACCCACAGATAACATGCCACACGCACTGTATCCAGCATAACCCGCAGATAACATGCCACACGCACTGTATCCAGCATAACCCGCAGATAACATGCCACACGCACTGTATCCAGAATAACCCACAGATAACATGCCACACGCACTGTATCCAGGATAACCCGCAGATAACATGCCACACGCACTGTATCCAGCATAACCCGCAGATAACATGCCACACGCACTGTATCCAGAATAACCCGCAGATAACATGCCACACGCACTGTATCCAGCATAACCCGCAGATAACATGCCACACGCACTGTATCCAGCATAACCCGCAGATAACATGCCACACGCACTGTATCCAGCATAACCCGCAGATAACATGCCACACGCACTGTATCCAGGATAACCCACAGATAACATGCCACACGCACTGTATCCAGAATAACCCACAGATAACATGCCACACGCACTGTATCCAGAATAACCCACAGATAACATGCCACACGCACTGTATCCAGAATAACATGCAGTTCACATGTACCCCACACTGTATCTAGAATAGCACACGCATGTTATCTCTCACATGATATCTCTACTATCACTCCACAGGGACACTAAACACAGCATACGTTCTGCGTGGGACTCTGAGCTAGGTACATCTGCTTTCCTACCTGGTGCCTCCACCTACAGTGCTTCCCACGCCCCACAGGAGCTGACCCCCGATCAGGTGAGCTTGTTCTCCTACATCGGCACTGTCTGTATTACACGTGTCCTGAGAGTGAGGGGACACCGGGACTGTCTGTATTACATGTGTCCTGAGAGTGAGGGGACACTGGGACTGTCTGTATTACATGTGTCCTGAGAGTGAGAGGACACCGGGAATGTCTGTATTACAGGTGTCCTGAAAGTAAGGAGACACCGGGACTGTCTGTATTACAGGTGTCCTGAAAGTAAGAAGACACCGGACTGTCTGTATTACATGTGTGCTGAGAGAGAGGGGACACCGGGACTGTCTGTATTACATGTGTCCTGAGAGTGAGAGGACACCGGGACTGTCTGTATTACACGTATCCTGAGAGTGAGGGGATACCTGGACTGTCTGTATTACATGTGTCCTGAGAGTGAGAGGACACCGGGACTGTCTGTATTACATGTGTCCTGAGAGTGAGGGGACACTGGGACTGTCTGTACTACATGTGTCCTGAGAGTGAGGGGACACCGGGGCTGTCTGTATTACATGTGTCCTGAGAGTGAGGGGACACAGGGACTGTCTGTATTACATGTGTCCTGAGAGTGAGGGGACACCGGGACTGTCTGTATTACATGTGTCCTGAGAGTGAGGGGACACTGGGACTGTCTGTATTACATGTGCCATGAGAGTGAGGGACACCGGGACTGTCTGGTATTACATGTTCACTGAGAGTGAGGGGACACTGGAACTGTCTGTATTACACGTGTCCTGAGAGTAAGGAGACACCGGGACTGTCTGTATTACATGTGCCATGAGAGTGAGGGGACACCGGGACTGTCTGTATTACATGTGCCATGATAGTGAGAGGACACCGGGACTGTCTGTATTACATGTGTCTTGTGAGTGAGGGGACACCGGGACTGTCTGTATTACACGTGTCCTGAGAGTGAGGTGACACTGGGACTGTCTGTATTACATGTGCCATGAGAGTGAGGGACACCGGGACTGTTTGTATTACATGTTCACTGAGAGTGAGGGGACACCGGAACTGTCTGTATTACACGTGTCCTGAGAGTGAGGGGACACCGGGACTGTCTGTATTACACGTGTCCTGAGAGTGAGGGGACACCAGGACTATCTGTATTACATGTGTCCTGAGAGTGAGGGGACACCTGAATTGTTTGTATTACACGTGTCCTGTGAGTGATTGGACATCGGGACTGTATGTATTACACGTGTCCTGAGAGTGAGGGGACATCGGGACTGTCTGTATTACATGTGTCCTGAGAGTGAGGAGACACCGGGACTGTCTGTATTACACGTGTCCTGAGAGTGAGGAGACACCGGGACTGTCTGTATTACATGTGTCCTGGGAGTGATGGGACACCGGGACTGTCTGTATTACATGTGTCCTGAGAGTGAGGGGACACCGGGACTGTATGTATTACATGTGTCCTGAGAGTGAGGGGACACCAGGACTGTCTGTATTACATGTGTCCTGAGAGTGGGGGGACACCGGGACTGTCTGTATTACATGTGTCCTGAGAGTGAGGGGACACCGGGACTGTCTCTATTACACGTGTCCTGAGAGTGAGGAGACACCGGGACTGTCTGTATTACATGTGTCCTGGGAGTGATGGGACACCGGGACTGTCTGTATTACATGTGTCCTGAGAGTGAGGGGACACCGGGACTGTATGTATTACATGTGTCCTGAGAGTGAGGGGACACCAGGACTGTCTGTATTACATGTGTCCTGAGAGTGGGGGGACACCGGGACTGTCTGTATTACATGTGTCCTGGGAGTGATGGGACACCGGGACTGTCTGTATTACATGTATCCTGAGAGTGAGGGGACACCAGGACTGTCTGTATTACATGTGTCCTGAGAGTGGGGGGACACTGGGACTGTCTGTATTACATGTGTCCTGAGAGTGAGGAGACACCGGGACTGTCTGTATTACATGTGTCCTGAGAGTGAGGGGACACCGGGACTGTATGTATTACATGTGTCCTGAGAGTGAGGGGACACCAGGACTGTCTGTATTACATGTGTCCTGAGAGTGGGGGGACACCGGGACTGTCTGTATTACATGTGTCCTGGGAGTGATGGGACACCGGGACTGTCTGTATTACATGTGTCCTGAGAGTGAGGGGACACCAGGACTGTATGTATTACATGTGTCCTGAGAGTGAGGGGACACCGGGACTGTCTGTAGTACATGTAGTTTTTGCGGCATTATAGCACACATATGCAGATTGCCATCATAATTCCTGGAGATCTATCGGCAGAGTGTGTCGGTGGCCCCACCTGTGTGTCAGTATTTAGTCAGTGACTGGGGTAATATAGAACCAGGGTGTGGAATGCTGTATAGATAATGTGTATGTTCGTTTTCCCAGCTATCCAGTAACCAGCCCAGCGTCCTCCAGCCCACACCACCTGCCAGTCACAGGCTGTGTGTCGCCCGGAGGATGTCCGCCCCCCGCATGGTCCGGTGAGTATCTCACTCTTGTCTTGTGCTGGGCGGGTTCCGCTCATCATAATCCAGCTGACATCTGAATGTTTTTCCCACAGAGTGGCGGTGTCAGATGGGCAGAAGACCCCCGAATCTCTTCTGAGTAGTGACCCGGGAGCCCCCCCTATGAGTGAGTGGAATTACGCTGTGGCTGGTCCCTGTGAGGGGATTGCTAGAACGGTCTTTACCACTCGCTGTCTCTTGCAGGTGTCCCAGAAGGAGCGCAGATTATATTTGCCAGATCCAAGCCTCCAGTCCCCCCTCCTAGGACAATCAGCAAAGTGCAGAGGAAGAGAGAGGGGGCGGTCTGTCCCACATAGCGTCCACAGACCGGAGAACAATAATCTTATGAGGAGATTCAACCAAAGCCGCGCACTGTGACTTCCATCCCAATGTACTGTATATAACATCTTTTGTATCGCTTGTACAGATTAATAAATAACTTTATGTAATCTCTAGGTAATATCTGTAGATGGCAGGCTGGGTGGAGGGGGGGGGGGGCAGAGTGGTATGTGGTAATTGGGGTACGGGCTGTGGCAGGAGCTGCTTGCGCCACACGACTGAACTGCTGCGTCGTGTAATACATTTCCATCAATATTGGGGGTAAATGTACCCCTTTTCCACTAGCTCAAAAAACACGGTTAAATACCTACCCGGCTCCCGTTTACACTGTATGGAAGGGCGGCGCTGGGAGATCATGTGATCTCCCAGCGCCGCCCCTGCCGCGTCACTAGCAGCGTCACCAACCCGGCAATATGCCGGGTTGGTGAGCGCAGTGGGAAAGGGGGCTGAGCACGGGCCGCAGCCGGGTAGCACCCGTGTCAGGCTCCCGGCTGCGACCCGTGGAGAGCAAAACCAAAAGAGGCTGAGCCCTGCACCACTCCCATAACATAAGATGATCCTATCCTGAAATCTGCTCCTAGCAGATATAACATCCTGTAGGTAGTGGAAGCAGAAGCGGTTATATGTTGAAAGTATATAAACCAATTTATTCAATAAAAATGATTAAAAAACCTCAATTACCCTTTAGTATATAGAGAGAAGAGATTCATAAATAAACAGGTTACTTCCAGACTACATAAAGGATCGTACCAAGATGGAACTTCGTGGCTCCCTCTTATTACAAGTTCCCAGCGAGTTACGGATTGCTAGCGTGCGGATCTGAATCACGCCCTGTGTCCTCTTGCTTAGAAGGGAGATGTTTTATACCACAGGTTCTCAAACTCAGTCCTCAGGACCCCACACGGTCCATGTTTCGCAGGTCACCTATAGATTTTTAAAATGTGGCAGTTGGTGATACACAGAGCAGCTGCCGGGTGACCTGGAAAACGTGAACCGTGTGGGGTCCTGAGGACCGAGTTTGAGAACCACTGTTTTATACAAAGCCATGTTTCCCTTTTTTTTTCTATTAAATGTAGTCATTCAGAATGCTTAGAATGGTATTTCATCTTCACAATGCTGATGGCGGCCCGAGCGGGTCACTGCTTTACCGTGATGGGGCGATCAGGCAGCTGGTGGTGCCATAGAATTATTGTGACTGCATAAAGCACTTTGATGCACTATTCAGCGATTTATTTATGGGTGTGGTTCATGGGCTCGACCACACTAAGGTCAACTGTGTCTTGGTCGACCACTATTGTAGTAACTAAGTCGACACCCAAATAGGTCGACACAAGCATTAGGTAAACATGACAAAAGGTCGACATGAGTTTTTTTATTTTTTTTCTGTTGTTTACTTTGTAGAGTGACCGGGACCCCCAATTAGTACACGGTGTCCCCTCACATGCTTCGGGCAAGGGGCATCGCTCCGCTGCCGCTGCGCACGGTACAGATTACAGTTCCCAATTGTAGTCCCCGTCGATTGTAAAGTATGACAAAGTTACAAAAATTTAAAAAAAATCGTGAAAAACTCATGTCGACCTTTTGTCATATCAACCTAGAACATGTCGATCTAGTGACCGTGTCAACCTATAAACCCTATCGACCTAATGCATGTTGACCAATAGTGGTCGACCTAGTGACTGTCGACCTAAAAGGGCAATGTTTTATTAGTAAGATCTAGCTGTGTAAAAGCATTGCCCTTTTAAATGTCATGTATAAACACTATAAGATGCATAAACCCCTAAGTGCATAGTCAGCCTGTCGGGACTGCGGTCCTCATTATCCCCTCCGGAAAGTGACCGTGGCACCAGCTCGCTGGTAACAGCCAATTCAGGGGACAAACAGGCTGGGGGGCTCCTCATGGATCCTTTCCCTTCACTAGGCTATAACAGCTTGAGGTGCTGACACCCACAGGGAAACCCACAGCGGGGTGTCCCCCCGGTCATAATGCCAGCCCCATGCTGCAAGCACTATGGATCCTCCCAACACTCCTGTGCGGTGAGTGTTAAGCAAATCATTTGCAAAAAAAAAGAGGATATTGGCATTTTTGTGGGCACGGTGTGCTACTGGTCCCGCTAAGTGGGGGTCATTCCGACCCATTCGCACGCAGTTCTTCGCTGCGGTGCGAACGGGTCGGAAATGCGCATGCGCAACAGTCGCATTGTGCACGCGCGTCGTTGCCTGGCAACGACCAGCCAGCGACAAATGTGATCGGAGCGGCGATCGCAAGAAGATGGACAGGCGGGAGGCGTTCCGGGGCGGATACTCACCGTTTTCCAGGTGTGGTGAGTCCAACGCAGGTGTGGCGAGGCGTTTGGAGGGCGGATGTCTGACCTCAGGACCGGGACCTTCATCGCTGGATCCGTCGCACAGGGTAAGTAATTCTTACCCTGGTCTTGTTTTGCAGGAAACTTTTTTAGCATAGCAGGACTGCACAAGCGATCGCAGCCCTGCTATATAGAAATACACTCCCCCAATAGGCGGAGATTAGTTGATCGCACCAGCAGCAAAAAGTTGCTTGGTGCGATCAACTCGGAATGAGGGCCGGTGTTCACACCCGTGGTATGGTAGCCTGCCCCTGATTTTCTAGATGGCTTTTTGAAGTCTTTCATTATTGGGTGGAGATTAAATTGTAGTAATTGGTTGTTGCAGCCTATGGTTATTAAAGTACATTAGTATTGAGTGACTTTGCGCCACCAGTCAAAGAAAAAGTTGGTTTCTATTAGCTGTGGGCAGGTAGAGGGCGTTCTGGAGCTTCTGATTTGGGAGTTAGTAATTTTGTAACCTGTGAAAGTGTCCTGCTAAACAGCGAGCCTGGAAGACCTGTGCAGAGACATTCGCTACTCCGGCACTTTACTGAAGGATTCCCCGTACTGTGTTGATTCGTCAGTATCCGGTTGATAGATTTACAGTAATAATATAGACAGTCAAGGCCCCAAATGGTCAAAATGTAAAAAGTTGACAGGTGAAAGGAAGTGCTTAGGTTGAAAGGTTCAAAAGGTTGACATGACATTGGTCGATGCCCATACTGTATGATTGACAACTTTTTAATAAAAAAAAAAAGTGTACATTTTTTCCCTAACTTTTTCATAATTTAACATTGAGATAGACTACAACTGGAAAATGGGTACCCTAGCTCCAGGCTATGTGCCACACACAGCAAGCTCCAGCATTAGCTGCAGGCTGTGTGCCATACACAGTAAGCTCCACCATCAGCTACAGTCTGTGCGCCATACACATCAAGCTCCCCAATCAGCTTCAGGCTCTGCGCCATACACAGCTAGCTCCACCATCAGCTCCAGGCTATGCGTCATTCACAGTAAGCTCCACCATCAGCTCCAGGCTATGCGCCATACACAGCAATCTCCCCAATCAGCTTCAGGCTGTGCGCCATATACAGCAAGCTCCACCATCAGCTCCAGGCTCTGCGCCATACACAGCTAGCTCCACCATCAGCTTCAGGCTATGCGCCATTCACATTAAGCTCCACCATAAGCTATAGGCTATGTGCCACACACAGCTAGCTCCACCATCAGCTCCAGGCTCTGCGCCATACACAGTAAGCGCCACCATCAGCTCCAGGCCCTGCGCCATACACAGTAAGCCCCACCATCAGCTCCAGGCTCTGCGCAATACACAGTAAGCTCCACCATCAGCTCCAAACTCTGCGCCATTCACAGCAAGCTCCACCATCAGCTCTAGGCTGTGTGCCATACACAGCAAGCTCCACCATCAGCTCTAGGCTGTGTGCCATACACAGCAAGCTCCACCATCAGCTCCAGGCTGTGCACCATACACAGCAAGCTCCACCATCAGCTCCAGGCTGTGTGCCATACACAGCTCCGCCATCAGCTACAGGCTGTGCACCATACGCAGCAATCTCCACCGTCAGCTCCAGGCTGTGCACCATACACAGCAATCTCCACCATCAGCTCCAGGCTGTGTGCCACACACAGTAAGCTCCGCCATCAGCTACAGGCTGTGCACCATACACATAAGCTCCACCGTCAACTCCAGGCTGTGCACATCACAGCAGGCTCCATCATCAGCTCCAGGCTGTGTGCCATACACAGTAAGCGCCACCGTCAGCTCCAGGCTGTGCACCATACACAGCAAGCTCCACCGTTAGCTCCAGGCTGTGCACCATACACAGCAAGCTCCACCATCAGCTCCAGGCTATGTGCCATATACAGTAAGCTCCGCCATCAGCTACAGGCTGTGCTCCATACACAGTAAGCTCCACCGTCAACTCCAGGCTGTTTGCCATACACAGCAAGCTCCACCATCTGCTCCAGGCTGTGTGCCATACACAGTAAGCTCCACCGTCAGCTCCAGGCTGTGCACCATACACAGCAAGCTCCACCGTCAGCTCCAGGCTGTGCACCATACACAGCAAGCTCCACCGTCAGCTACAGGCTGTGTGCCATACACAGTAAGCTTCGCCATCAGCTACAAGCTGTGCACCATACACAGCAAGCTCCACCATCAGCTCCAGGCTGTGTGCCATACACAGTAAGCTCCGCCATCAGCTACAGGCTGTGCACCATACACAGTAAGCTCCACCGTCAACTCCAGGCTATGTGCCATACACAGCAAGCTCCATCATCAGCTCCAGGCTGTGTGACATACACAGTAAGCGCCACCGTCAGCTCCAGGCTGTGCACCATACACAACAAGCTCCACCGTCCACTCCAGGCTGTGCACCATACACAGTAAGCTCCACCATCAGCTACAGGCTGTGCGCCATACACCGTAAGCTCCACCGTCAACTCCAGGCTGTGTGCCATACACAGCAAGCTCCACCATCTGCTCCAGGCTGTGTGCCATACACAGTAAGCTCCACCATCAGCTCCAGGCTGTGCACCATACACAGCAAGCTCCACCATCAGCTCCAGGCTGTGTGCCATACACAGTAAGCTCCACCGTCAGCTCCAGGCTGTGCGCCATACACAGCAAGCTCCACCGTCAGCTCCAGGCTGTGTTCCATACACAGCAAGCTCCACCATCAGCTCCAGGCTGTCTGCCATACATAGTAAGCTCCGCCATCAGCTACAGGCTGTGTGCCATACACAGAAAGCTCCACCATTAGCTCCAGGCTGTGCACCATAAACAGCAAGCTCCACCATCAGCTCCAGGCTGTGTGCTATGCACAACACTGCAAGCTTCAATACATCAACATCAGTTTCAAGATATGCGCTGTACACAGGAAAAAGCTATTCCAGACTGTGCTCTTTATACAGTTTACTACAACAACAATTCCAGGCTGGGTGCCAGGCTTGGTGAGCTTAGGTTGTGCACTGCTCCCAGCAAGACTCTATCACCAGTGCCAGGCGGAGCACTATAACCAGGTAACGCTCTCAGTACTCGGTCAGATCCCATCATCTATCCCCCTTTACCCAGTCTCATCAGCCTACTGTACCTGCTAAGACTCATCTATCTGCCTCCTGTGGCTCCAGTGTCTTCTGTACTCATTGGTCTCATCCAGCCTGTGCTATCTGCCTACTGTGGCTCCGGTGTCTTCTGTACTCACTGGTCCGATCCAACCTGTGCTATCTACTTTTTGTGGCTTCGGTGTCTTCTGTACTCACCGGTCTGACCAAACCTGTGCTATCTGCCTCCTATACCAATTTAGTCTAACTGAAATAGAGACTTGGTCGCAGAGACTGTTGCAGTTTGTCATTCTGCCTTCCATCCGTATTACTACCAACCTGCATGAGGAGAGGCTCCATCAAGCCTCCTAGCTCTATCCACTATCCTAATACAGAGCCCAGCCCTCGGATTCCTTACCTGGATGACCAAATCCCCAGAGACCTGACAGTGGTTACAATAAAACAGTCTTGTATCTATAAAATTGGTTATTGTATTGTTTTGCTTGACAGGGCTCACACATTTCTTATGCCAGGCAAGCTGTACGATCGCGCGGGACACCACAACCACGGCATCTGTATGTTACAGTATTCCGTCTGGAATACCATTGAAAATGTCTCTACCAAAATGGCCATTTTGAGAAGGTCCCAGTACAATACTTTGAACTGGGAGCAGGCGAGAACAGCGCCTGGGGACTGCAAAGAGCGGAAGACAACCCCTGACAATGAGTAGAGCCCCTTGACAACGAGCAGATACTGTGGTATTACAGTAGAGGGGATAATATGGTGACAGGGGCATGTGGGGGCATAATATGGTGTCAGGGGCATTACATTGGAACATAATATGGTGACAGACGGGTGGTCTTCAGTTTGCCAGCTGTCGGGGTCCCGGCGCACAGTATAACGGCGCCGGAATCCCGACAGCCAGCATACCGACACCTTTTCTCCCTCTTGGGGGTCCATGACCCCCCTGGAGAGAGAATAGATAGTGTGGCGCGCATAGTGTGCCACCGTGCCCGCAGCGTGGCATGTGCAGCGAGCCCGCAAGGAGCTCATTTGGGCTCGCCCAGCTGTCGGTATGCCGGCGGTCGGGATTCCGGCGACGGTATGCTATGCGCCAGCACCCCGACAGCCGGCATACCATACTACACCCGTGGCAGGCATGTGGGGGCACAGTATGGTGTCAGGGGCATTATAGTGGGGGCATAATATGGTGTAAGGGACACTATGTCGGTGAAAAGTAGTCTTTTGCTGCAAGGCCACACCCATTGCAATAAAGCCACGCCCATTATAGCAAGGCAACGCGCGCAAATGCGCTTTTTTGTTGTGTGTGTTCGCACTGGGAAAAAAATTGTCTAGAAACAGCCCTGCTGATATGCATATCTGTGGACTTTGTTTATATTCCCCATAAGGGTCTGTCCCTAAGAGACCAGATTTTTTTATAACCGGTAAATGAGAACCTAGAATTTACATATACAGTACATATTTGTAATAAACGAACATTTATGACTTATTTTTGCCAATGTACAGTGTGTCTCTTTCTGTATGAGTATCAATAATAACGTTTATCAGGATGTAATATGCTGCGCTATATAACAAACTGTTAATAAGTAAAATAAATTATACATTATATATGTTCTATATTTAAGTTTTTGTATATTTATTCTCATTTCTAATATCAAGCAAGCATGCATCGCTCAACAGTGCAATTTTTATCAGCAATCATGTAAGCTTAACGCCGCTGGGATTGGGGTTTGCTGGTTTACATTACATTTAGGGCAGTACGGATGGAGTAATGGTTCGTATTACTGCCTCACAGCACTCAGCATACTTGCCTACCTAACCCTCTCCATGAGGGAGAAAATGCTCTGTTCCTGGACTTTCCTGGTAATGTATGATTGCCATCACCTGTGGTGAAACATCTTTCTTATCAATTAACTAGCTCACCACAGGTGATGGCAATCATACATTACCAGGAAAGTCCAAGAACAGAGCATTTTCTCCCTCATGGAGAGGGGCAGGTAGGCAAGTATGCAGCACTGAGGTCATGGGTTCAATTCCCACCATGGCCCTAACTGTGGGGAGTTTGTATATTCTCCCTGTACTTGCGTGGGTTTCCTCCAGGTACTTCGGTTTTTGACAAAATTAACCCTAGTATGAATGGGTGTGCCTATAAATGTGCTAGGGAATATAGATTGTAAGCTACACTGGGGCAGGGACCGATGCGAATGGACAAATATTCTCTGTAAAGCGCCACCAAATCCAACAGTCTTCTGCCACCTGATACCTAGGTCAGTGTCATCTGCTGATGTAGCTGTGTTTATTTACCCTGTACTTGTCCTATATTGTCTTCAACTGTAAAGGGCCCCATACACTAGAACGATAATGTCCAATTTCATCGGATTTTGGGCATTTGGTCCGATATCGGGTGAAATCTGGCATTTTGGAGGTGTGTCCGATCCGATGCACGTTCCCATGAGCATCGGATCGAATCCTCCAGATTGAACGTTCAGCACTAGCGATCATGTCCGACCCCGCAGGCGTGGGCATGGCTGGGATCGCCCAAGATATATCGTGTGCAAAAGGACAGCATACGATGCATCTTGGGCGATACTGCCGGCCGGTAGGCTGCCGGGGTGATCACCTGCGACATGACGGTCGGACATGTCGCATCAGTGTATGGTGCCTGTAAGTGCTGTTTTCCTGTTTTGATTATTTGTTTATGTACTGTGTAGTTGGGCGCTGCGGAACCCTTGTGGCGCCATATAAATAAAGGATAATATTAATAATAATATAAATAACTGGTAATAAATTTCCCTGAGCGATGAGTTTTCCTGAATCACAACATCGCACAACAAAATGTTGTAAATAATACACGCAGATCTGTTTGTACTTCTAGGAATGAATATCAGTTATCAACAGAGCCCGTGACACTTCATATATCAGACTGATACACACAAAATGGCGGCCTGGTCACCTGACCAGGGTCCTGAGAGAGGGAACGGGTCGGGAGTTACGGGACTAGGTGTGCGCATGCGCAGAGGGAGTTGCTGGCGCCGTGATCAGACAGGTCGCTGCACTGAGGAGAACACGCACTAGGTGGCGCTGGCTCCTGTGCATACACGTGACACTGCACCCACTGCGTCACTCTCTTCCGGAAGTCCCGATCTGATCGCAGCGGTTTCCGGTGACAGTGGCCCTGTTGCTATGGATACAGCATAGCATAATCATTTTCTTGGACCATAGATATGGAGGATGTTCTGGAGCTGGGAGAGAGCCGGAGGTCCACGGTGAGATATCTGTACAGTACAATATAGTTGGACAAATGGGTGTATTCCATATATCCGTGCCTGGTGTCCTAGTACCTATAGATCTCCACATGACAGTGCATGCTATACTTGTGTCCTGGTACCTATAGATCTCCACATGCCAGTGTCTGGTTATGCTGGTACCTATAGATCTCCACATGCCAGTGTCTAGTGTCCTGGTACCTATAGATCTCCATATGACAGTGTCTGCTATCCCGGTACCTATAGATATCCACATGACAGTGTCTGCTATCCCGGTACCTATAGATCTCCACAGGCCAGTGTCTAGTTATTCTGGTACCTATAGATCTCCACCTGCCAGTGTCTAGTGTCCCGGTACCTATATATCTCCACATGACAGTGTCTGCTTTCCCGGTACCTATAGATCGCCACATGACAGTGTCTGCTATCCCTGTACCTATATATCTCCACATGACAGTGCCCGTATACTGGTCTCTATATCTTTCCATGTACCAGTGCCTGATATGCCAGTACTTCTAGATCTCCACATGCCAGTGTTAAGTATACTGGTACCAATATATCTCCACATGCCAGTGTCTGGTATGCCGGTACCTACAGATCTCCACGTGTCAGTGTCTGATAAATTGGTACCTATAGATTTCCACATGTCAGTGCATGGTTTACTTGTACCTATAGATCTCCATATGACAGTGCCTGTATGCTGTTACCTATAGCTCTCACACACCAGTGTCTGGTATGCTGGTACCTATAGATCTCCACATGCCAGGGTCTGGTATTCTGGTACTTCTAGATAGATCTCCACCTGCCAGTGTCTGGTATTATGGTACTTATAGATCACCCCATGTCGGTGTCTAGCATACCGGTACTTATACAGTACTGTGCAAAAATTTTAGGCAGGTGTGGAAAAAGTGCTGAAAAGTAAGAATGCTTTCAAACATAAGAATGTTAATAGTTTATTTTTTATCAATTAACAAAATGCAAAGTGAATGAACAGAAGAGAAATCTAAATCAAATCAGTATTTGGTGTGACCCCCCTTTTCCTTCAAAACACCATCAATTTTTTTAGGTACACTTGCATACAGTTTTTGAAGGAACTCGGCAGGGAGGTTGTTGCAGACATATTAGAGAACTAACCACAGATCTTCTGTAGATGTAGCTTGGCCAAATCCTTCTGTCTCTTCATGTAATCCCAGACAGACTTGATGATGTTGTAATCAGGGCTCTGTGGCTCCCATATCATCACTTCTAGGACTCCTTGTTCTTCTTTACTCTGAAGATAGTTCTTAATGACATTGGCTGTATGTTTGGGGTCGTTGTCCTGCTGTACAATAAATGTGGAGCCAATCAGACGCCTCCCTGATGGTACTGCGTGATGGATAAGATAAATAATTCTGAGCTGTGTCGATATTTCGACTGTGAATCCTCACCGAATCCCAGATAAGCATATTGCAGTCTTACACACTTGGACCTATAGATCCCCATATCTCATCATATAGTATCCAGAAACAGCAAAGGATACACTTGATGTATACATATCCTGTTGTTTCCATGGAGGTTATCCAGCGTCTGCTCCCCCACCACCCCCAAACAGCCCATTGCATTTATACTCCCAGGAGATCAGGAAAACATGCCCTGTTACTGCTGAGTGTGAGCAGGGCCGGCAACAGAAATCTTGGGGCCCTATACAGTGATAGCTGTGGGGTCCCCTTAGATTTTATATATATATATATATATATATATATATATATATATATATACAGGGAGAAGTATAGCTGCACTCACAGGTCCAGTATATGAAGGTTTACACAGCCAGGTCCTCAATCAGTATTGCGGGACCCAAGAGAAGTCGGTCGCTGTAACTGTCCTCCACCTATCAGGTGGACACATACTACTGCTGACTAGACAAGGCACCCATATTCTTTAACGGAGGACATCACCACTGGGACTTTCACTCTACACATTGGTGTTCACATATATATTCCCTGATGGCGGAGAGTTCAACAACATCGGAGCAGACTGGCTATCGTGATGTTAATCTCCCCATTGGAAAGATATTGTCCTTTTCAGATGTAGAAGCCAAAGCCATCCTATGCACAGAAATTCTGGATGCCACTGGTGGGATAACCCCTAATGAACAACTCTATTTCCAATTACTTAAATGAAAGTAGAGGGAAATAGATTATCTTATGCGTGGCATTACTCCAAGTGACTATTTCCGCAAAAAAAACCAAATCCCACTGGGTTTTAGGTAGTGGATGAGTGCCAGTTGGCTGCGACTGAACCCGGATAAAACAGAGGTCCTTATGATAGGACCACAACATCAAAGGACAAGACTGCAGCATAGCCAACCAACTGGACTTACACTCGGGGATTCAGAATTACAGACTACTGATCGTGTGCGGAATCTTGGTGTTGTCCTGGATGGTGGCTTGACACTTAAACATCAGATATCAGCCACAATCAAATCCTCATTCTTACACCTGAGGAACATAGCCAGAATCAAGCACTTAATTCCCTCAGATGATCTGCCAAAAGTCATCCATGCATTTGTATCATCTTGATTAGACTACTATAATGCCCTCTACCTTGGTCTCCCAGCAAAAGAATTGCACCGCTTACAGCTGGTGCAAAACACAGCTGCCAGGCTGTTACCCAACCAGCCCCGTTCCTGGCACATAACACCCATCCTCTACTCCCTTCACTGGCTGCCGGTAAGATGGCGAATCATCTTCAAGATTGGCTTACTGAGCTTCAAAGCATTACATGACCAGGGTCCAAGGTACCTGAAGCAGCTTCTGACCCCATACTGCCCCACTCGATTACTGCGATCTGTAGATGAAGGACTATTAGCCGCACCCAGAATCTCCAATAATTCATCTGGGGGTGGAGCTTTTAGTCATGCGGCTCCGACTCTATGGAACCCACTTCCCCGCACAGTGCGAGAGGCACCAACTATAGAATCCTTCAAAAGTAGACTCAAGACTTTCCTGTTTACTCAGCATCTCCATAATGTCCCTTTAGTATCTACATGCTTCTGTATTTTATGGAAAGCTTTTCTGTACTTCATTATTTTCTGTACTATATTATGCTATGTGGCTGTTAAGCGCCTTGAGTCCTATTGGAGAAAGAGCGCTATATAAATAAAATTATTATTATTATTATTATTATTAAAAAATACCCCGACTATTGGGAAATTTAACCCAGAATTCCGTAGAAGGTGGATGGCGGTTTTAAATAAATGCAGTCTGGATTTGCATCTTTTGATGATTGAAGAATCTGGACAAGAGCGTACAAAGACCAGAGGAGAACTAGAGGCATTTGAAAAAAAAACAACCTAGACACCCTTAGAGGTGATTTAGAATCAAATTGGTTGAACAAAATGGGAGAATAATTGGATAAGTATCGAGGTGACTTAATGAAATTTAAGAAGGATAAACTTCATACTGTACAAAAGGACTATCAAGAGGGTAGAGTGTACCCATGGGTCAATAACCCAAATCACTCTACAAAATACAGCAGATCCGCTAGATGGCGCCAACGGAAAACTTTCCACAGTGATACTTCTAGTGGAAGTCAGACGTAACAGTGGCTCTCCACTCTCAGGCGTCAGTGATCTCGGTGTCTCTAGGTGGCGCTGTTTTACTACCTGTAGCTTTGTATATATATACAGACTGGCATTTTCTGTATTAAGGTACGGTAATAGATTCCATAGAAGGACCAGTAAAACCACTAGGAAAGTATTGACACGTTAACGAATTAAAAGCAGGCGGGTGTCATATGAAGACAGAACAAAATGCAGGAAAGTCCTTGCACCTAAGTATTATGGGTAGAGACACATTTACCGGCGGTGTTTTGACCTTTGAATGTTCCATATTATAATGTTATCTCATTGATATTAGTTGTGTCCGTTTCATTCTACACGTGTGTCTGATCGCACTTGGGCTGGGGTCTTTCATTGCTTCAAAGAGAATGTCCGTATCAGTAGAGCCCCACCTTCCAGGACACCCCACTCTGTTTGGCAGTCCCCGGATAGCATTGGATGCAGGCCATCATTGCAGTAAAATCTGGTGACAGAGCATGGCGGCCCCCCTTATGCATCCTGGTGAAACAATGGCGGCTCCCGGTATGTAGATGGCATGTGCACGTTAGGAAGTTGGCCGGTGACCTGTTGGCTGCATTTTCCTCTCCGTGTACAATATATCAGTATTGTTACCTGTAATGCATATATAAACCCACAGGGAGTGAAGATGGGGCGTCGTGCCCGGGCTTCCCGAGACACCCAGCAAGAAGAGAGTGATGCGTCCCGCAACACGTCTGCAAGAGAGGTGAGCGACCTGCGGTGCAGTTGTAGAGGACCAATCACACGGCTCCCCTAAAAAAATAATAATAATAATAATATCAATATATATATCAATATATATATATATATATATATACTTTGCAGGAAAAGGGCACTCATATATATATATATAGCAAATATCTCTTATTTTTATTAATCTCCAAAAAGAACACTTTAAAAATTCCATGCTGTGGCATAGATGAAAATTGAAACACAAATGTCATTCTTGTTATAAGCACATAGAAGTGCTATCTTGTTGCCAAGACAATTTCAAACATCAATGCAATGTAATAGACAAAATCCAAAACTTATCAGTCTGCCGGCCTCGGTCTGGCTTTTGGCAGCAATGGTGGTCTTTAACATGGTGCAGGAGTCTAGAACGGTCACCAGATGACCGAGGCCGGCAGACTGATAAGTTTTGGATTTTGTCTATTACATTGCATTGATGTTTGAAATTGTCTTGGCAACAAGATAGCACTTCTATGTGCTTATAACAAGAATGACATTTGTGTTTCAATTTTCATCTATGCCACAGCATGGAATTTTTAAAGTGTTCTTTTTGGAGATTAATAAAATTAAGAGATATTTGCTATATATATATATATATATATATATATATATATATATATATATATATATATATATATATATATATATATATATATATATATATATATATATATATATATATATATAGCAAATATCTCTTAATTTTATTAATCTCCAAAAAGAACACTTTAAAAATTCCATGCTGTGGCATAGATGAAAATTGAAACACAAATGTCATTCTTGTTATAAGCACATAGAAGTGCTATCTTGTTGCCAAGACAATTTCAAACATCAATGCAATGTAATAGACAAAATCCAAAACTTATCAGTCTGCCGGCCTCGGTCATCTGGTGACCGTTCTAGACTCCTGCACCATGTTAAAGACCACCATTGCTGCCAAAAGCCAGACCGAGGCCGGCAGACTGATAAGTTTTGGATTTTGTCTATTACATTGCATTGATGTTTGAAATTGTCTTGGCAACAAGATAGCACTTCTATGTGCTTATAACAAGAATGACATTTGTGTTTCAATTTTCATCTATGCCACAGCATGGAATTTTTAAAGTGTTCTTTTTGGAGATTAATAAAATTAAGAGATATTTGCTATATATATATATATATATATATATATATATATATATATATATATATATATATATATATATATATATATATGAGTGCCCTTTTCCTGCAAAGTATACATACTGGACCATGGAAGGAACAGATTAAAGGGAGCTCCGCATTTATATGAAATTGGAGTGTGCATCTGTTTACAGACTCTTTATATATACAAAATAAATGTACACTCACTCCACCTCAACTTACCTATCACAGGCTGGCCGGGGCTGTAGCACAGTAGCAGCCTGGTTCTGTGTAGCTCCGCCCCCTCCATTTCCTGTAGCCACACCCCCATTTCATGACCGAGATCTGTCACAGGAGAGGGAAGAGTACGCTGCAAGCATCTATTGAAAAGTCTCTGCCAAAATGGCCATCTCCTCAGTGGAGACAGTTATTAAAGATACTAGAGGAGCCTCCTCTAGTATCTTTAATAACTGTCTCCGCTGAGGTGGCGGCCATTTTTGGAGGGACGTTTACAATAGAAGCTTGCAGCATCCTCTCCCCTCCTTTGACAGTGCCAGAACTTGGTAATGAAAAGTGGGCGGAGCATTGTGGCGGCATGAGCAGCTCGGGTCCTCTCCTCTCTGTCAGAGAGGCCGGGCCCAGGACATCTGTGCCCGCAGTACCCCCTGATGGTGGGCCTGACCAGTTCCACATAGCCTCCTGTGAGCCTAGCCGCAAGGGGCTGTCTGTATTATCCTGTCCTTGCTGTACAAGCAATGAGACTGGGGGCTCCTGAGCGGATGGTGCAGGGGCCACAATAGCCATGTACATGCAGAGCGGGATTCGTCTCTCCCACCCAGGTTACACTTCCGTTGTCTTCCTGTAGCTGCTCTGATGGGGGACGGGACAAAGGTTACATGGGGGGTGTCCCAGAGGGAGCCAGAGTGAGGTGATGTTCCATGGGGCCTTGTAAACCCCATAAACAGTTACACTTCCTATCCGTCGTACTGCTGATACTAGTAACTGTCCGCCACTCTCATGCCAGGGGCACCACAGGTAGTAACTGGCCTGCTGGAAGATTATGTTGTCATTACTTTTTAGGGTCCACCCAAGCCTCTGCGACAAGGCGGATGGGCTGATGACTCTTCGGGGACCTCAAGGTAAGAGATCATCGCCGGTTTTATTTTACCGGGAAAATGAAGGAACCTGTAAATTGTCTGAGGATGGAGACCTGTAAGAACTTACCACTGGATGAAAACTTTATAGCCTGGCACATATACCACTGTCATGTGGCTGGAACTGGTAGGCAAGGCCACATACCTCTAGGAATTGCCCTCAGAGTCTAAGGGCGACACCACTATTATAACTATAAAAATATTTCTGTGCTGCTAACGCGAACGTCTGACGCTAATCCTCACAGTCTCACTGCTGGCATTGTAATGAGAATGTAAAAGATAATAAAACCTCAGTGTTGTTATAGCTCCCCCTCATCCCCACACTTCCCAGACTCTTATATCCCCATGTGACTCGTATCATATACTGTCAGCATACGTAGGCGCGTGAGCCGTATATCACAGGGATCCATCTTACCATATACAGTGAGCATACGCAGGAGTGTGATCCGTGTCCCAGGGATCCATCGTACGATATATAGTGAGCATACGCAGGAGTGTGATCCGTGTCCCAGAGATCCATCGCATCATATACAGTGAGCATACGCAGGAGTGTGATCCGTGTCCCAGAGATCCATCGTATCATATACAGTGAGCATACATAGGAGTGTGATCCGTGTCCCAGGGATCCATCGTATCATATACAGTGAGCATACATAGGAGTGTGATCCGTGTCCCAGGGATCCATCGTATCATATACAGTGAGCATACGCAGGCGTGTGATCCGTGTCCCAGAGATCCATCGTATCATATACAGTGAGCATACATAGGAGTGTGATCCGTGTCCCAGGGATCCATCGTACCATATACAGTGAGCATACGCAGGCGTGTGATCCGTGTCCCAGAGATCCATCGTATCATATACAGTGAGCATACGCAGGCGTGTGATCCGTGTCCCAGGGATCCATCGTACCATATACAGTGAGCATACGTAGGAGTGTGATCCGTGTCCCAGGGATCCATCGTATCATATACAGTGAGCATACGCAGGCGTGTGATCCGTGTCCTATGGATCCATCGTACCATATACAGTGAGCATACGTAGGAGTGTGATCCGTGTCCCAGGGATCCATCGTATCATATACAGTGAGCATACGCAGGCGTGTGATCCGTGTCCCAGAGATCCATCGTATCATATACAGTGAGCATACATAGGAGTGTGATCCGTGTCCCAGGGATCCATCGTATCATATACAGTGAGCATACGCAGGCGTGTGATCCGTGTCCTAGGGATCCATCGTACCATATACAGTGAGCATACGCAGGCGTGTGATCCGTGTCCCAGAGATCCATCGTACCATATACAGTGAGCATACGCAGGCGTGTGATCCGTGTCCTAGGGATCCATCGTACCATATACAGTGAGCATACGCAGGCGTGTGATCAGTGTCCCAGAGATCCATCGTACCATATACAGTGAGCATACGCAGGCGTGTGATCCGTGTCCTAGGGATCCATCGTACCATATACAGTGAGCATACGCAGGCGTGTGATCCGTGTCCTAGGGATCCATCGTACCATATACAGTGAGCATACGCAGGCGTGTGATCCGTGTCCTAGGGATCCATCGTACCATATACAATGAGCATACGCAGGCGTGTGATCCGTGTCCCAGAGATCCATCGTACCATATACAGTGAGCATACGCAGGCGTGTGATCCGTGTCCCAGGGATCCATCGTATCATATACAGTGAGCATACGTAGGAGTGTGATCCGTGTCTAAGGGATCCATCATTTTATATACCGTCAGCATATATAGGTGTAGGAGTATGATCTGTGTATCCTGGATCCATTATATAATATATACAGTGAGGATACATAAGTAGGTGATCCGTGTGCCACAGCTCTTCCATTCGGGGAGGGGGGATTCCTGTCTTTACAGCTTTTCCGGAACTCTGCCCTTCATCAGGATGATGGAGATTTCATGCTGCTGGCTTGGACGAGATTATGTACCATGTGGAAGATCTGAGCCATGTACAGAACTGTGTCTCCTGCATTTCATGAACCACGTATAGTCCTGGTGTACACAGTATGTATTGTAGTCCTGTATACATATATTTATCCATTTCTTACAGGTCTGGAAAACGTGGCAGTCAGGATATGGAAGAGTAAGTGGACTTATAATAGTACGTGTAATCACAGAGTAATGGCGTGTACCGTGGGATAATGCGTGTCATCTCTCTGTAGTGGTGTGTAATTAGTGATGTGACATTATTATATATTGTACCACTTACACCTACACACACGTTACACCCCATACCCCCCACTGCACACACATGTTAGATCACACATACCCGCCCACATTTTAACCACATAAGCCTGCACATGTATTATAGACCACGTACACATATGACCCCGTTATGGATGATCTGACTGTGCTCTTCCTCTTGCTCTGTCTGCAGCAGCCGTTTGAGACAGCAGAGTCTGGAGGAGTCAGACGAGGGTGAAGGTGAGAACACAACACAAGGACACAAAATGGTGTAGTGTCAGTATGGACAGTACAGGTATATAGTAGAGAGGATAGACAAGTGCGGATAGAGGATAGTGATGTGAGGATAGGAATAGCCTGGAGGATGGAGATGTGGGGATAGTACAGGTATCGCAGAGAGCATGAAGATGTATGTCAGGACAGTACAGGAATAGGAGAGAGGATGAAGATATATGTCAGGACAGTACAGGTATAGCAGAGAGAATGAAGATGTATTTCAGGACAGTACAGGAATCGGAGAGAGGATGAAGATGTATGTCAGGACAGTACAGGAATAGGAGAGAGGATGAAGATGTATGTCAGGACAGTACAGGAATAGGAGAGAGGATAAAGATGTAAGTCAGGACAGTAAGTCAGGACAGTACAGGAATAGGAGAGAGGATGAAGATGTATGTCAGGACAGTAAGTCAGGACAGTACAGGAATAGGAGAGAGGATGAATATGTATGTCAGGACAGTACAGGAATAGGAGAGAGGATAAAGATGTAAGTCAGGACAGTAAGTCAGGACAGTACAGGAATAGGAGAGAGGATGAAGATGTATGTCAGGACAGTAAGTCAGGACAGTACAGGAATAGGAGAGAGGATGAAGATGTAAGTCAGGACAGTACAGGAATAGGAGAGAGGATGAAGATGTATGTCAGGACAGTACAGGTATAGCAGAAAGAATGAAGATGTATATCAGGACAGTACAGGAATCGGAGAGAGGATGAAGATGTATGTCAGGACAGTACAGGAATAGGAGAGAGGATGAAGATGTATGTCAGGACAGTACAGGAATAGGAGAGAGGATGAAGATGTAAGTCAGGACAGTACAGGAATAGGAGAGACGATGAAGGTGTAAGTCAGGACAGTACAGGAATAGGAGAGAGGATGAAGATGTAAGTCAGGACAGTACAGGAATAGGAGAGAGGATGAAGATGTATGTCAGGACAGTACAGGAATAGAAGAGAGGATGAAGATGTATGTCAGGACAGTACAGGAATAGGAGAGAGGATGAAGATGTATGTCAGGACAGTACAGGAATAGGAGAGAGAATGAAGATGTATGTCAGGAAAGTACAGGAATAGGAGAGAGAATGAAGATGTAAGTCAGGACAGTACAGGAATAGGAGAGAGGATGAAGATGTAAGTCAGGACAGTACAGGAATAGGAGAGAGGATGAAGATGTAAGTCAGGACAGTACAGGAATAGGAGAGAGGATGAAGATGTAAGTCAGGACAGTACAGGAATAGGAGAGAGGATGAAGATGTATGTCAGGAAAGTACAGGAATAGGAGAGAGAATGAAGATGTAAGTCAGGACAGTACAGGGATAGGAGAGAGGATGAAGATGTATGTCAGGACAGTACAGGAATAGGAGAGAGGATGAAGATGTATGTCAGGACAGTACAGGAATAGGAGAGAGGATGAAGATGTATGTCAGGAAAGTACAGGAATAGGAGAGAGAATGAAGATGTAAGTCAGGACAGTACAGGAATAGGAGAGAGGATGAAGATGTATGTCAGGACAGTACAGGAATAGGAGAGAGGATGAAGATGTATGTCAGGACAGTACAGGAATAGGAGAGAGGATGAAGATGTAAGTCAGGACAGTACAGGAATAGGAGAGAGAATGAAGATGTAAGTCAGGACAGTACAGGAATAGGAGAGAGGATGAAGATGTAAGTCAGGACAGTACAGGAATAGGAGAGAGGATGAAGATGTATGTCAGGACAGTACAGGAATAGGAGAGAGAATGAAGATGTAAGTCAGGACAGTACAGGAATAGGAGAGAGGATGAAGATGTAAGTCAGGACAGCACAAGAATAGGAGACAGGATGAAGATGTAAGTCAGGACAGTACAGGAATAGGAGACAGGATGAAGATGTAGGCCCTCATTCCGAGTTGATCGGTCGCAAGGCGAATTTAGCAGAGTTACACACGCTAAGCCGCCGCCTACTGGGAGTGAATCTTAGCTTCTTAAAATTGCGACCGATGTATTCGCAATATTGCGATTACTAACTACTTAGCAGTTTCAGAGTAGCTCCAGACTTACTCTGCCTGTGCGATCATTTCAGTGCTTGTCGTTCCTGGTTGACGTCACAAACACACCCAGCGTTCGCCCAGGCACTCCCACCGTTTCCCCGGCCACTCCTGCGTTTTTTTCCGGAAACGGTAGCGTTTTCAGCCACACGCCCCTGAAACGCCGTGTTTCCGCCCAGTAACACCCATTTCCTGTCAATCACATTACGATCGCCGGAGCGAAGAAAAAGCCGTGAGTAAAAATACTTTCTTCATAGTAAAGTTACTTGGCGCAGTCGCAGTGCGAACATTGCGCATGCGTACTAAGCGGATTTTCACTGCGATGCGATGAAAAAGAACGAGCGAACAACTCGGAATGAGGGCCGTAAGTCAGGACAGTACAGGAATAGGAGACAGGATGAAGATGTAAGTCAGGACAGTACAGGAATAGGAGACAGGATGAAGATGTAAGGACAATACAGGAATATTGCGAGTATGGAGATATTGGGGACAGTACAGGAATAGAAGTGGGGATAGAGCTAGGGGCACAGGAATAAAAGAGAGGATAGTGCAGGATTAGCAGAGAGGATGTAGGTGTGAGGACAGATAAGAATAGCAGAGATATGGTGAGTGAGGACACTACAGGAATAGCAGGGAGGATGGCGCTGTGAGACAGTACAGGAATAGCAGAGGGGATGGAGGTATGAGGAGAGTAAAGGAATAGCAGAGAGGATGAAGGTATGAGGACAGTACAGGAATAGTAGCGAGGACAGTATAGGAATAGCAGAAAGTATGGTGATGTAAGGACTGTACAGGAATAGCAGAGAGGATGGAGATGTAAGGGTAGTATAGGTATAGCAGAGAGGATGGAGGTATGAGGACAGCATTGGAATAGCAGAGAGGATAGAGGTATGAGAACAGTACAGGAATAGTAGTGAGGACAGTATAGGTATATCAGAGAGGATAGAGGTATGAGAACAGTACAGGAATAGTAGTGAGGACAGTATAGGTGTATCAGAGAGGATAGAGGTATGAGGACAGTACAGGAATAGTAGTGAGGACAGTATAGGTATAGCAGAGAGGATAGAGGTATGAGGACAGTACAGGAATAGTAGTGAGGACAGTATAGGTATAGCAGAGAGGATAGAGGTATGAGGACAGTACAGGAATAGTAGTGAGGACAGTATAGGTATAGCAGTGAGGATGGAGGTATGAGGACAGTACAGGAATAATAGTGAGGACAGTACAGGAATAATAGTGAGGACAGTACAGGAATAGCAGTGAGGACAGTATAGGAGTAGCAGTGAGGATGGAGGTATGAGGACAGTACAGGAATAATAGTGAGAACAGTATAGGTATAGCAGAGAGGATGGAGGTATGAGGACAGCACAGGAATAGTAGTGAGGACAGTATAGGTATAGCAGAGAGGATAGAGGTATGAGGACAGTACAGGAATAGTAGTGAGGACAGTATAGGTATAACAGAGAGGATAGAGGTATGAGGACAGTACAGGAATAGCAGTGAGGACAGTATAGTTGTAGCAGAGAGGATAGAGGTATGAGGACAGTACAGGAATAGCAGTGAGGACAGTATAGTTGTAGTAGAGAGGATAGAGGTATGAGGACAGTACAGGAATAGTAGTGAGGACAGTATAGGTATAGCAGAGAGGATAGAGGTATGAGGACAGTACAGGAATAGTAGTGAGGACAGTATAGGAATAGCAGAGAGGATGGAGGTATGAGGACAGTACAGGAATAGTAGTGAGGACAGTATAGGTATAGCAGAGACGATAGAGGTATGAGGACAGTACAGGAATAGTAGTGAGGACAGTATAGGTATAGCTGAGAGGATGGAGGTATGAGGACAGTACAGGAATAGTAGTGAGGACAGTATAGGTATAGCTGAGAGGATAGAGGTATGAGGACAGTACAGGAATAGTAGTGAGGACAGTATAGTTGTAGCAGATAGGATGGAGGTATGAGGACAGTACAGGAATAGTAGTGAGGACAGTATAGGAGTAGCAGTGACGATGGAGGTATGAGGACATTACAGGAATAGTAGTGAGGACAGTACAGGAATAGCAGTGAGGACAGTATAGGAGTAGCAGTGAGGATGGAGGTATGAGGACAGTACAGGAATAATAGTGAGGACAGTATAGGTATAGCAGAGAGGATAGAGGTATGAGGACAGTACAGGAATAGTAGTGAGGACAGTATAGGTGTATCAGAGAGGATAGAGGTATGAGGACAGTACAGTAATAGTAGTGAGGACAGTATAGGTATAGCAGAGAGGATAGAGGTATGAGGACAGTACAGGAATAGTAGTGAGGACAGTATAGTTGTAGCAGAGAGAATGGAGGTATGAGGACAGTACAGGAATAGTAGTGAGGACAGTACAGGAATAGCAGTGAGGACAGTATAGGAGTAACAGTGAGGATGGAGGTATGAGGACAGTACAGGAATAGTAGTGAGGATGGTACAGGAATAGCAGAGAGGATGGCGATGCATGGACTGGAATGTGTGTTAGGGAATTATGTATTGGTCAGGCAGATTGTTGTCTCTCACCCCTGAGCCGCCATGTTTGCAGCTTTGGCTCATGACGCTGCTTTGGACAGCTAATTAAACTGTCTCCTGCTGGGCCTGGCAGACGTTGAGGAGGGGGAGCTGGCACTGATCACAGCACGTGCCATAGACAAGGGTCTGTTACCTTGTACGTGACATGTCTCTATGCACTCTCAGAACATGGAAATAACACGCAGATACATGGGGATGTATAGAGCTGAAAAGTGAGGATGTGGGGGGGGGGGGGGGGCGCACGGCTGTGAGGTATATAGAATAAAGCTTAGTTTTGGTTGGAGACTCGTCTTGTATTACTTGTGGAAATACCGGATACATCTCACTGCTGGGCTGGAATCTGTGTGTGTGTATGTAGTATTGTATGTTGTAGACGATGCCATAACTCAGTATCTACCACAGGGTGTATGTCCCCATCTTGCTGATGTATAAGCTTTTCCCTGTAGACATCCCCGTGATTCCAGACCTGGATGAGGTGCAGGAGGAAGACTTAGCGTTACAGGTCGCTGCCCCGCCCAGGTGAGCGGACTTTATTCCTGTGTCCTCTCCCTTCCTGCTCCACCTGCTTCTTGTCCTGTCATCCCTTACTCTTACCCCTGCTGTCTTGCATGCCGGCCCCAGTGTGCCATTCTCTTCAGTGTTTCCATACAATTAAAAAAATAAGATGGACTTGTATAGTCCTCATTAGACTATGTAGATATAGTATCTTCCATAAGATATAAACGGGTGTGGATCACAGAGTCAACCAGACGTAGGTCGACAGTGTCTAGGTCGACCACTATTGGTTGACAGTAACTAAGTCGACACCTGAGATAGGTCGACACAAGTTTAGGTCGACTTGACAAAAGGTCGACATGAGGGGTTTTTTTTTTTTATAAAAAAAATGTTGATGTCGTTTTCTTCGTAGAGTGACCGGGAACCCCAGTTAGTGCACAGACGCACTCTGCACAGGTTACCATTCCCAATCGTAGTCCACGTGGATCATAAAAGTATGAAAAAGGTTTTTTTTAAAAATGTGAAAAACTCATGTCGCCCTTTTATCATGTCGACCAATCGTGGTCGACCGAGAGACCGGATACCATATAAACATTATATAACGGTTAATTCATATTTATACTGGATGGACCAAAACCTCATTCTTTTTTATGCCGTGCCCCTTAGTCCTCTTCTGACTACCATGATAGGGCCATTATGTTACCCGTAAATGATCTTATCTTTGGGTCAGAGCCCTAAATGGTCAGGTCACCGTCTTATCCAATTGGCTGCTCGTGTACAGTTATATTGGACTGTAGTTCTAGTTCTCATCGGCTTCAGAATAGAAATGTTCTACTTAGCTCACACAACAACGTAGGAGAAGGTTAATATGGTGTGATCATGTTCCTGCTCTCCCTGCTGTGGTCTCCCTTCTAGTACCTTCCGTTCCTTTGCCTTCTTTATCTAATCAGATGTAAATGACAATGAATTACCAGCTGTAAGTCCATATTGTGTTCTCCAGTGTCCAGGTGAACAGAGTAATGACCTACAAGGACCTCGACAAAGACCTAATGAGACACGCGGCCTTCCAGACCCTGGTGAGAGCTCTGCAACCTTCTCCCCCCTACACTTCATGTCGGTATAGTGTTTCCATAGAACTTGGGGTGGGGATGTGCTCTGGAAATGTCCGGAACTTAGAAAGGGAAGACGTGTCTATTCTCAGTAGGGTCACCGGCCTGTAATCTTTCCCGGGAGAAGGAGAGCGGTGGGTCTCCTCTTTCTAACCATCTTGCGCGTGCAGCTGAGCGTGTTTTGCTCGCCCACCTCACCCCCATGCCTTATAGAGGAGATCCCCAGGGCCATTGGGGCATTGTTGATCATTATATGCCAGAGATTTAGGGATGGGGTTTCCCAAAGACAAGAAAACATTTACCTTATCGATGATTTGTACCCGTACAGATTCTGCAGTTAATATGAGAATGTTTCCTCAGGAATAGTTAAGACACCCTGTGACAATACAGGCTTTGGGTTAGTGTGGCCGGAGACCCGACCCACATGCCCAAGATGGTGGATGTGGCACTGAGGAGGTTAATCCCTTGTGCTGCAGCACCACTGACTTATGAACTGTCATAGTACATGTGCTCTACATGTATGTTTAATAATGTATTTGAACAGTTATGGAATTTGGGATACATGTTAAAATGTACAGACTATGCCCTTATAGTTTCAAGTGAGGCACAAGTTCTATTCTCCCTCTATCGGTGTCGTGGACACCCATAGAGGGGGAATCACCAAACTTGCTGGTATTCTGGCGGCGGTACAGTACCCCCATCGGGATCCTGGCGTCTGTATTGAGACAGCCGGGATCCCGACGGGCCCTCTAAAGGAAGGAGGAAGTAAAGAATGTAAGTTGTATTTATTTGAGAGGTCGGGGGGCAGAGCTGTAGCTCGATGTGTTGTGTCCTCTTGCTGTAAAAACAGGGCATGTGAGCCCAAAAGCTGTATAATCTCTGACCGTCAGCGCGGAGAATACGTCTGTAATCTGCTGGGAATGGTTCCTGGAACCTTTAGTGACATAATTTAGGGGGTAATTCAGAGTTGAGCGTAGATGTGCTGAACTTAGCACATCTACGATCAGTTACTCTGACAAGCGGGGGAAACGCCCAGCACAGGGATAGTCCGCCCTGCATGTCATGCTCTAAGTCCCCCCCCCCCGTCCCGCACCACAGGTACAAAAGCATCGCACAGCGGCAAGGCAATGCTTTTGTACCTGACAAGTAGCATCCTGCCAGTGCAGCTCATGTGCGCTGGCAGGGAGCTACTGGCCGCGCCTGGGTCGCAGCGGGTGCGTGTGACGTCACGCAGCTGCCGCGGGCCGCCCCCCCCCCCAACAGGCTGGACACGCCTCCGTTGTCAGGACTGCGCCCCGCTAACGGCGCTCTAACGCCATTGGCACGACCCCTCCCGCCCCGCGACCGCCTCTGCTGATAGCATCTCACTGAGCTACGGGGTGTGCACGCACAATGCGGCTGCGATCGCTGGACCCCTTAGTCTTTTTGAAGACTTATGAGCAATAAACATCTTGTCTTTAAGATGACGCATCTGCTTGTACCCTGTCACCACCAGAATAGTGCAGAACCATAACTGATTTAATGAGACATTCGCAGTTTCACTATACCGGCCGTGTGCTTACACGTGCATTGCTTAATCTTTGAGACAAGCATATGCTACTGGCTGTTCTGGATCGAGCCCTGTGTCTCCACGCATTAGCCCTCTCTGCCAGGTACCCTGCGTAACTGATCCATGGTGGGGGACCATTGCAAATTAGCCGCCACCATCCAGGAGGTGACAGCAGTGTGTCCACACATACCCAGAAGTAGAGGATTTCGGGTGCCAATGGTAGGAGCCTGGGTGGAAGCACGCAGCTCCAAGTGCTGGTGTAGGAGCTTGGTGGTGGTGGCAGTGAGTTACCCGACCACTGCGCAGTGGGTGGAATCAGTAACAGCCAGGTACTGACAGTATCGGCTCCGCGCTCTCTCTGAATACGACCTACATGAGAACGATTTGCTACAGCCCAGTTATGGCCTTCCAGTCACACGCGGCGATGCGTACTGTTTGCTTCGCCTGTAGATGCGTCTCTTGTTTCTGAGCAGGCAAAATATGCGCGGCAAGCAGACTTGTGGAGGCACAGTGGTTAGCATTGCAGCCTCACAACTCTGGTGTCATGGGATTGATTACTGGTCCATCCGTGTGGAGTTGGATGTTCTCCGTGTGTTTGTATGGGTTTCTTTCAGGACTGGTAACTCCAGTGGGATGGAGTCTGATGTGAATGACAAACATTCTTTGTGCAGCGCTATGGAACATGGTAGCGCCATATAAATAATAATAGCGCCCAACTCTTTCCCTGTGTTTAGGATGGCGATGTTGATCTCAAGCTTCTAACCAAAGTTCTGTCCCCAGAACCAGAGGTGCGAGAGGTGAGTACATGTCGGGGAAGGCGTGACTGTGCGTCACGTGTCTGTGGTGGGGTAACCTGGTTCCTCTCTGCAGGAGGACACGCGCTGGGATTGGGACCTGCTGTACACAGAGGTCTCCTCAGAGCTGCTGACAGAATGGAATGTGGAGAAGATGGAGGACGACAGTCTGGTCAGCTGACCTTCGAGGCCGCCATCTTTCCGTGGACATTTCCAGACATCCTCTGTGTGTGCATCAGAGGTGAATCTGCTGGACCACCAAGGAGCATCGTGTTCACCGTACAGATCCATCCGAATAACTTGTAATACTGTAATGTGTTGTACAGTAGTTCTGGCACGGCCGTGGTCATGTATGTCGGCTGGTCCGGCTGTATGTCTGCTCACACTCACTATGAATAAATGGTAACTGGTTGAATAACTTCTGCCCATCTGTTGTTGAATATACACTGTGAAGTCACCTCTTTAATGACAAAGCACCGCAATGCACTCCCCCTCTCTGCTTCCTAGTGACCCCCCCTTACCCCTCCCAAACTAGATCCGAGCGGAGAAATCTGAAGAGACGCAATGCAAACTTTCAGTTACTCCTGGAGAGTCTGTCTTTATAGAGTGTGGCAGTGATGTGTGGAAAGCTTTTGTTTTTATTACTACATAGCTCAGATTGCAGCTACAAATGCTAATCTCATCCTACTGCTGGATTGTACACAATGGGGGTCATTCCGAGTTGTTCGCTCGTTATATTTTTCTCGCAACGGAGCAATTGGTCGCTCATGCGCAATGTCCGCAGTGCGACTGTGCCAAGTAAATTTGCTATGCAATTAGGTATTTTACTCACGGCATTACGAGGTTTTTTTCTTCGTTCTGGTGATCGTAATGTGATTGACAGGAAGTGGGTGTTACTTGGCGGAAACTGGCCGTTTTATGGGTGTGTGCGAAAAAACGCTACCGTTTCTGGGAAAAAAGTGGGAGTGGCTGGAGAAACGGAGGAGTGTCTGGCCGAACGCTGGGAGTGTTTGTGACGTCAAACTAGGAACGAAACTGACTGAACTGATCGCAGTTGCCGAGTAAGTCTGGAGCTACTCAGAAACTGCTAAGAAGTGTCTATTCGCAATTTTGCTAATCTTTCGTTCGCAATTTTGCTAAGCTAAGATTCACTCCCAGTAGGCGGCGGCTTAGCGTGTGCAATGCTGCTAAAAGCAGCTAGCGAGCGAACAACTCTGAATGAGGGCCAATATAGGGGGTAATTCCAAGTTGATCGCAGCAGGATTTTTGTTAGCAATTGGGCAAAACCATGTGCACTGCAGGGGAGGCAGATATAACATGTGCAGAGAGATAGATTTGGGTGGGGTGTGTTCAAACTGAAATCTAAAATTGCAGTGTAAAAATAAAGCAGCCAGTATTAACCCTGCACAGAAATAAAATAACCCACCCAAATCTAACTCTTTCTGCACATGTTATATCTGCCTCCCCTGCAGTGCACATGGTTTTGCCCAATTGCTATCAAAAATCCTGCTGCGATCAATTTGGAATTACCCCCATAGTCAAGATTGACTTGCCTGCACAGTCTATCTTTTCTTGCGATACTGACCCCACGGCAGCGCGCATCGGTATCGCAAGCTGTGTACACACGGTACGATTTGCACTAACTGCACCTTCATATTCCTGGTCTCTGCGTTACTTACCTGATTTCCTTCCCCGCGTTACTCTCCACTTTCATTCCCTGTGTTAATCCCCGCTATCATCCCCCATGTTACTCCTCCATTGTCATCCCCTGCATTACTCCCTGGTGCCATCCCCGTTACCCCACTCTTACCCCCGCTACATCGCTATCATCCCCCATGTTACTCCTCCACTCTCATCCCCTGCATTACTCCCTGCTGCCATCCCCATTACCCCACTCTTACCCCCGCTACATCACTATCATACCCCATGTTACTTCTCCACTGTCATCCCCTGCATTACTCTCTGATGTTACCCCACTCTTAGCCCTGCTACACCACTCTCATCCCCCTGCAATACTCCTCACTTTCATTCCATGTGTTACTCCCGGCTTCCAACCCCATTACCCCACTCATCCCCACTATACCATTCTCATCCCACGGATTACTCCCTGCTGTCATCCCCGTTACCCCACTCTCATCCCCGGTACACCATCATCCCCCACATTACTCCCCACTCTCATCCCCCCTACAGTACTCCTCACTTTCATTCTCTGTGTTACTCCCCGCTATAATTTTCCGCATTATTCCCCATTCTCATCCCCCACATTACTCCCCACTCTCATCCCCTGCATTACTTCCTGCTCTCATCCCCCACACTACTCCCCACTCATACCTGCATTACTCCCCGCTGCACCCCTTTTACCCTACACTCATCCCCTGCCACCCTACTCTCCTCCCCCCAACACTCCCCAGTCTCATCCCCCCACATTACTCCTCAATTTCATTCCGTGTTTCTCCCCACTCTCATCCCCGCATTACTCCCTGCTCTCATCCCCCTCATTGCTCCCGACTCTCTTCCACCACATTACTCCCCACTCTCATCCCCCGCTACCCCTTTCACCCCCCACATTAATTCCTACTCTCATCCCCCGCATTACACTCCACTCTCATCCCCCGCATTACTCCCCACTCTTATCCACTGCATTACTTCCCACCTTCATCCCCTGCATTATTCCCTGCTCTCGTTCCCCGCATTACTCCCCGCTCTCATCCCCCGCATTACTCACCACTCTCATCCCCCACTACCCCACTCTTATCCACTGCATTACTCCCCACTCTTATCCACTGCATTACTTCCCACCCTCATCCCCTGCATTATTCCCCACTCTCATCCTCCGCATTACTTCCCGCTCTCATCCCCCGCTACCCTACTCTCATCCCACGCATTACTCCACACTCTCATCCCATGCATTACTTCCTGCTCATATTCCCCATTCTACTCCCGCTCTCATCCGCCACATTACTTCCCATCCTCATCCCCTGCGTTACTCCCCGCTCTCATTCCCACGCATTACTCCCTACTCTCATCCCACGCATTAGTCCCCACTCTTATTCCCTGCATTACTCTCCGTTTTCATCTGCAGTATTATTCCCCATTCTCATACCACAATGTATTACTCCCTACTCTCATCCCCCACATTACTCTCCATTCTCATGCCCCACATTACTCCCCACTCTCAACCCCTGCCTTACTCCTCCCTCTCATCCCACGCATTACTCCCCCTCTCATCTCACACATTACTCCCACTCTCATCCCCCACTTTCATTCCACGCATTACTCTCCGTTCTCATCCCCAACATTACTCCCCACTCTTACGCCTTCATTACTCCCCACTGTCATCACCCGCTACCCACTCTCATCCCCCACATTACTCTCCGCTCTCTTCCCCCGAATTACTCCACACTCTCTTCCACTTGCATTACTCCCCACCCTCACACCTGCGTTCCCTACTCTCATTCCCTGCGTTAGTACCTGCTCTTGTCCTCTGTGTTACTTACTCCCTAATCTCATCCCCCAACATTACTACCTACTCTCATCCCCCCACAATTACTCCCCACTCTCATCCCCCCACATTACTACCCACTCTCATCCCCCCACATTACTCCCCACTCTCATCCCCCCACATTACTCCCCACTCTCATCCCCCCACATTACTCCGCACTCTCATCCCCCCACATTACTCCGCACTCTAATCCCCCACATTACTCCCCACTCTCTTCCTCCCCACTCTCATCCCCCCACATTACTCCGCACTCTAATCCCCCACATTACTCCCCACTCTCATCCCCCCACATTACCCCCACATTACTCCCCACTCTCATCCCCCCACATTACTCCGCACTCTCATCCCCCCACATTACTCCCCACTCTCATCCCCCCACATTACTCCGCACTCTCATCCCCCCACATTACTCCCCACTCTCATCCCCCCACATTACTCCGCACTCTAATCCCCCACATTACTCCCCACTCTCTTCCTCCTCACTCTCATCCCCCCACATTACTCCGCACTCTAATCCCCCACATTACTCCCCACTCTCATCCCCCCACATTACTCCCCACTCTCATCCCCCCACATTACTCCCCACTCTCATCCCCCCACATTACTCCCCACTCTCATCCCCCCACATTACTCCCCACTCTCATCCCCCCACATTACTCCGCACTCTCATCTTCCCACATTACTCCCCCCACATTACTCCCCACTCTCATCCCCCCACATTATTCCCCACTCTCCACCCCTGTTATTCCATTGCCTCTGGTTACCAGTAGTATTACTAGCACTATGAGGACAGTATTCTTGTGTGTATGTTTTATGTTCTTCTACATCTTGAGCATCTGTCTTCCTGTCCTGAGCTCCATATTGCTGGATTGGGGCAGAAGGAGCCTCGAGTTGCCCAGTGGTCTAGGGCAGGTCCTGGAGGTGTGAGAGACAGGTTGCATCTGCTGGAGAGATTCCCTGCACAGTCAGCTGAGCACTGAGAACAGATGCAGTGAGGAGGAGAGACCTGTGGCGGGGGTGTAGTGGACTGTGGAGGGGGCTGGCTGGACTCATAGTGCTAATACTCATAATGCTCATAGTGCTCATAATGCTGTTACTGTCAGAGAACGTGGATGTCTGCAGAGTCCGCACTTCCCCAAGACTCAATCCGCATTACCTATATTAGTGCCTGGCTGTAATACTACAGCATAGCCCAGCACCCATCAGGGCTGGAGGTAGATCACCCCCTCCCCTGGCTGGGACTGGTCTCATGATATGAGGCTGTAGAGGGAGATTTTCCGATGAGATTATACCCTGCGATCTTATCTGGCAGAGAGTGGGGTCTTGTGTTGTTATTAGCAAATGATAATTAGTATGTGATGAAAACATTAAATGCAGTTAATGATCCTGTGGAATGCAGGCAGCACGTTCCTCCACTCTCTCTGCCCTCCGTGCCATTAACAGGGAGAGACTGTCAGCTCTGTGGGGACAGGCAGTGTATTCTACAGGCTCTGCAGGTGTAGACGCAACTTTGTACTGCTCTGTAGCTGAGGGCATAGACAGGGCACGTTACCGCTCTGCTCTGTAGTGTTGCAGCTCTGATCTGCAGGAAAAGACGGCTCTGCACAGTCTACAGATGAACAAGGTTTCTTAACTGCTCTGCAGAGATAGACAATGCTCTTACTGCTGCAGGGGTCTACAGAGATACAGTGAGCAATGCCCCTTTTTTGCTGTGCAGGGATAGACAGATCTGTATTGATCTGCAGAGATCTGTACTACGCTAGCGGCATTGACAGGACACCTTGCAGCTGTGCAGAAATAGCTAGAGCTCTGTGTTGCACTGTTGGGATAGACTAAGCTCTTGCTACTGCCTTGTGTTATGCAGCAGTGTGATTCCCTGCCCTTGTGTTCTACAGCAGCGTGATTCCCTGCCCTTGTGTTATACAGCAGCGTAATTCCCTACCCTTGTGTTATGCAGCAGCAGTCTGATTCCCTGCCCTTGTGTTATACAGCAGCGTGATTCCCTGCCCTTGTGTTATACAGCAGCGTGATTCCCTGACCTTGTGTTATGCAGCAGTGTGATTCCCTGCCCTTGTGTTATACAGCAGCTTAATTCCCTGCCCTTGTGTTATACAGCAGCGTGATTCCCTGCCCTTGTGTTCTACAGCAGTGTGATTCCCTGCCCTTGTGTTATACAGCAGCGTGATTCCCTAACCTTGTGTTATACAGCAGTGTGATTCCCTGCCCTTGTGTTATACAGCAGTGTGATTCCCTGCTCTTGTGTTACACAGCAGCGTGATTCCCTGTCCTTGTGTTATACAGCAGCGTGATTCCCTAACCTTGTGTTATACAGCAGTGTGATTCCCTGCCCTTGTGTTATACAGCAGCGTGATTCCCTGCTCTTGTGTTATACAGCAGCGTGATTCCCTGCCCTTGTGCTATACAGCAGCGTGATTCCCTGCCCTTGTGTTATACAGCAGCGTGATTCCCTGCCCTTGTGTTCTACAGCAGCGTGATTCCCTGACCTTGTGTTATGCAGCAGCGTGATTCCCTGCCCTTGTGTTATGCAGCAGCGTGATTCCCTGCCCTTGTGTTATGCAGCAGCGTGATTCCCTGCCCTTGTGTTATGCAGCAGCGTGATTCCCTGACCTTGTGTTATGGAGCAGCGTGATTCCCTGCCCTTGTGTTATGCAGCAGCGTGATTCCCTGCCCTTGTGTTATGCAGCAGCGTGATTCCCTGACCTTGTGTTATACAGCAGCGTGATTCCCTGACCTTGTGTTATACAGCAGCGTGATTCCCTGACCTTGTGTTATAGCAGCATGATAACCTGCCCTTATGTTATACAGCAGCGTAGTTCCCTGCCGTTGTGTTACACAGCAGCGTGATTCCTGTCCCTCATGTTACACAGCAGCGTGATTCCTGTCCCTCATGTTACACAGCAGCGTGATTCCTGGCCCTCATGTTACACAGCACAATGGTCCCTGGCTCTCATATTACATAGCAGCATGGTTCCTGGCCCTCATGTTACACAGCAGCATGATTCCCGGACCTTGTTACACAGCAGCGTGATTCCTGGCCCTCATATTACACAGCAGCATCATTCCGGTCCCTCATGTTACACAGCAGCATGGTTCCTGGCCCTCTTGTTACACAGCAGCATGGTTCCTGGCCCTCTTGTTACACAGCAGCATGGTTCCTGGCCCTCGTGTTACACAGCAGCATGGTTCCTGGCCCTCATGTTACACAGCAGCGTGATTCCTGGCCCTCATATTACACAGCAGCATCATTACTGGCCCTCATGTTACACAGCAGCATGGTTCCTGGCCATAATATTACACAGCAGCATGGTTCCTGGCCCTCATGTTACACAGCAGCGTGATTCCTGGACCTCGTATTACACAGCAGTGTCATTCCTGGCCTTCTTGTTACACAGCAGCATGATTCCTGGCCCTTATGTTACACAGCAGCATGGTTCCTGGCCATCATATTACACAGCAGCATGATTCCTGGACCTCATGTCATGCAGTATGATTATGCCCAGCCTTGTGGTGCAGAGAGTTATGTCTGTGATTTCTCTAACATCCTAGGGGTTTCCAACCAGTCAAAGGCAAAGAGCCAGAAAAGATCTAGTCAAGGGCAAGAGCCACTATCATGGCGCGCACGCAAAACTGGTGGCATGGCCTAGTTGTCACAAAGCCACACCCCGTTTTTGTGCGCACACATTTCGGTATGACGTTTGTAGGAGTATGACCTTGTGTCATAACCCCGTTTTTAGTCATGTTGTACAGTGCCACATACATATAATGCCCCAGTACAGTGCCACATACATATAATGCCCCAGTAAAATTCCACATACATATAAAAACACCCAGAAATGGGTGCCTCCACAGTGCTAGATACATATATGCCCCCACAGTGCCAGCTACACAAGTCTCCACAGTGCCAGCTACACATGTCCCCACAGTGCCAGATACATATATGCCCCCAGTGCCAGATACACATGTCCCCACAGTGCCAGATACATATAAGCCCCACAGTGCCAGATACATGTATGCCCCACAGTGCCAGATATATGTATGCCCCACAGTGCCAGATACATGTATGCCCCACAGTGCCAGATACATGTATGTCCCACAGTGTCAGATACATGTATGCCCCACAGTGCCAGATACATGTATGCCCCACAGTGCCAGATACATGTATGCCCCACAGTGCCAGATACATGTATGCCCCACAGTGCCAGATACATGTATGCCCCACAGTGCCAGATACATATAAGCCCCACAGTGCCAGATACATATATGCCCCACAGTGGCAAATACATGTATGCCCCACAGTGCCAGATATGCCCACAGTGCCAAATACACATGTCCTTACAGTGCCAGATATGCCAGATACACATGCAGACCATCCCCCCCCCCCCCCAAGTGCTGCTCACCGCGCTGCTGCTATGTATGAGGGGAGCAGAGCGCAGCGTGCACCTCTCCTGCCCCTCAGTCTCCGGCGGTGGTGTCTTTCTTCAATTCGGCGCCGGCCTGTGGGCCAATCAGAGCTTGCGGTCTGGCAGCCAATCAGGAGCTTTAGCTGCCGGTCCACAAGCTCTGATTGGCTCACGAGCCAGCACTGAATTGAAGATAGTCACCGCCGCCGGAGAGTGGAGACCTCAGAAGTATGTGTGTGTGCCGGGCTGTGTCGGGCAGCGGTGGCCGGGAGGCTTAAAGAGCCGCGGGTTGGCCACCGCTGTCCTAGGCAATACAGTACGGCAATACAGTACGGCAGGTTCCATGCACGCCCATTTCAACTGGATCTGTTGGACAAATGGTCAGGATCTCACCTGCACAAGCATCAGCATGTAGCCCTGTCGCCAAAAGCAAGGATATCCTTGCTATGGTGGATGCAAGTCTCCCATCTTGTGGAGGGTCATAGTTTTAATACCCAGTCTTGGACTCTGTTAACAACGGATGCCAGCCTCCTGGGTTGGGGGGCTGTGATCCAAGGGGCGCAATTCCAGGGGACATGGTTGTTTCAAGAATCTGCTCTTTCAATCACAATTCTGGAACTCAGAGCAATTTGCAATGCTCTCCTATAGGCCTCATGCCTCCTTCGGTATCAGACAATCCAGGTGCAGTTGGACAACGCCACGGCAGTAGCGTACATCAACCGACAGAGAGGACCTAGAAGCAGGGCCGCAATGCGTGAGGTCTCAAAATTACTCCTCTGGGCAGAAGCCAACGCAAGGGCCATCTCAGCCATTTACATTCCAGCAGTGGACAACTGGGCAGCGGACTTCCTAAGCAGGCACGACCTCCATACGGAGGAATGGGGCCTTCACCCTCAGGTGTTTCAACAACTTATTCACCGCTGGGGTTGTCCACAAATTGACCTGATGGCTTCTCGCCTCAGCAAGAAGCTCCGTCGTAACTGTTCCAGAATGAGGGACTCGCAGGCGTTAGCGGTAGACGCTCTGACGATGCAGTGGACTGACCAGTTCGTTTACCTGTTTCCTACAATTCCTCTTTTTCCAAGAGTTCTAAAAAGACTCAAAAAGGGAAGATTTCAGGCAATTCTCATTGCCGAATTGGCCTCGACGAGCCTGGTGTGCGGACCTCCTGACCTTGTCTCTGGAGGAGCCCTGGCCTCTGCCGCTTCTCAAGGACCTTTTTCAACAAGGACCATTTGTCTATCCAGACGTACAGTGGCTACATTTGACGGCGTGGAAGTTGAGAGTTGAGATTTTATCCAGAAAGGGTCTCCCATCCAAGGTAGTTTCAAATATGATCCAGGCCCGTGAGGTGGTTACATCCAGTCTGTACCACCGCACCGTATTTAGAAGAACTATGTTTCCTGGTGCGAGGGTAGAAAATATTCCTCTATGGAATTTTGTCTGGGCCGTTTCTACTGTTCCTGCAAGCAGACGTGGATGAAGGCCTACGATTAGGCTCTATCAAAGTTCAGATTCGGCTCTCCCTATCTTCTTCCAGAAACAACTGGCGGTACTTCCTGAAGTAAAGACTTTCAAAAGGGGGTTATGCACATTCAACCTCCCTTTGTCCACCCCACGGTTCCGTGGGATCTCAATATGGTCTTGACTTTTCTACAGTCGTACTGGTTTTGAACCCTTGCATAGGGTAGACTTCAAATATCTAACGTGGAAGACAGTCATGTTGCTGGCCTTAGCCTCTGCAAGACGTGTGTCGGAATGGGGGGCCTTCTCCTATAAGAGCCCGTATTTGATATTTCATGAGGATAGGGCGGAGCTCAGAGCTCACCCATTGTTTTTACCAAAGGTAGTGTCGCCCTTTCATGAACTCAATCAATTGTGGTTCCAGTGTTATCTGACACTTCCCGTTGCTCCAAAGTCCCTGGATGTGGTGAGGGCTTTGAGGATTACGTCAGAAGGACTGCTAGTCACAGGAAGTCTGACTCGTTGTTTGTCCTTTATGATGCTACTAAAATTGGTCATCCTGCCTCCAAGCAATCCTTTACTCGTTGGCTTAAATTGACTATTCAACAAGCCTATACTTCGTCAGCTCTGCCGCTGCCGAGTTCTATTCTGGCCCACTCCACGAGGTCGGTGGGTTCTTCCTGGGCGGCTGCCCGGGGTGTCTCGGCCTTACAGTTGTGCCGGGCAGCTGTTTGGTCTGGTTTGAACACGTTTGTCAACTCTATGGGTTCGACACCTTGGCCAAGGATGACCTTCAGTTTGGTCAGGCGGTTTTGCAGGGGTCTCAACACTCTCCCACCCGTTCTGGGAGCTTTGGGACGTCCCCATGGTAATATACTATTCCCCAGTATCCACAAGGATGTTAGAGAAAATAGGAATTTAATACCTACCGGTAATTCCTTTTCTCGTGGTCCGTAGTGGATACTGGGCGCCCGCCTCTGCTTCGTTTTCCTGCTTACCTGGTTGTAAGTGTTGTTGGATGGGTTTACTGTTGCATCCCTGTTCCATGTTTGGTTAACATTGCTATCCTTCTATTGTTAGTGTTGCTTTCCTCTGTTTTGGCTAGCTCTGCTTTGCTATTGTTGTTTGTTGGTTCGTTACCTCACTGCTTTATGTGTTATATCCTTCTCTCAAAGTATGTCCATCTCCTCGGGCACAGTTTCCTAGACTGAGTCTGCAAGGAGGGGCATAGAGGGGAGGAGCCAGCACACACTGACTGATTTCTTAAAGTGCCAGGCTCCAGTGGACCCGATCTATACCCCATGGTAATATACTATTCCCTTCTATCCACTACGGACTACCAGAAAAGGAATTACCGGTAGGTAATAAATTCCTATTTTTCCAGCCTAGCAAAGAGGAATTCCTTCCCCAAGACCATCTGTAGTATCAGTAGTATAGATACCAAACTAAAATGTCATGTAGTTGCCTCTTGCTTATAGGGTGCCGCAATGACATCAATCTGATTAACTCTTTCTGAGCAGTAACGTGATGCAGTGTTCTCCTGGCTAGTGCTGTATGCGTGGGGCGGTAGGGTGACGTCATTTATATGAAATCATTTCAAAGGATATCTTTTCTTATGACGTTCCCACATCAGTTCTAACCATTATGCAGTGTGACCATACCTCAGTATAGGGTACAATCCTCCGCCAAGGTTTTATTATAGGCCGATAACTGCTCCCAACACCTACTGAATGGCACGGCCCGCCACCTGCACTTAAAGGTTTGTGATCCGGCCTTACATTATTAAGATAGTGCTTCTGCCCCAAATGTGTAACATGATTGAGTTGGAAGTGTTCCAGTGAAAGAACACATCAAATAATATATACAGGTACAACCCTATTGCTGGAAGGGAAGAGGAACCAGAAGTCTGTGATGTGGACACAGGAACGGTGGTGATTGGAGAATGGAGACTCTTTCTACTGAGTAAGAAGATGCCTATATGGCCATGTACAATTCCTATTAGGTAGAGAGAATGAGCCTCTTCCTATAGGATAAGGAGAAAAGATAACCAGGGCTAATTGGATATCCCCCTTAGTACGTGCATGAAATAGTCAAGGATCCTGACAGTAAGGAGAAAGTAAATCAGGCATTTAGACCACCCCTTATAGGCTAAGGAGAAGGGAAATTGGGCAGTTAGACCACTTCCTATAGAGCACAGGTTCTCAAACTCTGTCCTCAGGACCCCACACAGCTCATGTTTTCTGGATCACCTGTGGATTTTTAAAATGTGACAGTTGGTGATACACCATGCTCCTGCCGGGGGACCTGGAAATCGTGACCTGTGTGAGGTCCTGGGGACCGAGTTTGAGAACCACTGCTATAGGGTAATTAGAAATTAAATATAGCAGTTAGGCATCTCTATACAGAGTAATAAGAAGAGTGATAGCGCAGTGAGATTTATTGCTACAGGGTAAGGAGAAGACAAATTGTGCAGTAAGTCCTCTTCCTATAGGGTAAGTGGAAGTGTATTTGGCAGTTTCATTTCTTCCTACAGGGTGAGGAGAAGGGAAGTTGTATAGTAAGTCCTCTTTCTATAGGGTAAGTGGAAGGGTAATTACAGTTAGTGCTCTTCTTACAAGGTAAGTGTGCAGTTAATACTCTCGAATAGGGTAAGTGGAAGGGTAATTGTACAGTTAATCTTCTTCCTACAGGGTAAGTGTGCAGTTAGTCCTCTTCATATGGGGTAAGTGGAAGTGTATTTGGCAGTTTCATTTCTTCCTACAGGGTGAGGAGAAGGGAAGTTGTACAGTAAGTCCTCTTTCTATAGGGTAAGTGGAAGGGTAATTGTTCAGTTAGCCCTCATCCTACAGGGTAAGTGGAAGGGTAATTGTGCAGTAAGTCCTCTTCCTATAGGGTAAGGGAAATTTCAAGTTTCATCTCTTCCTACAGGGCGAGGAGAAAGGAAGCTGTACAGTTAGTCCTCTTCCTATAAGGTAAGTGGAAGGGTAATTACAGTTAGTGCTCCTCTTACAGGGTAAGTGTGCAGTTAATACTCTCAAATAGGGTAAGTGGAAGGGTAATTGTACAGTTAATCTTCTTCCTACAGGGTAAGTGTGCAGTTAGTCCTCTTCATATGGGGTAAGCTGAAATGTTAATTGTGCAGTTAGTCCTCTTCCTATAAGGGACGGGGAAGGGTTAATTGTGCAGTTAGTTTATTTCCTATAGGGTACTGTATGTGGAAGGATAATTGTGCAGTTAGTTCTCTTCCTATAGGGTAAGGGTAATTGTGCAGTTAGTTCTCTTCCTATAGGGTAAGGGTAATTGTGCAGTTTCATCTCTTCCTATAGGGGAAGGGGAATTGTGCAGTAAGACCTTTTCATGAGGGTCGCAGCGGCTGCGTGTGACATCACGCAGCCGCCGCTTCCCATCCCCCCCCCCCCCCCCCCCGCATGGTACGGGCACACCTGCGATGCCCAGGCCGCGCCCCTAAAACGGCGGCCAAACGCCGCCGGACCGCCCCCTCCCGCCCAGCGAACACCTCTGCTTGTCAATCAGGCAGCAGTGATCGCAGAGCCGAGACAGCCTTCGGCACATGCGCAGTTCAGACCGTATCGGCTGCTGTGCAAAAACACCCAGCAGTGACCAGGTCTGAATTAGGCCCATTGTGCAGTTAGACCTCTTCCTGTCGGGGTAACTGGTAGTTTTACCCTACAGGATGAGGAGAAGGGTATTTAGATCGACCCTGTTTTTAGTTCCATGTCTGTTGGAGGCTCCAAGTAGGACACTCTTTACCGTTACATAGTGTAGCCTTGGAACCATTCTCTCACCTCTGTTTGACCATTAACCTCTTAGTACTGAGTACAAGTGTAAAACATGGTTCTCCTGTGGATTACCTCCATGGAATGAGCTGATCCTGCATACAGAACGCACTCTGCACCTGTGGTCTCTCTGAGAGCTCTCACCCTCAATGTGACAGACGGGAAGAGCGCAGCCTGAGCCCCGGTGTGAGAGTTAATCCTGCTGGGCATTGCCTTGGCACATCCACAACCTGTACATATCAGTGTCCCCCAGGGCTCAGCCCTCCTCCCCCGGCTGATGCTGACAGGTGACTGCTGTTTGTTCTGTCATTGCAGGATGCACCTCACTCTCCACCGGCAGGAACCAGCGGCTTCAGTTACCAGGTGTCATTATGACCTGTCTGCACCCCCTGGCCGCAGGTGTACGGGGGAGGACCTGACGTCTCCTGCTGTGCTGCCGTTACAGCGGGCTACAATGATAAGACAATGTGACACTGCTTAAAGTCCTGCATCAAAACGTACCCCGCTAGTTACCCCCGCACACAGGCCCGTGACGCTGCTACCATTCCTCCAGGACAATCACTGTTCTGTCTCTTACCTCCCTCCGTCCCTTTCATCTCCCCCTCCCCTCTGCTAATGATCATTTGTGTTGATAAATGAATGACAGATGTAACAGGCAGCCCCCTCAGATTAATAGGAATGACACAATATTTACTCCTTGTGGATGCATAAATTATCCCAGGGTTACCTTTCTGATTGAAAATCGCTCATCCGCGAACTACCTGGTATAAGACTGGGATTTATGGCGTTCCGGGTGGTGGTAACGCTATACCTCCTCGCTCGGGGGATGGGACGGTTCTGTATGGCTTTTTAATGTGACCCAATTCATTCTGCACATTTTACACTCTGTGCTAATTTATACTCTCATTAGCTTCTTTCCTATATTTACACATGTTCCTGCCCCTAATCCTGCAGCCAAAATGTCAGCCTGAGGGCCCTGTAATCAGCATTTACAATGCATCTTCTGATTTCCCCATATTATATTTGCAATCATTTCCCCAGGCACCAGTGGAACATTGTTGTTGTTTGTTGAACTAAAGGTGGTCATTCCGAGTTGTTCGCTAGCTGCATTCATTCACTGTGCAGCGATGAGGCAAAAAGACGGCACTTCTGCGCATGCGTATGTGGCGCAAAGCGCATGCGCGACGTACTATTACAACGACCGATGTAGTTTCACACAGGGTCTAGCGAAGCTTTTCACTCACACTGCTGACCGCAGAGTGATTGACAGGAAAGGGGCGTTTCTGGGTGTCAACTGACTGTTTTCAGGGAGTGTTTGTAAAAACGCAGGCATGCCAGGAAAAACCCAGGCATGGCTGGGCGAACGCAGGGCGTGTTTGTGACGTCAAAACAGTCTGAAGTTATCGCAAGCGCTGAGTAGGTTTAGAGCTACTCAGAAACTGCACAAAAAAAACTTTGTAGCCGCTCTCCGATCCTTTCGTTCGCACTTCTACTAAGCTAAAATACATTCCCAATGAGAGGCGGCATAGCGTTTGCACGGCTGCTAGAAACTGCTAGCGAGCGATCAATTTGGAATGACCCCCTAAATGACTTTATTTTGCATTGCAAATGTCTGAATACAGGTAACATACACCTTATAGAGATCAGATCCACTTCTTTATGGCTGTTCCATGAAGTTATCACAGCGGCTGTGACCCTCCCTCTGTCACACCCGCAGTCACACACTTACAGTCACAGAAGAATGAACATTTGGAACTTTATAAAACTTTTTTCTTTTTTCAGAAAACTCATTGTTGCGACGGACTCGGAGACATGTTCCATAATCCCAGTACTAATATACACTGAGTGGCCAAATTAGTGTGACCGCCGGATTAGTACTTCGTTAGCCACCTATTGCCCTTAATGCGTCTTATATTCTTCTATGTGTGGATTGTACTGTCCACATGAATCAGTGGTCCCAGACACTCCCAGGAAAACATGCCCGTACCAGAACGTTTCCTCTGCCAGACTGAACAGTGTATAACACAGCGTTTTTCATGCACTTCTGCGTTTGCTTCATACCTAGAACGTTAGCGTTTTTCACGACTGAGTTTGACTGATGTTCCTGCTTAGTATGAAAGTTGGAGAAGCAGCATGGACACATAGGCTGGAGACACTGCATGCAGATGTACTTAGTGTTACATGTACATGCTGCACCGTCGCACCTGTTAGCATGTTTCGCAACTGTAAGCTTTGGCCAGTGATTTCGCACACTGAACCGGATTTCAGTGGGTGCATTTGGCATGGCTCTGCGCTTCAGTGGAGGTGGTGTCCCATTTGGTCTTCCTCTTCGATGTTGCTACATAGAGCCAGCATTGGGGGTCATTCAGAGCTGATTGCCGGGCAGCGATTTTTGCTATCCTGCGATCGGATAGTCGCCGCCTACACGGGAAGTGTATTTTCACTGTGCAAGTGTGCGAACGCATGTGTAGCTGAGCTGCACAAACTGATTTTGTGCAGTCTGTGCGCAGCCCAGGACTTACTCGTCCTGTGCGATAGAATCCTGCTGATCGGGGCCGGAGCTGACGTCGGACACCCTCCCTGAAAACGCCTGAGCCTGCCTGCTTTTTTACGGACACTCCCTGAAAACGGTCAGTTGCCACCCACAAACGGCCTCTTCCTGTCATGGATCCTTCGCACAATCCCTTTGCAGGGCGCCGATGCCCGTTGCAGCCATGCGACGCGCCGGCGCAGTGCGGTGCATATGTATGCGCAGTTCGGATCTTATCGCCCGCTGTGCGAAAACGCACAGCATCGATCAGATCTGAGTTACCCCCATTGATCAATGCTCCAGCAAGGGATGCTATAAAATCCAACTGATTCTTGTCCCATGTGCATGTTATATCTAACCCATTTGCTAGATGCTCATGATATCTGGTGGAAATAAACACAATACTAGCAAAGTGCCCGCCACTACTACCACAGCTGCTACTGATAATAATTTCAAAAGGTGATACACATAAGGCTATCAGCTGTCAAAACTGGCGTATATGGCTATTATATGAAGGAAACATTTAGTGTTAGTATTATATGCCACGATAAGCCTTGCACACAGTATGGATCTCTGTATTGCATGACGTCCACTGAAGTGGACATATGATTTTACATCAGATGTGAAAAGTGAAGCAAGCTAGGCGATTGTAGGTATGCACTACTAGTACATCATGGTACACTGCTGGTCACTTTCACACGCACGTGATCTGCTCTGTCTCACAGTCATTGCTGTTAGTCACTATCAGTGAATATCCGGGATTGGGGTCCGTAGAAGAATATCCAAGGCCTCTTCATAGAGGTCATATTAGAGCTTGGATTTGGCCATTGGATCAAGTTTCTGTGTTATAGACATAGCATGTGAAGGGTTAAACGCCAGAGAAATGATACATTCTATGCAACACGTTACATGGCTGAGTGCTTCTAGTCCAATAATGGCCATTAACATGTGCTGGAACCTGGACTGGAAAGTGCTGCTTGTCCCACAGCTCCCAGAATCCCTTGTGTTTCAGCTAAAAGCTGTCTTTTTACCAGAGCTCAGTGCCGTGTACACTCCCAGCAGCAAATGCATTTTCTTCCCAAGGGGTCTAACAATGGTTCCTGGCCCGGCTCCCTGCGGCCCCTCTCACTGCCCAAACACAACTTGACCATTAAGGAAATGATATGTGCTTGACAGGACCCTTACATGGCGCTAAATCACTTCCCTGCCCTTATTCTGCTGTTCTGATATTGTGGACAAAGAGGCACAAATCCAAATTCTGCATTTTCTAAAGTCTCAGTGCAAAACACCTCTCTGCTAACAGTGTGCCTCCGTGTGTTCCCACTACACCCTACTCTGCTATCTCTGTGCCTATCTGCTAACAGTGTGCCTCCGTGTGTTCCCACTACACCTTACTCTGCTATCTCTGTGCCTATATGCTAACAGTGTGCCTCTGTGTGTCCCTACAATACCCCACTCTGCTATCTCTGTGCATATCTGCTAGCAGTGTGCCTCCGTGTGTCCCCACTATACCCTACTCTGCTATCTCTGTGCCTATCTGCTAACAGTGTGCCTCTGTGTGTTCCCACTACACCCTACTATGCTATCTCTGTTCCTATCTGCTAACAGTGTGCCTCCATGTGTCCCCACTACACCCTACTCTGCTATCTCTGTGCCTATCTGCTAACAGTGTGCCTCCGTGTGTTCCCACTACACCCTACTCTGCTATCTCTGTGCCTATCTGCTAACAGTGTGCCTCCGTGTGTTCCCACTACACCCTACTCTGCTATCTCTGTGTCTCTCTGCTAACAGTGTGCCTCCGTGTGTTCCCACTACACCCTACTCTGCTATCTCTGTGCCTATATGCTAACAGTGTGCCTCCGTGTGTTCCACTACACCCTACTCTATCTCTGTGCCTATATGCTAACAGTGTGCCTCTGTGTGTCCCTACAATACCCCACTCTGCTATCTCTGTGCATATCTGCTAGCAGTGTGCCTCCGTGTGTCCCCACTATACCCTACTCTGCTATCTCTGTGCCTATCTGCTACCAGTGTGCCTCCGTGTGTCCCCACTATACCCTACTCTGCTATCTCTGTGCCTATCTGCTAACAGTGTGCCTCCGTGTGTCCCCACTATACCCTGCTCTGCTATCTCTGTGCCTATCTGCTAACAGTGTGCCTCCGTGTGTTCCCACTACACTCTACTCTGCTATCTCTGTGCCTGTTTGCTAACAGTGTGCTTCCATGTATCCCCACTACACCCAACTCTGCTATCTCTGTGCCTATCTGCTAATAGTGTGCCTCCATGGGTTCCCACTACACCCTACTCTGCTATCTCTGTGTCTCTCTGCTAACAGTGTGCCCACTACACCGTACTCCGCTATCTCTGTGCCTACCTGCTAACAGTGTGCCTCCATGTGTCCCCACTACACCCTACTCTGCTATCTCTGTGCCTATCTGCTAACAGTGTGCCTCCATGTGTCCCCACTACACCCTACTCTGCTATCTCTGTGCCTATCTGCTAACAGTGTGCCTCCATGTGTCCCCACTACACCCTACTCTGCTATCTCTGTTCCTATCTGCTAACAGTGTGCCCACTACACCCTACTCTGCTATCTCTGTGCCTATCTGCTAACAGTGTGCCTCCGTGTGTTCCCACTATACCCTACTCTGCTATCTCTGTGCCTATCTGTTAACAGTGTGCCTCCGTGTGTTCCCACTACACCCTACTCTGCTATCTCTGTGTCTCTCTGCTAACAGTGTGCCTCCGTGTGTTCCCACTACACCCTACTCTGCTATCTCTGTGTCTCTCTGCTAACAGTGTGCCTCCGTGTGTTCCCACTACACCCTACTCTGCTATCTCTGTGCCTATCTGCTAACAGTGTGCCTCCATGTGTCCCCACTACACCCTACTCTGCTATCTCTGTGCCTATCTGCTAACAGTGTGCCTCCATGTGTCCCCACTACACCCTACTCTGCTATCTCTGTTCCTATCTGCTAACAGTGTGCCCACTACACCCTACTCTGCTATCTCTGTGCCTATCTGCTAACAGTGTGCCTCCGTGTGTTCCCACTACACTCTACTCTGCTATCTCTGTGCCTGTTTGCTAACAGTGTGCTTCCATGTATCCCCACTACACCCAACTCTGCTATCTCTGTGCCTATCTGCTAATAGTGTGCCTCCATGGGTTCCCACTACACCCTACTCTGCTATCTCTGTGTCTCTCTGCTAACAGTGTGCCCACTACACCGTACTCAGCTATCTCTGTGCCTACCTGCTAACAGTGTGCCTCCATGTGTCCCCACTACACCCTACTCTGATATCTCTGTGTCTCTCTGCTAACAGTGTGCCCACTACACCCTACTCTGCTATCTCTGTGCCTATCTGCTAACAGTGTGCCTCCGTGTGTTCCCACTGCACTCTACTCTGCTATCTCTGTGCCTGTTTGCTAACAGTGTGCTTCCATGTATCCCCACTACACCCAACTCTGCTATCTCTGTGCCTATCTACTAATAGTGTGCCTCCATGGGTTCCCACTACACCCTACTCTGCTATCTCTGTGTCTCTCTGCTAACAGTGTGCCCACTACACCGTACTCAGCTATCTCTGTGCCTACCTGCTAACAGTGTGCCTCCATGTGTCCCCACTACACCCTACTCTGATATCTCTGTGTCTCTCTGCTAACAGTGTGCCCACTACACCCTACTCTGCTATCTCTGTGTCTCTCTGCTAACAGTGTGCCTCCGTGTGTACCCACTACACCCTACTCTGCTATCTCTGTGCCTATCTGCTAACAGTGTGCCTCCATGTGTCCCCACTACACCCTACTCTGCTATCTCTGTGCCTATCTGCTAACAGTGTGCCTCCATGTGTCCCCACTACACCCTACTCTGCTATCTCTGTTCCTATCTGCTAACAGTGTGCCCACTACACCCTACTCTGCTATCTCTGTGCCTATCTGCTAACAGTGTGCCTCCGTGTGTTCCCACTATACCCTACTCTGCTATCTCTGTGCCTATCTGTTAACAGTGTGCCTCCGTGTGTTCCCACTACACCCTACTCTGCTATCTCTGTGTCTCTCTGCTAACAGTGTGCCTCCGTGTGTTCCCACTACACCCTACTCTGCTATCTCTGTGTCTCTCTGCTAACAGTGTGCCTCCGTGTGTTCCCACTACACCCTACTCTGCTATCTCTGTGCCTATCTGCTAACAGTGTGCCTCCGTGTGTCCCCACTATACCCTGCTCTGCTATCTCTGTGCCTATCTGCTAACAGTGTGCCTCCGTGTGTTCCCACTACACCCTACTCTGCTATCTCTGTGCCTATCTGCTAACAGTGTGCCTCCGTGTGTCCCCACTATACCCTACTCTGCTATCTCTGTGCCTATCTGCTAACAGTGTGCCTCCGTGTGTCCCCACTATACCCTGCTCTGCTATCTCTGTGCCTATCTGCTAACAGTGTGCCTCCGTGTGTTCCCACTACACCCTACTCTGCTATCTCTGTGCCTGTTTGCTAACAGTGTGCTTCCATGTATCCCCACTACACCCAACTCTGCTATCTCTGTGCCTATCTGCTAATAGTGTGCCTCCATGGGTTCCCACTACACCCTACTCTGCTATCTCTGTGTCTCTCTGCTAACAGTGTGCCCACTACACCGTACTCAGCTATCTCTGTGCCTACCTGCTAACAGTGTGCCTCCATGTGTCCCCACTACACCCTACTCTGATATCTCTGTGTCTCTCTGCTAACAGTGTGCCCACTACACCCTACTCTGCTATCTCTGTGCCTATCTGCTAACAGTGTGCCTCCATGTGTCCCCACTACACCCTACTCTGCTATCTCTGTGCCTATCTGCTAACAGTGTGCCTCCATGTGTCCCCACTACACCCTACTCTGCTATCTCTGTGCCTATCTGCTAACAGTGTGCCTCCATGTGTCCCCACTACACCCTACTCTGCTATCTCTGTGCCTATCTGCTAACAGTGTGCCTCCATGTTTCCCCACTACACCCTACTCTATCTCTGTGCCTCTCTGTACTGTGCACTGTGCCCCACTACACCCTACTCTGCTATCTCTTATTCTCTCTGTACTCTGCACTGTGTCCCCACTACACCCTACTCTGCTATATCCTATTCTCTGTGTACAGTGTCCCCACTACACCCTACTCTGCTATCTCCTATTATCTCTGTACTTTGCACTGTGCCCCACTACACCCTACTCTGCTATCTCCTATTCTCTCTGTACTGTGTAGTGTACTGTGACCCCACTACACCCTACTCTGCTATCTCCTATTCTCTCTGTACTGTGTAGTGTACTGTGACCCCACTACACCCTCCTCTGCTATATCCTATTTTCTCTGTACTGTGTAGTGTACTGTGACCCCACTACACCCTACTCTGCTATATCCTATGCTCTGTGTACTGTGTCCCCACTACACCCTCCTCTGCTATATCCTATTCTCTCTGTACTGTGTAGTGTACTGTGACCCCACTACACCCTACTCTGCTATATCCTATGCTCTGTGTACTGTGTCCCCACTACACCCTCCTCTGCTATATCCTATTCTCTCTGTACTGTGTAGTGTACTGTGACCCCACTACACCCTACTCTGCTATATCCTATGCTCTGTGTACTGTGTCCCCACTACACCCTCCTCTGCTATATCCTATTCTCTCTGTACTGTGTAGTGTACTGTGACCCCCACTACACCCTACTCTGCTATATCCTATGCTCTGTGTACTGTGTCCCCACTACACCCTCCTCTGCTATATCCTATTCTCTCTGTACTGTGTAGTGTACTGTGACCCCACTACACCCTACTCTGCTATATCCTATGCTCTGTGTACTGTGTCCCCACTACACCCTCCTCTGCTATATCCTATTCTCTCTGTACTGTGTAGTGTACTGTGACCCCACTACACCCTACTCTGCTATATCCTATGCTCTGTGTACTGTGTCCCCACTACACCCTGCTCTGCTATATCCTATTCTCTCTGTACTGTGTAGTGTACTGTGTCCCCACTACACCCTACTCTGCTATCTCTGTGCCTCTCTGTACCCTTTAGGGGCCATCTGTTATCCTCTTTCTAAAGTGGATCAGGCTGATAATTGCATAGTGCAGCGATTCCCAAACTTTTCTGAATAACGGCGCTCTAGTGTATCAGAATTTTTTTCACGGCGCCCCTAGGCCAAAAGTTTCTTATTGAGAAATTCAGAAAAAAATATTAAGTTTATGTTATTCTTAGTTTTTTTTTAATTGTTTGAAAAGTCAGTTTGGAGTCTGTTTTTTTCCTATCTAATAGACAGGGGGAAAACTGACTTTTCAAACAATTGAATTCCACCCTTAGAGTCAGTTATGTGATGAGGGGAAAGGATTTGCTTGTTTTGTCCACAAGCACAGTTTTTTTAGTGTTATATCTACAGTATATAACCCAAGGGCACCACTGCAAGTGCCCACGAGTTAGAGGCGTAACTGTGGGAGGCAATGGAGTCGGCTGCCGCCGGGCTCCTTCTCTGTAGGGGGGAACCTCTTCTCCTGTGTTCAGCATTACCATTCAATTAAGTTGACAGCCACCTCTATCTCTTCCATGACCAACTCCCCCACTAGTCCCTGCATCTTACAAGTCACACCCTCTTTATTATAGATGTACATTTTACAAGTGGCATACCCAGGATTAGAACCCATGACCTGTTACACTGCAATCAGGCACCTTACTGATGGAGCTATTTGCTCCTGTATAGGAAGCCTGAGAATTCTCACTATATGAAGTTACAGGTAATTGTCAGAGAAGTAACTGCATATAGGGGGACATTCTAAGTTGTTCGCTTGCTGCCGATTTTCGCAGTGCAGCGATTAAATGGAAAAACTGCAAAAATGCACATGCGCATGGTACGCAGCACGCATGCGCTAAGTACTTTCACACAAAACTTTGTAGATTTACACAAGCTCGAGCGACGTTTTTTTGATCGCTCGGGTGATCGTAGTGTGATTGACAGGAAATGGGTGTTTCTGGGCGGAAACTGGCCGTTTTCAGGGAGTGGGCTAAAAAACGCAGGCGTGCCAGGTAAAAACGCAGGAGTGGTTGGAGAAACGGGGGAGTGGCTGGCCGAACGCAGGGCGTGTTTGTGACGTCAAACCAGGAACTAAACGGACTGAGGTCTGGAGCTACTCAGAATCTGCAGGGAATTATTTAGTAGCAGTTCTGCTAATCTTTCGTTCGCTATTCTGCTAAGCTAAGATACACTCCCAGAGGGCGGCGGCCTAGCGTTTGCAATGCTGCTAAAAGCAGCTAGCGAGCGAACAACTCGGAATGAGGGCAATAGTTAGAATTCTCATGCTTCCTTTACAGGGGCGAATAGCTCCATCAGTAAGATGCCTGCTTCCAGTGTAACAGGTTGTGGGTTCTAACCCTACACTAGTAAAATAATTGTCAGAGAAGTAATCAGCATTGTGAGTGAGTAAGCAGATCTATGTAGTGTGTGACTGCACACTACATAGATCCGCCTAGTTGCAATGGTTTTGAATTTACATTTCTAAGTAGCTTCATATAGTTAGAATCTGCAGCCTTGATATGCAGGAGCAAATAGCTTGATCAGTAAGTTGTCTGCCTGCAGTGTAACAGGTCTTGAGTTATAATCCTGTGTAAGACTGCTAAGAAATGTGTGATTTAAAATAAATGTCAATGTAATTGTATACTGGGACGAACTTACGCCACTTGAACCACTGGCATAGTGCATTGTTGAGACAGATGATTGGATGGTCAGACTTGAAAAATCTTCTAACATGCCCGACTGATCTCATTGGTCGTCTGCATTGGTCATTGTATGCTGACCTCCCCACATTTCCCCTGATCCTTCACAAGGGAGGAACGGGAAAATGTCTCCTCCCCAGAGGAGGAGCCCAGATATCCTGGGGCCATATACCGTAACATACAGTACTGTACAAAAATTTCAGACAGGTGTGGAAAAAACATTCTGCGAAGTAAAAATGCTTTCAAAAAATAGAAGTGTTAATAGTTTATTTTTATCAATTAAACTGCAAAGTGAATAAACAGAAGAGAAATCTAAATCACATCAATATTTGGTGTGACCTCCCTTTGCTTTAAAAACAGCATTGGGTTCTTCTAGGTACACTTGCACACAGTTTTTGAAGGAACTCGGCAGGGAGGTTGTTCCAAACGTCTTGAAGAACTAACCACAGATCTTCTGTGGATGTAGACTCACTTTACATATGATAAAAAAATAAACTATTAACACTTGGATTTCTGAAAGCATTCTTACTCTGCAGCATTTTTCCACACCTGCCTAAAACTTTTGTACAGTAATTTGTGTCACAGTATTTCCCCACGGGAGGAGCCCAGATATCGTGTGGACATACACTGAGATCTCACAGTGTATTTACTGGGTATCTGTCAGGTATAGCGTTGGTCTGAAAGACATTTTATCATACAATGTATGCCCAGTTTAATGCATCCCCATGCCCGATAACGTCACTACTGATCTCAGCACCCGTAATACGGGGCATCTGCCAATTACACGGTACTGGCTGATACAGTGCAGCGGATTTGGATGGTCATCATAATTGCACCACTCAATCCATACTTCCCAACTTTGTAGCTGTTGGAGCCCGTTAGAAATGGCAAAGCTACCCCTGGACACGCCACGTCACGACGCAGGGAAGATACTGGCTGCTTTTGCATGTAGCACACAGATACTGGGGCGGCTAGATGTTTATTTATAATTATTATGGGGATATATAGTAGAGCAGGACGTGCCCCCTGCCAGTTATAATTGTCTTTTGCTCAGCTTTAGCCCCCCCCACCCTGCAGTGCCACACGGGTTTACCAAGGTGCAGTGTTGGACTTTATTTCTGGATTCACCCCTGACCCTAAACTATTGTTTCCCATCTCTTCCTCACCTCCCAGCATGTCCCCCTGGGGTCTAGATCTCCCATCTCTTCCTCACCTCCCAGCATGTCCCCCTGGGGTCTAGATCTCCCATGTCTTCCTCACCTCCCAGCATGTCCCCCTGGGGTCTAGATCTCCCATGTCTTCAGTCACTTCTGGACCATCTGCCCTTCCCAATCTCAGTAACTAAATTCCATCCTCTATTAATGATTTGTATTAATGTGATGTCACCATCTGCTGCCTTGTACCTGACACAGTGTCCTTTCTGTAAAACCCTCATTGTGTGACTGACTCTTCCCTCTCCGTCTTGTTTTATTGCTGTTTTGTTCCCAATTGTAAAGTGCAATGGAAAATGTTAGCACCATATAAGTGTTCATTATAATGGTGAGTCCTGTAATCTTCCCCTTCTATCTTATAAGAGACATGTCAGCGCTGTGCCACTTCTCCCTCTTGCCACCACTGTCTATCCCCCTGTGTCTGGTGCACACTTTGTCACCTGCTCGTGCAACGTCCCAGGAAAGAGATTCCTCCACCCAGGCACAGTCATGCCCTCCCCTCTCCTGTCAGCCTGTGTCCAGCCCCCTCTCCTCTACTTACACAGCCCATCCAGCTCTCCATTCCTGCATAGCTCCAGCTACCATCCTGTGCGTGTTTCTTCCAGGTCTCACCTGGCACTCAACACGTCCTCCTGGAGTTCTCCCAGATCCTGGACCTTCTCACCTGCTTCTACTTTTGAGGTTCTCCAGTGAACTCCCCACTAATTCACCATTGTCCTTGGACCTCTGTAATTCCTCCAGCGCACTCTTCCGTACAACTCAAATGTACCTGCTAGAAGCCTTCTCATTTCTACAAGGTAAATCTGCACCCCAAATCCCTGCACTCTACCTGGCTGTTCCACAGGTCTGCGGCTCTCACCTGTTCTAAATATACAGTACCTGGACCACTATCTATATACCCATTCCTGCACATCACCCACTTCCCACATTCACTCTTGTTCCCTGTCTCCTCCACACATACAGCCCCCTACCCTCATCTCTCTATCCATGCAGCCCCCTACCCTCATCTCTCTATCCATGCAGCCCCCTACCCTGATCACTATATCCATGTAGCCCCCTACCCTCATCTCTCTATCCATGCAGCCCCCTACCCTCATCACTCTGTCCATGCAGCCCCCTACCCTCATCACTCTGTCCATGCAGCCCCCTACCCTCATCTCTCTATCCATGCAGCCCCCTACCCTCATCACTCTGTCCATGCAGCCCTCTACCTCATCTCTCTATCCATGCAGCCCCCTACCCTCATCACTCTATCCATGCAGCCCCCTACCTCATCTCTCTATCCATGCAGCCCCCTACCCTCATCTCTCTATCCATGCAGCCCCCTACCCTCATCACTCTGTCCATGCAGCCCTCTACCTCATCTCTCTATCCATGCAGCCCCCTACCCTCATCACTCTATCCATGCAGCCCCCTACCCTCATCTCTCTATCCATGCAGCCCCCTACCCTCATCACTCTGTCCATGCAGCCCCCTACCCTCATCACTCTGTCCATGCAGCCCTCTACCTCATCTCTCTATCCATGCAGCCCCCTACCCTCATCACTCTATCCATGCAGCCCCCTACCCTCATCTCTCTATCCATGCAGCCCCCTACCCTCATCACTCTATCCATGCAGCCCCCTACCCTCATCACTCTATCCATGCAGCCCCCTACCCTCATCACTCTATCCATGCAGCCCCCTACCCTCATCTCTCTATCCATGCAGCCCCCTACCCTCATCACTCTATCCATGCAGCCCCCTACCCTCATCTCTCCATGCAGCCCCCTACCCTCATCTCTCTATCCATGCAGCCCCCTACCCTGATCACTCTATCCATGCAGCCCCCTACCCTCATCTCTCTATCCATGCAGCCCCCTACCCTTATCACTCTATGGGCTAGACTTATCAAAGCTTGGTCAGAGATAGAGTACCAATTAGCTACTGTCATTTTACAGGCAAAGTTTGAAAAATGCCAGGCACTTATTAGCAAATACTTTATCTCTCGCCAATTTATCTCTTTCCAAGCTTTGATAAATCTCCACGTCTATGCTGTAAATATCTTCATTACCCTATCCATGCAGACCCCTACCCTCATCACTGTGCATGCAGCCCCCTACCCTCATCTCTCTATCCATGCAGCCTCCTACCCTCATCACTCTGTCCATGCAGCCCCCTACCCTCATCTCTCTATCCATGCAGCCTCCTACCCTCATCACTCTATCCATGGAGTCCCCTACCCTAATCTCTCTATCCATGCAGCCTCCTACCCTCATCACTCTATCCATGCAGCCCCCTACCCTCATCACTCTATCCATGCGGCTCCCTGCCCTTATCACTCTATCCATGCAGCCCCCTACCCTCATCACCCTCTCCATGCAGCCCCCTACCCTCATCACTCTCTCCATGCAGCCCCCTACCCTCATCACTCTATCCATGCAGCCCCCTACCCTCATCACTCTATCCATGCAACCCCCTACCCTCATCACTCTATCCATGCAACCCCCTACCCTCATCTCTCTGTCCATGCAGCCCCCTACCCTCATCATTCTGTCAATGCAGCCCCCTACCCTCATCATTCTGTCCATGCAGCCCCCTACCCTCATCACTCTGTCCATGCAGCCCCCTACCCTCATCACTCTGTCCATGCAGCCTCCTACCCTCATCACTCTATCCATGCAGCCCCCTACCCTCATCACTCTATCCATGCAGCCCCCTACCCTCATCACTCTATCCATGCGGATCCCTACACTCATCTCTCTATCAATGCAGCCCCCTACCCTCATCACTCTATCCATGCAGCCCCCTACCCTCATCACTCTATCCATGCAGCTCCCTACACTAATTTCTCTATCCATGCAGCCCCCTACCCTCATCACTATATCCATGCAGCCCCCTATCCTCATCACTCTATCCATGCAGCCCCCACTGTCCAAGAAGCCCTCCCCACCCTAATTACTCTGTCCACCCAGCCCCCTACTGTCATCATCTGTCCATGCAGCCCCCTACCCTCATCACTCTATCCATGCAGCCCCCTGTCCTCATTACTCTTATGTTTATCACTCTGTCCACACAGCCCTACACTCATCACTCTGTCCACCCAGCCCTACACTCATCACTCTGTCCACGCAGCCTTACACTCATCACTCTGCCCACGCAACCCTACAGTCATCACTCTGTTCACGCAGCCTTACACTCATCACTCTGTCCACACAGCCCTACACTCATCACTCTGTCCACGCAGCCTTAAACTCATCACTCTGCCCACGCAACCCTACACTCATCAGTCTGTTCATGCAGCCCTACACTCATCACTCTGTCCACGCAGCCCCAAACTCATCACGCTGTCCACGCAGCCCTACACTATCACTCTGTCCACGCAGCCCTTACATTCATCACTCTGTCCACACAGCCCTACACTCATCACTCTGTCCACGCAGCCCTGACACTCATCACTCTGTCCATGCAGCCATACACTATCACTCTGTCCACGCAGCCCTTACATTCATCACTCTATCCACGAAGCCTTACACGCATAACTCTGTCCATGCAGCCCTACACTCATCACTCTGTCCACTCAGCCCTGGCACTCATAACTCTGTCCACGCAGCCCTACACTCATCACTCTGTCCACTCAGCCCTGACACTCATCACTCTGTCCACGTAGCCCTACACTCATCACTCTGTCCACGCAGCCCTACACTCATCACTCTGTCTACGCAGCCCACCCTACACTCATCACGCTGTCCACGTGGCCCTACACTCATCACTCTGTCCACGCATCTCTACACTCATCACTCTATCCACGCAGCCCTTACACTCATCACTCTGCCCACGCAACCCTATACTCCTCACTCTATCCACAGAGCCCTTACACTCATCACTCTGTCCACGCAGCCCTTACACTCATCACTCTGTCCACGCAGCCCTTACACTCATCACTCTGTCCACGCAGCCCTACACTCATCAATCTGTCCACGCAGCCCGCCCTACACTCCTCAATCTGTCCACGCAGCCCTACACTCATCACTCTGTCCACGCATCTCTACACTCATCACTCTATCCACGCAGCCCTTACACTCATCACTCTGCCCACGCAACCCTACACTCCTCACTCTGTCCACAGAGCCCTTATACTCATCACTCTGTCCACGCAGCCCATACACTCATCAGTCTGTCCACGCAGCCCTAAACTCATCACACTGTCCACGCAGCCCATTCTGTCCATGAAGCCTTACACTCATCAATCTGTCCACGCAGCCCTACACTCATCACTCTGTCCAAAAAGCCCTTATACTCATCACACTGTCCATGCAGCCCTACACTCATCACGCTGTCCATGCAGCCCTACACTCATCACTCTGTACACGCAACCCTACACTCATCAGTCTGTCCACACAGCCCTACACTCATCACTCTGTCCACCCAGCCCTACACTCATCACTCTGTCCACGCAACCCTAAACTCATCACACTGTCCACGCAGCCCTACACTCATCACTCTGTCCACGCAACCCTAAACTCATCACACTGTCCACGCAGCCCTACACTCATCACTCTGTCCACACAGCTCTACACTCATCACTCTGTCCACGCAGCCCTATATTCATCACTCTGTCCACGCAGCCTTACACTCATTACTATGTCAAAGAAGCCCTTATACTCATCACTCTGTCCACGCAGTCCTACACTCATCACTCTGTCCACCCAGCCCTACACTCATCACTCTGTCCACACAGCTCTACACTCATCACTCTGTCCACGCAGCCCTATATTCATCACTCTGTCCACGCAGCCCTACACTCATCACTCTGTCCACGCAACCCTACACTCATCAGTTTGTCCACGCAGCCCTACACTCATCAGTCTGTCCACGCAGCCCTACACTCATCACTCTGTCCACCCAGCCCTACACTCATCACTCTGTCCACCCAGCCCTACACTCATCAGTCTGTCCACGCAACCCTACACTCATCAGTCTGTCCACGCAGCCCTACACTCATCACGCTGTCCACACAGCCCTACACTCATCACGCTGTCCACGCAGCCCTACACTCATCACTCTGTCCACGCAGCCCTACACTCATCACGCTGTCCACGCAGCCCTACACTCATCACTCTGTCCACAGAGCCCTTATACTCATCAGTCTGTCCACGCAGCCCTAAACACATCACGCTGTCCACGCAGCCCTACACTCATCACGCTGTCCACGCAGCCCTACACTCATCACTCTGTCCACGCAGCGCTAAACTCATCACGCTGTCCACGCAGCCCTACACTCATCACTCTGTCCACGCAGTCCTACACTCATCACTCTGTCCACGCAGCCCTAAACTCATCACGCTGTCCACGCAGCCCTACACTCATCACTCTGTCCACGCAGCCCTACACTCATCACGCTGTCCACGCAGCCCTACACTCATCACTCTGTCCACAGAGCCCTTATACTCATCAGTCTGTCCACGCAGCCCTAAACACATCACGCTGTCCACGCAGCCCTACACTCATCACGCTGTCCACGCAGCCCTACACTCATCACTCTGTCCACGCAGCGCTAAACTCATCACGCTGTCCACGCAGCCCTACACTCATCACGCTGTCCACGCAGCCCTACACTCATCACGCTGTCCACGCAGCCCTAAACTCATCACTCTGTCCACGCAGCCCTACACTCATCACTCTGTCCACGCAGCCCTACACTCATCACTCTGTCCACGCAGCCCTACACTCATCACTCTGTCCACGCAGCCCTACACTCATCACTCTGTCCACGCAGCCCTACACTCATCACTCTGTCCACGCAGCCCTACACTCATCACTCTGTCCATGCAGCCATACACTATCACTCTGTCCACGCAGCCCTTACATTCATCACTCTGTCCACGCAGCCCTACACTCATCACTCTGTCCACCTAGCCCTACACTCATTACTCTGTCCAAGAAGCTCTACACTCATCAGTCTGTCCACGCAGCTCTAAACTCATCACGCTGTCCATGCAGCCCTACATTTCACTCTGTCCACGCAGCCCTTACATTCATCACTCTGTCCACGCGGCCCTACACTCATCAGTCTGTCCACGCAGCCCTAAACTCATCACTCTGTCCATGCATCTCTACACTCATCACTCTATCCACACAACCCTACACTCATCACTCTGTCCACAGAGCCCTAATACTCATCACTCTGTCCACGCAGCCCTTACACTCATCACTCTGTCCACCCAGCCCTACAATCATTACTCTGTCCAAGAAGCTCTACACTCCTCACTCTGTCCACACAGCCCTACACTCATCACTCTGTCCACACAGCCCTACACTCATCAGTCTGTCCACGCAGCCCTAAACTCATCACTCTGTCCATGCATCTCTACACTCATCACTCTATCCACACAACCCTACACTCATCACTCTGTCCACAGAGCCCTAATACTCATCACTCTGTCCACGCAGCCCTTACACTCATCGCTCTGTCCACCCAGCCCTACAATCATTACTCTGTCCAAGAAGCTCTACACTCCTCACTCTGTCCACACAGCCCTACACTCATCACTCTGTCCATGCAGCCATACACTTATCAGTCTGTCCACGCAGCCCTAAACTCATCACACTGTCCACGCAGCCCTACACTCATCACTCTGTCCACGCAGCCCTACACTCATCACTCTGTCCAAAAAGCCCTTATACTCATCACTCTGTCCACGCAGCCCTACACTCATCACGCTGTCCATGCAGCCCTACACTCATCACGCTGTCCACGCAGCCTTACACACATCACTCTGTCCACGCAGCCCTACACTCATCACTCTATCCAATAAGCTCTACACTCATCAGTCTGTAAACGCAGACCTAAACTCATCACGCTGTCCATGCAGCCCTACACTATCACTCTGTCCACGCAGCCCTTACATTCATCACTTTGTCCACGAAGCCTTACACTCATCACGCTGTCCATGCGGCACTACACTCATGACTTTGTCCACGCAGCCCTACACTCATCACTCTGTCCACGCGGCCCTACACTCATGACTTTGTCCACGCAGCCCTACACTCATCATACTGTCCACGCAGCCCTACACTCATCACTCTGTCCACGCAGCCCTAAACTCATCACGCTGTCCACATAGCCCTACACTCATCACGCTGTCCACGCAGCCCTACACTCATCACTCTGTCCACGCAGCCCTACACTCATCACGCTATCCAATAAGCTCTACACTCATCAGTCTGTAAACGCAGACCTAAACTCATCACGCTGTCCATGCAGCCCTACACTATCACTCTGTCCACGCAGCCCTTACATTCATCACTTTGTCCACGAAGCCTTTCACTCATCACGCTGTCCATGCGGCACTACACTCATGACTTTGTCCACGCAGCCCTACACTCATCACTCTGTCCACGCGGCCCTACACTCATGACTTTGTCCACGCAGCCCTACACTCATCATACTGTCCACGCAGCCCTACACTCATCACACTGTCCACGCAGCCCTACACTCATCACTCTGTCCACGCAGCCCTAAACTCATCACGCTGTCCACACAGCCCTACACTCATCACGCTGTCCACGCAGCCCTACACTCATCACTCTGTCCACGCAGCCCTACACTCATCACGCTGTCCACGCAGCCCTACACTCATCTCTCTGTCCACAGAGCCCTTATACTCATCAGTCTGTCCACGCAGCCGTAAACACATCACGCTGTCCACGCAGCCCTACACTCATCACGCTGTCCACGCAGCCCTACACTCATCACTCTGTCCACGCAGCGCTAAACTCATCACGCTGTCCACGCAGCCCTACACTCATCACTCTGTCCACGCAGCCCTACACTCATCACGCTGTCCACGCAGCCCTACACTCATCACTCTGTCCACAGAGCCCTTATACTCATCAGTCTGTCCACGCAGCCCTACACTCATCATTCTGTCCACGCAGCCCTAAACTCATCACACTGTCCACAGAGCCCTACACTCATCACGCTGTCCACGCAGCCCTACACTCATCACTCTGTCTACAGAGCCCTTATACTCATCAGTCTGTCCACGCAGCCCTAAACTCATCACGCTGTCCACGCGGCCCTACACTCATCACTCTGTCCACAGAGCCCTTATACTCATCAGTCTGTCCACGCAGCCCTAAACTCATCACGCTGTCCACGCAGCCCTACAGTCATCACGCTGTCCACGCAGCCCTACACTCATCACTCTGTCCACGCAGCCCTAAACTCATCACGCTGTCCACACAGCCCTACACTCATCACGCTGTCCACGCAGCCCTACACTCATCACGCTGTCCACGCAGCCCTACACTCATCACGCTGTCCACGCAGCCCTACACTCATCACTCTGTCCAAAAAGCCCTTATACTCCTCACTCTGTCCACGCAGCCCTACACTCATCACGCTGTCCATGCAGCCCTACACTCATCACGCTGTCCACGCAGCCTTACACACATCACTCTGTCCACGCAGCCCTACACTCATCACTCTATCCAATAAGCTCTACACTCATCACGCTATCCATGCAGCCCTACACTCATCACGCTATCCATGCAGCCCTACACTCATCACGCTATCCATGCAGTTCTTACACTATCACTCTGTCTACGCAGCCCTTACATTCATCACTCTGTCCACGAAGCCTTACACTCATCACTCTGTCCATACAGCCCTACACTCATCACTCTGTCCACGCAGCCCTGACACTCATCACTCTGTCCATGCAGCCCTACACTCATCACGCTGTCCACGCAGCCCTACACTCATCACGCTGTCCACGCAGCCCTACACTCATCACGCTGTCCACGCAGCCCTACACTCATCACTCTGTCCACAGAGCCCTTATACTCATCAGTCTGTCCACGCAGCCCTATAATCACGCTGTCCACGCAGCCCTACACTCATCACGCTATCCATGCAGCCCTTACACTCATCACTCTGTCCATACTCTACCCCTTTACCCCTTGCCCATCTGCCCACGCAACATCGCTGCACCTTGCCCTCTGTCCATATGCACCCTGCGCATCGTCACCTGGCACTGTAGTTTACATCTTGACTTTGCTCTACCTAGTGTCAGAAGTCTCCGACCCTTGCCAAGTGTAGGACTATCTTTAGGAATAATGGATTTGGCAGAATTTTGTGTATCTGACGCTGCAAAGTTCCACAGCCAGTAAGTATGACCTATGCTGGGTAACGTGGGGACAATATCTCACATGAAAAAAATATTCACAAAGGTTTAAATATGAATAAAAAAGCAACAGTGAGGGAACGGCTTTTAGTGGAGGAGGGGAGAGGTCTGTGTCCCCTGATGTCTGTGTATTAGGAGGAGGGGAGAGGTCAGTGTGACCTGCTCTCTGTGTATTAGAAGGAGGAGAGAGGTCAGTGTGTCCTGATGTCTGTGTATTAGGAGGAGGGGAGAGGTCAGTGTCCCCTGATGTCTGTGTATTAGGAGGGGAGAGGTCAGTGTGTCCTGATGTCTGTGTATTAGGAGGAGGGGAGAGGTCAGTGTGTCCTGATGTCTGTGTATAAAGAGGAGGGAAGAGGTCAGTGTGACCTGATGTCTGTGTGTAAGGAGGAGGGGAGAGGTCAGTGTCCTGATGTCTGTGTATTAGAAGGAGGGGAGAGGTCAGTGTGTCCTGATGTCTGTGTATTAGGAGGAGGGGAGAGGTCGGTGCCCCCTGATGTCTGTGTATAAGGAGGAGGGGAGAGATCAGTGTGCCCTGATGTCTGTGTATTAGGAGGAGTGGAGAGGTCAGTGCCCCCTGATGTCTGTGTATTAGGAGGAGGGGAGAGGTCAGTGTGTCCTGATGTCTGTGTATTAGGAGGAGGTGGAGAGGTCAGTGTCCTGATGTCTGTGTATAAGGAGGAGGGGAGAGATCAGTGTGCCCTGATGTCTGTGTATTAGGAGGAGGGGAGAGGTCAGTGCCCCCTGATGTCTGTGTATTAGGAGGAGGGGAGAGGTCAGTGCCCCCTGATGTCTGTGTATTAGGAGGAGGGGAGAGGTCAGTGCCCCCTGATGTCTGTGTATTAGGAGGAGGGGAGAGGTCAGTGTCCTGATGTCTGTGTATTAGGAGGAGGGGAGAGGTCAGTGCCCCCTGATGTCTGTGTATTAGGTGGAGGGGAGAGGTCGGTGTCCTGATGTCTGTGTATTAGGAGGGGAGAGGTCAGTGCCCCCTGATGTCTGTGTATTAGGAGGAGGGACGAGGTCAGTGTGTCTTGATGTCTGTGTATTAGGAGGCGAGGAGAGGTCAGTGCGCCCTGATGTCTGTGTATTAGGAGGAGGTGGAGAGGTCAGTGTCCTGATGTCTGTGTATTAGGAGGAGGGGAGCGATCAGTGTGCCCTGATGTCTGTGTATTAGGAGGAGGGGAGAGGTCAGTGCCCCCTGATGTCTGTGTATTAGGAGGAGGGGAGAGGTCAGTGTCCTGATGTTTGTGTATTAGGAGAAGGGGAGAGGTTCGTGTGCCCTGATGTCTGTGTGTAAGGAGGAGGGGAGAGGTCAGTGTGCCCAGATGTCTGTGTATTAGGAGGAGGGGAGAGGTCAGTGCCCCCTGATGTCTGTGTATTAGGAGGAGGGGAGAGGTCAGTGCCCCCTGATGTCTGTGTATAAGGAGGAGGGGAGAGGTCAGTGTGCCCAGATGTCTGTGTATTAGGAGGAGGGGAGAGGTCAGTGCCCCCTGATGTCTGTGTATTAGGAGGAGGGGAGAGGTCAGTGCCCCCTGATGTCTGTGTATTAGGAGGAGGGGAGAGGTCAGTGCCCCCAGATGTCTGTGTATTAGGAGGAGGGGAGAGGTCAGTGCCCCCTGATGTCTGTGTATTAGGAGGAGGGGAGAGGTCAGTGCCCCCTGATGTCTGTGTATTAGGAGGAGGGGAGAGGTCAGTGTCCTGATGTCTGTGTATTAGGAGGCGAGGAGAGGTCAGTGCGCCCTGATGTCTGTGTATTAGGAGGAGGGGAGAGGTCAGTGTGTCCTGATGTCTGTGTATTAGGAGGAGGGGAGAGGTCAGCGTGTCCTGATGTCTGTGTATTAGGAGGAGGGGAGAGGTCAGTGTGTCCTGATGTCTGTGTATTAGGAGGAGGAGAGAGGTCAGTGTGTCCTGATGTCTGTGTATTAGGAGGAGAGGGGAGGTCAGTGTGTCCTGATGTCTGAGTATGAGGGGTAGGGGAGAGGTCAGTGTGTCTTGATGTTCGTGTATTAGGAGGAGAGGGGAGGTCAGTGTCCCCTGATGTCTGTGTATTAGGAGGGGAGAGGTCAGTGCGCCCTGATGTCTGTGTATTAGGAGGAGGGGAGAGGTCAGCTTGTCCTGATGTCTGTGTATTAGGAGGAGGAGAGAGGTCAGTGTGTCCTGATGTCTGTGTATTAGGAGGAGGGGAGAGGTCAGCTTGTCCTGATGTCTGAGTATGAGGGGTAGGGGAGAGGTCAGTGTGTCTTGATGTTCGTGTATTAGGAGGAGGGGAGAGGTCAGTGTGCTCTGATCTCTGTGTATTAAAAGGAGGGGAGAGGTCAGTGTGTCCTGATGTCTGTGTATTAGGAGGAGGGGAGAGGTCAGTGTGTCCTCATGTCTGTGTATTAGGAGGAGGGGAGAGGTCAGTGTGCTCTGATCTCTGCGTATTAAAAGGAGGGGAGAGATCAGTGTGTCCTGATGTCTGTGTATTAGGAGGAGGGGAGAGGACAGCGTCCTGATGTCTGTGTATTAGGAGGAGGGGAGAGGTCAGTGTCCTGATGTCTTTGTATTAGGAGGAGGGGAGAGGTCAGTGTGTCCAGATGTCTGTGTATTAGGAGGAGGGGAGAGGTCAGTGTCCTGATGTCTGTGTATTAGGAGGAGGGGAGAGGTCAGTGTCCTGATGTCTGTGTATTAGGAGGAGGGGAGAAGTCAGTGCCCCCTGATGTCTGTGTATTAGGAGGAGGTGAGAGGTCAGTGTCTCTCCTGATGTCTGTGTATTAGGAGGAGGGGAGAGGTCAGTGTGTCCTGATGTCTGTGTATTAGGAGGAGGGGAGAGGTCAGTGACCCCTGATGTCTGTGTATTAGGAGGAGGTGAGAGGTCAGTGTCCCCTGATGTCTGTGTATTAGGAGGAGGGGAGAGGTCAGTGTGTCCTGATGTCTGTGTATTAGGAGGAGGGGAGAGGTCAGTGTGTCCTGAATCGATGTCTGTGTATAAGGAGGAGGGGAGAGGTTAGTGTGCCCTGATGTCTGTGTATTAGGAGGAGGGGAGAGGTCAGTGTGTCCTGATGTCTGTGTATTACGAGGAGGTGAGAGGTCAGTGTGTCCTGATGTCTGTGTATTAGGAGGAGGGGAGAGGTCAGTGACCCCTGATGTCTGTGTATTAGGAGGAGGTGAGAGGTCAGTGTCCCCTGATGTCTGTGTATTAGGAGGAGGGGAGAGGTCAGTGTGTCCTGATGTCTGTGTATTAGGAGGAGGGGAGAGGTCAGTGTGTCCTGAATCGATGTCTGTGTATAAGGAGGAGGGGAGAGGTTAGTGTGCCCTGATGTCTGTGTATTAGGAGGAGGGGAGGGGTCAGTGTGTCCTGATGTCTGTGTATTAGGAGGAGGGGTGAGGTCAGTGTCCTGATGTCTGTGTATTAGGAGGAGGGGAGAGGTTAGTGTGCCCTGATGTCTGTGTATTAGGAGGAGGGGAGAGGTCAGTGTCCTGATGTCTGTGTATTAGGAGGAGGGGAGAGGTCAGTGTGTCCTGATGTCTGTGTATTAGGAGGAGGGGAGAGGTTAGTGTCCTGATGTCTGTGTATTAGGAGGAGGGGAGAGGTTAGTGTGTCCTGATGTCTGTGTATTAGGAGGAGGGGAGAGGTCAGTGTGTCCTGATGTCTGTGTATTAGGAGGAGGGGAGAGGTCAGTGTGTCCTGATGACTGTGTATTAGGAGGAGGGGAGAGGTCAGTGTCCTGATGTCTGTGTATTAGGAGGAGGGGAGAGGTCAGTGTCCTGATGTCTGTGTATTAGGAGGAGTGTAGAAAGGTAGCTTAAAGGGGGGTACACACGGAGCGATGTTCACGCGCTGGGCTAAGCGGGGGAGAGAGATGTGTGCTGAGCGCTCTGTGCTAGACACATCTCCCTCCACATCTCCCAGTCTGTACGGCCCTTAATGCATAAGGTTAGGTTAGGGTTAAGCTGCTGGTAAATCTATGTTTATCCCCCCTACTTTATACAGCCGGAAGGTTTTGTAGGTAGGGTAAGTGGTATGTACATCACAGGATTACACATAAAAGAACAATACTGTGATTTCATGATCTCTGTTCTCCTCCCTGCAGGTTCCTTTTCAGGATGACCTCTGATGATCGACCTCTGACCTCTGAATGCTTTCTTAAACAGGAGACATGCAGTCCTTGCTCCGTGGTGGGGTCTGTGACACATCACAGCCCCAGTGAATCTTCTGACACTAGTGGGACTTTCAGCCTGTCATTGGCTGGCCTAGACTCCTCCCCAATCTGTAGCAGCCATAGACATTTTGAGGTCTGTAAGAGAACAGGATCTCCTGCTAAGTGTGAGTACACACTCACTACGGTCCCCAAGCGGTTGTGCCTGGTGTGCGGAGATGTGGCATCGGGTTACCACTATGGAGTGGCCTCCTGCGAAGCGTGCAAGGCGTTCTTCAAACGTACCATCCAAGGTAGAGACCTATGAGGTGGGAAACAAGCTACAGGGGTAGGGCTTCTCCAGAATCATGGCTCCTTATAACGACAAGAAAGGTTCCACTGTAGTAGTGGTGCCTGGCAGTGCCAAGGACATGTTACCAGTAGTAACCATTACAATGACAGTTCCCATCAGGTTGGTTGCCGTGGTTTATAGAACTTTTTATAGTTTTCAATCTTCTTTACTAGTTTATTCTCAGCCACGCACGTTTTCTCATAAGCGCTGTGCGTCCATGTGTCCAAGTAATGTGTACCCCCTCTCCAGGTAACATCGAGTACAGCTGCCCAGCCTCCAAACAGTGCGAGATTACCAAGCGGCGGAGGAAATCCTGTCAGTCCTGCCGGTTCGCCAAGTGTCTGAAGGTCGGGATGCTGAAGGAAGGTGAGGACAAACGCGGGTAGCCGTGTGAGCAGGTGTGGGCACCGCTGCTTAAAAAGAGTCTGGTAACTTCTGCAGGGTCTAAACTTAAATATGACCTTTCTGTTCATCAATGCACACAGTATTAGTTTTTTTGCCAAATATATTGCATTTAAAAGATTCAAAACAAATAATACAGTAAATGTGGCATATATCCATATATACACTGCTCAAAAAAAATAAAGGGAACACTAAAATAACACATCCTAGATCTGAATGAATGAAATATTCTTATTAAATACTTTGTTCTTTACATAGTTGAATGTGCTGACAACAAAATCACACAAAAATGATCAATGGAAATCAAATTTATTAACCCATGGAGGTCTGTATTTGGAGTCACCCTCAAAACTAAAGTGTAAAAACACACTACAGGCTGATCAAACTTTGATGTAATGTCCTTAAAACAAGTCAAAATGAGGCTCAGTAGCGTGTGTGGCCTCCATGTGCCTGTATGACCTCCCTACAACGCCTGGGCATGCTCCTGATGAGGTGGCGGATGGTCTCCTGAGGGATCTCCTCCCAGACCTGGACTAAAGCATCCGCCAACTCCTGGACAGTCTGTAGTGCAACGTGGCGTTGGTGGATGGAGCGAGACATGATGTCCCAGATGTGCTCAATTGGATTCAGGTCTGGGGAACGGGCGGGCCAGTCCATAGCATCAATGCCTTCGTCTTGCAGGAACTGCTGACACACTCCAGCCACATGAGGTCTAGCATTGTCTTGCATTAGGAGGAACCCAGGGCCAACCGCACCAGCATATGGTCTCACAAGGGGTCTGAGGATTTCATCACGGTACCTAATGGCAGTCAGGCTACCTCTGGCAAGCACATAGAGGGCCCCCCAAAGAAATGCCACCCCACACCATTACTGACCCACTGCCAACCCGGTCATGTTGGAGGATGTTGCAGGCAGCAGAACGTTCTCCTTGGCATCTCCAGACTCTGTCACGTCTGTCACATGTGCTCAGTGAGAACCTGCTTTCATCTGTGAAGAGCACAGGGCGCCAGTGGCGAATTTGCAAATCTTGCTGTTCTCTGGCAAATGCCAAGTGTCCTGCACGGTGTTGGGCTGTAAGCACAAACCCCACCTGTGGACGTCGGGCACTCATACCACCCTCATGGAGTCTGTTTCTGATTGTTTGAGTAGACACATGCACATTTGTGGCTTGCTGGAGGTCATTTTGCAGGGCTCTGGCAGTGCACCTCCTGTTCCTCCTTGCACAAAGGCGGAGGTAGCGGTCCTGCTGCTGGGTTGTTGCCCTCCTACGGCCTCCTCCACATCTCCTGATGTACTGGCCTGTCTCCTGGTAGTGCCTCCATGCTCTGGACACTACGCTGACAGACACAGCAAACCTTCTTGCCACAGCTCGCATTGATGTGCCATCCTGGATGAGCTGCACTACCTGAGCCACTTGTGTGGGTTGTAGGGAGGTCATACAGGCACGTTGAGGCCACACACACTACTGAGCCTCATTTTGACTTGTTTTAAGGACATTACATCAAAGGTGGATCAGCCTGTAGTGTGTTTTTCCACTTTAATTTTGAGGGTGACTCCAAATCCAGACCTCCATGGGTTAATAAATTTGATTTCCATTGATAATTTTTGTGTGATTTTGTTGTCAGCACATTCAACTATGCAAAGAACAAAGTATTTAATAAGAATATTTAATTCATTCAGATCTAGGATGTGTTATTTTAGTGTTCCCCTTTATTTTTTTGAGCAGTGTATATCTTGAGGTATATTTACTAAAGGTCGATTTGCAGTTTCAGTCCATTTTGAGGTGATTTTGTGGTGCACTTGACAATCAGTTATGTACTAAAGGCAAAACCGACTTCTCACACAAATAGAACTTCAAATAGACCAAATGTACTTCCCTATAGACATCAATAGGAAAAACTAATTTACTAACAGTGGATTTGAAAATAGAACCTCAAAGGAACCAAAAATCACCATTTTCAATAGAACCATCAGGAACCGTTCTATTTGATTTTTAATCACGTGGAATGGTCTAAAATCTCAATATGATAGAAAAACATGGGAGAGAAGCACGTGGGGATCTGGCTGCATAAGTCATGGCTTTTAAAGGCACAGCAATGATGTAAAAAAAATTGTGATATGCAAATTAGCCCTGAAATGAAGGCGTTTGTGGGTAATACAGTGCATGTGACATGTTCTGTCCAATAGGAATGCTTTTGTGTAATTTTGATGATTTTGAGTCGATTTCTGGTTCTATTGAGGGTGAGTAGAACACATTTAAAACTTCAAATAGAAATCTACGCACCATCAAAAACAGAATGGAACTCAAAATTGAATTTTAGCAAATGAGCTATTTGGAATAGAAATACTGTGATTGATATTCTTAAAATCGACTTTTAGTAAATATATCCCTTTGTATCTATCACATCACTGGGATTTCTATTGGCTCTTGTCCCAATCTAACCTGTATTTGCACTTCTAGTCTGGAGGTGCGGAGCCTTACTGGTGTTCACCATGACCCACCTCAGGGCTGTTTGGACTTCACAGCAGAGAGTGCACAGACTGTGGTACCCTGGACTAGTGCAGGATGAGATTGTTGAGGAAAGTAAATAAATACACTTGCAGACATGAGAGAGTAACGTAAGGGTGACTTGTATAGGAGAGGCGCTGTACGACAGATGCAGGATTAATGCATAGAATATGCTGCAGGACTGCTGGAGCAGTGTGAGAGATTATGCACAGGAGATTATGGGAGTCATTCCAAGTTGATCGCTCGCTAGCAGTTTTTAGAGCCTTGCAAACGCATAGTCGCCGCCCACGGGGGAGTGTATTTTCGCTTTGCAGGAGTGCGGACGCCTGTGCAGCCGAGCGCCTGCAAACACATTTTGTGCACAACAAGACCAGCCCTGTAGTTACTTATCCTGTGCGATGATTGCTGCGATGAGTGACAAGGTAATGACGTCAGACACCCGCCAAGCAAACGCCCGGCCACGCCTGCGTTTTTCCAAACACTCCCAGAAAACGGTCAGTTGACACCCAGAAACGCCCACTTCCTGTCACTCTCCTTGCGTTCGGCTGTGCGATTGGAATCGTCGCTAGAACCAGTGGAAAACCACAAAGGACTTCGTACCCGTACGACACGCGTGCGCATTGTGGTGCATACGCATGCGCAGATTAGCTGTTTTTTTCACTGATCGCTACGCAGCGAACAACGGCAGCTAGCGATCAACTCGGAATGACCCTCTATGCCGGTTTGATGGAGAAGAACAAGGGTTAAATTGTAAGTATAGCTGCAGGTCTGCTTAGAAGCAGAGAGATAGACTGTACACTGGTGATGCTGCAGATCTGCTGGAGCAGAGGGACGGTTACAGCACAGGTGTAGCTGCTGGACTGCAGGAACAGTGTGAGAGACTGTGTACTGGAGATGCTGCAGCCATGACACTGGGATATTCAACTAAAACTCTGGAAATCCAGAAACAGAATGCTGCATTAAGGATTCTGAGAGTCTTCCCTTTAAAGGGGATTCCAGAAGGAGCTGCAAGGACAACGAAGCACAAAGATATCCAGGTAGCATTAAAGAAAAAGTGACGAAGAGAAGTTTGGAGGCAGCAGGGTTGGAGGGATTATTGATCGGGATATTTGATTTCCCAACACGTTGCCAACCTCCCATGTGTATCAGGTCCTTGCGATCGCATGGTTGCCGTCCAGAAAAATGTCTGTTTCACAGATAAAGAGGTCCGGCAATGCACAAAACAATGCGTTCTCACTTTCAGGAGAAAATGATGTAGCCTGCGAGATGTCATGTTTGTTTGTTCCCTGCAGATGTTGTGTTACCTTCTATATGCTCAGTGATTCAGTGTGACATGAAATGCAACACCCGTATCTCTATTCACAGGAGTGCGACTGGACCGGGTCCGAGGTGGGAGACAAAAATACAAAAGGCGCCTGGAATCAGACAATGCATTATATGGACTACAGATACCAGCTGGCCATAAGAAGCCTTGTGAGTGCAATAATGAGTGCAGTAATATTATTGAGGAGCAAAAAGGCTGGCTCCGTGGACGAGTAAGATTAACTTTGGGGGGTGGCATAACAATACTCTGTGAATCTATGTACAGTATGTTGGGAGGCCTGATGTGGCTAGGTGAGTATGTATATGAGGAGGCCTAACATGACTATGTGGGTCTGTGTAGCTTGGGTGGCCTGATAAGGCTAGCTGAGTATAGATGCAGAGGAGGCCTAACATGACTGTGTGGATCTATGTAGGTTGGGAGGCCTGATGAGGCTAGCTGAGTATGTATATGAGGAGTCCCAACAAGACTATGTGGGTCTATGTAAGTTGGGAGGACTGATGAGGCTAGCTGAGTATGTATATGAGGTGGCCCAACAAGACTATGTGGGTCTATGTAGGTTGGGAGGCCTGATGAGGCTAGCTGAGTATGTATATGAGGAGTCCCAACAAAACTATGTGAGTCTATGTAGGTTGGGGGGCCTGATGAGGCTAGCTGAGTATGTATATGAGGAGGCCTAACATGACTATGTGGATCTATGTAGGTTGGGCAGCCTGATAAGGCTAACTGGGTATGTATATGAGGAGGCCTAACATGACTATGTGGATCTATGTAGGTTGGGCAGCCTGATAAGGCTAACTGGGTATGGGTTTGGGGGAGGCCTAACAAGACTCTGTGGGTCTGTGTTGGTTGGGTGGCCTGATAAGGCTAGCCGAGTATAGATGCAGAGGAGGCCTAGCAAGACTCTGTGGGTCTATGAAGATTAAGGGACCCCAGACTCTGTGGGTCTATGTAGGTTGGGGGGCCTGATATGGGCTAGCTGTGTATGTATGTGGGTGTGGCCTAACACCAACTCTTTGGGTCTATGTAGGCTGGGTGGCCCGATGAGGCTAGCTGAGTATGGATACGGAGGAGGCCTAGGAAGGCTCTGTGAGTCTGTGTGGGTTGAGGGACCCCAGACTCTGTAAGTCTATGTAGGTTGGGGGGCTGATTACATAGTAACATAGTTAATGAGGTTGAAAAGAGGCAAAATGCCCATCGGGTTAAACCTGTATTAGTCTAGCTGGATATGAATGAGGATATGGTTTAACAAGATTCAGTTGATCTACTGTATGTAGATTGGGGGAGAGGGGCTGATGAGGCTAGTTGTGGATGAGAGGGGGAGGCCTAACAAGACTCTGTAGATCTAAGTAGGTTGGCGGCCTGATGAGGCTAGCTGATTATATATAAGGTGGCCTAACAAGACTCTGTGGGTCTATGTGGGTATGGGGGTTGATGAGGCTGGCTGAGTATGGATGAGATGTCTTAGATTGGGTGAGGGGAGGCCTAACAAGACTCTGTGGGTTTATGTAGGTTCGGGGGTCTGATGAGGACTAGGAGGACTAAAAAGACTGTGGGTCTATGTAGGTGTGTGTGTGGGGGGTGGGGTGGGGGGGGGGGGTTTGCTGATGAGGCTAGCTGTGAATGAAGGGGAGGCCTAACAATATTTTGTGGATCTAGGTGGTGGTGGTGGGGTGATGAGGCTAGTTGAGTATGGATGAGGAAGGAGTCCTAACTATGCTGGTTTGGTATGGTCATGGGTGATGCCTACTGGGACTGGCTCTGTGAGTGGTAGGGAAGGCTGCTAAGGCTGGATGCTGTTGGTTAGCATAGCGGTGACAGTAAATCGGTTATTATTTCTTATTGTCTCTTATGCCAGCACCACCAATTACCTAGGTCTGATTGCTGGGAAAATCTAAGCAAATTCATTTATTTTCTCTCAGAGACTCCATAGCAGCCATGACGTTTAGGTTAAGTCTTTGTCAGCTTAGTAGAGACAGGAACACCACAACCTCACCTTAAACCTAACACTAACCGTAACCGCAGCAAAGCCCTAACTGCAGCCTAACCATAGCTGTAACCAAACCCTAATAACCCTAACCGTAGCCTAACCCTAAACCTAACTGTAACCGCAGCCTAACCCTAAACCTAGCCATAAGTGTAGCCTAGCCCTAACTGCAGCCTAACCCTAACTGTAACCTAACCCTCATAACCCTAACCGCAGCCTAACCATAACCGTAGCCTAGCCCTAATAACCCTAATCGCTGCCTTACCTTAACTGTATCCTAACCCTAATAACCCTAACCGTAGCCTAACCCCAAACCTAACCATAAGTGCAGCATAACCCTAACTGTAACCTAACCCTAATAACCCTAACTGCAGCCTTACCCTAACTGCAGCCTAACCCTAACATCCCTAACCGCAGCCTAACCCTAATAACCCCAACCACAGCCTTACCTTAACTGTAACCTAACCCTAATAACCCTAACCGCGGCCTAACCCTAACTGTAACCTAACCCTAATAACCCTAACCGCGGCCTAACCCTAACTGTAACCTAACCCTAATAACCCTAACAGCAGCCTAACCCTAACCGCAGCCTAACCCTAATAACCCTAACCGCAGTCTAACCCTAACTGCAACCTAACCCTAATAACCCTAACTGCAGCCTAACCCTAACCGCAGCCTAACCCTAATAACCCTAACCGCAGCCTTACACTAACTACAGCCTATTCCTAATAACCCTAACTGCAGCCTAACCCTGACCGCAGCCTAACCCTAATAACCCTAACCACAGCCTAATCCTAATAACCCTAACTGCAGCCTTACCCTAACTGCAGCCTAACCCTAACCGCAGCCTTACCCTAACTGTAACCTAACCCTAATAACCCTAACCGCAGCCTTACCCTAAAGCTAACCGTAAGGGCAGCCTAGCCCTAACTGCAGCCTAACCCTAACTTTAATCTAACCCTAATAACCCTAACCGCAGCCTTACCCTAACTGTAACCTATCCCTAATAACCCTAACCGTAGCCTTACCCTAAACCTAATCGTAAGGGCAGCCTAGCCCTTACTGCAGCCTAACCCTAACTGTAAGCTAACCCTAATAACCCTAACTGCAGCCTAACCCTAACTGCAGCCTTACCCTAACATCCCTAACCGCAGCCTTACTCTAGCTGTAACCTAACCCTAATAACCCTAGCCGCAGCCTTACCCTAATAACCCTAACCGTAGCCTTACACTAGCTGTAACCTAACCCTAAAAACCCTAACCGCAGCCTTTTCCTAACTGTAACCTAACCCTAATAACCCTAACCACAGCCTTTCCCAGTGGCGTAACTAGAAATTTTTCTCCCCCAAGCCAAGACATTTTCTGGCGCCTCCCCACATAATTGCCACTAGTAAAGTGATTAATCTGCGCGCGCCGAAGGCGCGTTCCGCAATAAAAGGGCGTGGCCTTGCTGAAATGTGTGTGGCTTTGCATGAAGGGGCGTGGCATTGCAGGAAAAGACTACCTTATACCCCAGTTTTGCAACCTGCACGCCCAGACGTTGGCCACCACAGGAAAAAAAAAAATCCTGATTCATGCCCCTTACATTATTTGTCATTTTTCCTCCTTATAGTAATGCCCAGTATACATTATGCCACATATTGCAATGGCCCTTAGCCATTATGCCACACACAATAATGCCCCCGACACATTATGCCACACACCATAATACCTGTGACACATTATGCCACGCATCGCAATGCCCCTTATACATTATGCTACACACTGCAATGCCCCTGAGACTTTATACCACATACCACAATGCCCGTGATATAGTATACCACACACCATAATGCCTGTGACACATTATGACACACACCGCAATGTCCGTGATACATTATGCCACACACCATAATGCCCATTACACATTAAGCCCTACAGTAAGGCTTCTAATTACTTTTAAATTACCTGCTCGTTGCCAGGGGTTTCATGCTCTTGGTTCCATGCATTGTGCCAGGGGTTTTCATGCTCAGGGTGTCATGCTAGTTGCCAGGGGTTTCATGCGCTACGTGTTATGCCTGTTGCCAGGGGTATCGTGTGCTGGGTGTCAAGCTCGTTTCCAGGGGTTTCATGCACTGGGTGTCATGCTCGTTGCTAGGGGGTAATGCTTGTTTCCAGGGATTTCGTGAGCTGGGTGTTGTGCTTGTTACCAGGGGGTAATGCTTGTTGCTAGGGCTGTGCTCCCAGTGCCACGTATGCCCCCAGTGCCAGATAAAAATATACCCCCATAGTGCCAGAAACACATATGCCCCCAGTGCATACCCTCCAACTGTACCTTTTTTTTTATGGTCTGTACCGATTTTTGGCTCTCCAAACTTCCATTGAAAGTATAGGCAAAGGGGGGTGACCACGCCCCTTTTACCCATGGCCACGCCCCCTTTTCTAATTTGTACCTATTTTTATGTGTAAAATGTTGGAGGGTATGACAGTGACAAATATGCCCCACTCCCCAGTGCCAGATAAACATATGCCCGAGTGCCCCATATGCCCTCCCAGTGCCAGCTATACATATGCCCCCAGTGCGAAATATGCCCCCCCCCCCCAGTTGCCAGGTACACACCCACCCCCCTTTGCTGTGCGTGATGGAGGGTACAGTCTGTGAGTCCAGGAAGGAGCCAGAGGGCTCAGCGCGCGCCTCTCCTGTGTCCATTCTATGTCTCCAGCGGCGTGTCTGTCAAATGAAGAGCCGGTTTGTGAGCCAATCAGAGCTCGCAGACCAGCAACTGCGGCTCCTGATTGGCTACCGGTCCACGAGCTCTGATTGGCTCACGAACCGGCACTTAATTTGACAGACAATCCGCCGCCGGAGACCCAGGAGGGACACAGGAGAGGTGAGCGCTGTGACCTTCGGCTCCTTCCCAAACTCACAGCAGCCATCAGTGGCGGCGCCCCCGCAGCCCTGCGCCTCCAAGCCACCGCAGTGGCTGCGGGGGTGGGGAGTTACGCCACTGGCCTTACCCTAATAACCCTAACTGTAACCTAACCCTAACAGCCTAGACCTAACTGCAGCCTGGCCCTAAACCTAACCCTTAAGGTCCCCATACACTTATGCGACTTCTCCGAGGGGAGAAGTCGCATAAATTTCCCTTGAGCTCCCCGGCAGCTTCCTGGGTGCCGGATCACATACGATACATCGTATGCGCTCCTTTTGCATACAATGTATCGTATGTGATCCCAGCCAAGGGCTCACATTGGGATTGTGCACCCCGCATGTGGCTGCTGCAGATTTCCATGGTGTGACTGGTGGCGGCATCTGAAGATGTACCTAGCGGTATTACAGCATCTGAGGAGGCTCAGAGTGGGTGTCTCAGTCCTCGCACAGACACACGCATGTGCACCAGGAGAAGGGCGTTGTAGCAGCATTAGCGTAAAGTCACAGACATGCGACCAGCAAAAGAAAACAGATAAACACTTTGTGCGCAATTATTATTGTTCATATTATCAATAATATAATCTATAAGGAGCCGCAAGGGTTCCAGAGCACCTTACAATCCGTCTGGAAGCGACACCAGGACCAACCGACCCCTCTACGCTAGGTGAGTTTGCCCCACATCGCTCCCCGCTCTGGTCCCCACCTTGCTTTAGGTGAGGAGGTGACTAAGACAAGGTAAGGAAGGAGGAGTTATAGGCCCTACACACTGGCCGATTTGTTAGAAAGATATGAACGATCTCGTTCATAAATGAACGAGAACTCGTTCATATCTTTCAGTGTGGAGGCTCCAGCGATGAACGATGCGCGGCCCCGCGCTCGTTCATCGCTGGTCCCCCGTCGGCTGTGCATGCAGGCCAATATGGACGATCTCGTCCATATTTGCCTGCACTTCAAAGGAGCCGCGTGACGGGGGGAGTGAAGAAACTTCACTCCCCCCGTCACTGCCCACCCGCCGCCGGGTCGCTCGTCGGCCGTATCCGCCGTCGGGCAGCTCGGCGGCGGGTCGGCCAGTGTGTAGGGCCCCTTACAGGAGCGCCATCTTTCTCCTGTGTTAGGTGTCCCAGCACTAACCCATACGCGCGGGCGTCCATGTTGTCTGAGACAGAAAGATAAATTATCATACACTCGTTTATAGGGCCTAATTCAGAGCAGCAAATTTGTTAGCAGTTGGGCAAAACCATGTGCACTGCAGGTGGGGCAGATGTAACGTGCAGAGAGAGTTAGATTTGGGTGTGGTGTGTTCAAACTGAAATCTACATTGCAGTGTAAAAATAAAGCAGCCAGTATTTACCCTGCACAGAAGCAAAATAACCCACCCAAATCTAACTCTCTCTGCACATGTTATATCTGCCCCACCTGCAGTGCACATGGTTTTGCCCAACTGCTAACAAATTTACTGCTACGATCAGGTCTGAATTACCCCCATAATTCCTTGGGATCAATGAGTAATAAAGGCGAAACATAGAGGAGTTGCTAGGAACATTTGCAAATATTCTTCCAGCCAATCCGGGATTTGCTTTCACGGCCTTCTTGTCTTCTTGTCGGCATTTGCAGTCTGAATGCAGCATTAGTAAATAATCCCCAATGTACTGGAAATGAGCAGAATGATTTGCTGGAAACGTTTCACCCACAACTTAGCAAAGTAACTGTCTCCTTCCAGACACAAGGACGAGGATCGTGTCACATCTTCTAGTGGCGGAGCCTGAGAAGATCTATGCCATGCCAGACCCGTCCCTTCCAGATAGTGACATCAAAGCCCTGACCACACTCTGTGACCTCGCAGATCGCGAGCTGGTGGTGACTATTGGATGGGCCAAACATATTCCAGGTCAGTGACTCTCCTTACACCCTATAAGGGAGTGTGTACAGAGCCCAGTACTATTCCTGCCCTAGCCAGTGACCCTATTACACCCCATAAGGGAGTGTGTACAGAACCCACTACTATCCCTGCCCCAGCCAGTGACCCTATTACACCCCATAAGGGAGTGTGTACAGAGCCCAGTACTATTCCTGCCCCAGCCAGTGACCCTATTACACCCCATAAGGGAGTGTGTATAGAGCCCAGTACTATCCCTGCCCCAGCCAGTGGCCCTATTATACCCTATAAGGGAGTGTGTACAGAGCCCACTACTATCCCTGCCCCAGCCAGTGACCCTATTACACCCCATAAGGGAGTGTGTACAGAACCCACTACTATCCCTGCCCCAGCCAGTGACCCTATTACACCCCATAAGGGAGTGTGTACAGAACCCACTACTATCCCTGCCCCAGCCAGTGACCCTATTACACCCCATAAGGGAGTGTGTATAGAGCCCAGTACTATCCCTGCCCCAGCCAGTGACCCTATTATACCCTATAAGGGAGTGTGTACAGAGCCCACTACTATCCCTGCCCCAGCCAGTGACCCTATTACACCCCATAAGGGAGTGTGTACAGAACCCACTACTATCCCTGCCCCAGCCAGTGACCCTATTACACCCCATAAGGGAGTGTGTACAAAGCCCACTACTATTGCTGCCCCAGCCAGTGACCCTATTACACCCCATAAGGGAGTGTGTACAGAGCCCAGTAGTATCCCTGCCCCAGCCAGTGACCCCGTTACTCCCCATAAGGGAGTGTGTACAGAGCCCACTACTATCCCTGCCCCAGCCAGTGACCCTATTATACCCCATAAGGGAGTGTGTACAAAGCCCACTACTATTGCTGCCCCAGCCAGTGACCCTATTACACCCCATAAGGGAGTGTGTACAGAACCCAGTACTATCCCTGCCCCAGCCAGTACAGTACAGTACAGAGCCCAGTAGTATCCCTGCCCCAGCCAGTGACCCCGTTACTCCCCATAAGGGAGTGTGTACAGAGCCCACTACTATCCCTGCCCCAGCCAGTGACCCTATTACACCCCATAAGGGAGGTGTACAGAGCCCAGTACTATTTCTGCCCCAGCCAGTGACCCTATTACACCCCATAAGGGAGTGTGTACAGAACCCAGTACTATCCCTGCCCCAGCCAGTGACCCTATTACACCCTATAAGGGAGTGTGTACAGAGCCCAGTACTATTCCTGCCCCAGCCGGTGACCCTATTACACCCCATAAGGGAGTGTGTACAGAACCCAGTACTATCCCTGCCCCAGCCAGTGACCCTATTACACCCCATAAGGGAGTGTGTACAGAGCCCACTACTATCCCTGCCCCCGCCAGTGACCCTATTACACCCCATAAGGGAGTGTGTACACAGCCCAGTACTATTCCTGCCCCAGCCAGTGACCCTATTATACCCCATAAGGGAGTGTGTACAGAGCCCACTACTATCCCTGCCCCAGCCAGTGACCCTATTATACCCCATAAGGGAGTGTGTACAGAGCCCACTACTATCCCTGCCCCAGCCAGTGACCCTATTATACACCATAAGGGAGTGTGTACAGAGCCCACTACTATCCCTGCCCCAGCCAGTGACCCTATTACACCCCATAAGGGAGTGTGTACAGAGCCCACTACTATCCCTTCCCCAGCCAGTGACCCTATTACACCCCATAAGGGAGGTGTACAGAGCCCAGTACTATCCCTGCCCCAGCCAGTGACCCTATTACACCCCATAAGGGAGTGTGTACAGAGCCCACTACTATCCCATCCCCAGCCAGTGACCCTATTACACCCCATAAGGGAGTGTGTACAGAGCCCACTACTATCCCATCCCCAGCCAGTGACCCTATTACACCCCATAAGGGAGTGTGTACAGATCCCACTACTATCCCATCCCCAGCCAGTGACCCTATTACACCCCATAAGGGAGTGTGTACAGATCCCACTACTATCCCTGCCCCAGCCAGTGACCCTATTATACTTTATAAGGGAGTGTGTACAGAACCCACTACTATCCCTGCCCCAGCCAGTGACCCTATTACACCCCATAAGGGAGTATGTACAAAGCCCAGTACTATCCCTGCCCCAGCCAGTGACCCTATTACACCCCATAAGGGAGTGTGTACAGAGCCCAGTACTATCCTTTCTCAAGCCAGTGTGAGAGATCTGAGCCTTGTGGAACTGCCTTGTGGAACTGATAGAAGAGAGCAGAGAACCTAGGACTGAGCCTTGTGGAACTGATAGAAGAGAGCAGAGAACCTAGGACTGAGCCTTGTGGAACTGATAGAAGAGAGCAGAGAACCTAGGACTGAGCCTTGTGGAACTGATAGAAGAGAGCAGCGGACCTAGGACTGAGCCTTGTGGTTCTGATAGTAGACAGGCAGAGAACCTAGGACTGAACCTTGTGGTACTGATAGAAGAGAGCAGCGGACCAAGGAATGAGCCTTGTGGAACTGATAGAAGAGAGCAGAGTACCTAGGACTGAGGCTTGTGGTACTGATAGAAGAGAGCAGCGGACCTAGGACTGAGCCTTGTGGTTCTGATAGCAGACAGGCAGAGGACCTAGGACTGAGCCTTGTGGTACTGATAGAAGAGAGCAGAGAACCTAGGACTGAGCCTTGTGGAACTGATAGAAGAGAGCAGCGGACCTAGGACTGAGCCTTGTGGAACTGATAGAAGAGAGCAGCGGACCTAGGACTGAGGCTTGTGGTACTGATAGAAGAGAGCAGCGGACCTAGGACTGAGCCTTGTGGTTCTGATAGTAGACAGGCAGAGAACCTAGGACTGAACCTTGTGGTACTGATAGAAGACAGGCGAGAACCTAGGACTGAACCTTGTGGTACTGATAGAAGAGAGCAGCGGACCTAGGACTGAGCCTTGTGGTTCTGATAGTAGACAGGCAGAAAACCTAGGACTGAACCTTGTGGTACTGATAGAAGAGAGCAGCGGACCAAGGAATGAGCCTTGTGGTACTGATAGAAGAGAGCAGAGTACCTAGGACTGAGGCTTGTGGTACTGATAGAAGACAGGCAGAGAACCTAGGACTGAGCCTTGTGGTACTGATAGAAGAGAGCAGCGGACCTAGGACTGAGCCTTGTGGTTCTGATAGTAGACATGCAGAGGACCTAGGACTGAGCCTTGTGGTTCTGATAGTAGACAGGCAGAGAACCTAGGACTGAACCTTGTGGTACTGATAGAAGAGAGCAGCGGACCAAGGAATGAGCCTTGTGGAACTGATAGAAGAGAGCAGCGGACCAAGGAATGAGCCTTGTGGTACTGATAGAAGAGAGCAGAGTACCTAGGACTGAGGCTTGTGGTACTGATAGAAAAGAGCAGCGGACCTAGGACTGAGCCTTGTGGTTCTGATAGTAGACAGGCAGAGGACCTAGGACTGAGCCTTGTGGTACTGATAGAAGACAGGCGAGAACCTAGGACTGAGCCTTGTGGTACTGATAGAAGAGAGCAGCGGACCTAGGACTGAGCCTTGTGGTACTGATAGTAGACAGGCGAGAACCTAGGACTGAGTCTTGTGGTACTGATAGTAGACAGCAGAGGACCTAGGACTGAGCCTTGTGGTACTGATAGTAGACAGGCGAGAACCTAGGACTGAACCTTGTGGTACTGATAGAAGAGAGCAGCGGACCTAGGATTGAGCCTTGTGGTACTGATAGAAGAGAGCAGCGGACCAAGGAATGAGCCTTGTGGTCTCCAACTGATATAGAAGTGAAGAGGAGGTGGATCTAGAGAATCCAAACGGAAGGTGCAATCTGATAAGTAGCATGAGAACCAGGATATGACAGTGTCCTGGATACTTAGGGATTGTAGTGTTTGTATGAGAAGAAAGATCCAATAGAAGTGAGTAATGGTCTTCTCATTTAGCAGTGATGCAATCACTGAGTGTCAGGGTGAAGTAGATTGTGTAAGGACAGTAAACTGATGATATATGTGTACAAGCGCCACCTGCTGGCTACAAAGCCATAGGTGCTGTTGCAGTGTGGTAAGCATTGCACCAGAATCTATACAAAATACAATCATGTATATAATGGCTGCATGTCCTGCAGGATTCTCCACTCTGTCCCTGGGTGATCAGATGAGTTTACTACAAGGGGCCTGGATGGAGATCCTACTGCTTGGGGTTGTGTTCCGCTCGCTCCCATACCAGGATGAGCTGGTGTATGCTGAGGACTATGTCATGGATGAGATGAGGTCCCGAGTCAGTGGTCTACGTGATCTCTACGTGTGCACTATGCAGCTGGTGCACAGGTACCGAAAGCTTCGCCTTGGCAAGGAGGAGTATGTCACGTTAAAAGCTCTAGTGCTCACTAACTCTGGTAAGGACCTCCCATATCAACTCTGCTATTCCAGTACTAACCTGCACACAAGCACTCTGCTATTCCAGTACTAACCTGCACACAAGCACTCTGCTATTCCAGTACTAAACCTGACACCGGACTCTCTATTCCAGTACTAACCCTCACAGAGGCACCCTACTATTCCAATACTAACCCTCACACAGGCACCTTGCTATTCCAGTACTAACCCTCACAGAGGCACCCTACTATTCCAATACTAACCCTCACACAGGTACCCTGCTATTCCAGTACTAACCCTCACAGAGGCACCCTACTATTCCAGTACTAACCCTCACACAGGCACCCCGCTATTCCAGTACTAACCCTCACACAGGCACACTGCTGTTCCAGTACTAAGCCTGACACCGGCACTCTGCTATTCCAGTTCTAACTCTCACATAAGCACTCTAATAATTACTAAGCCTGACACAGGCACTCTTCTTTTCCAGTACTAACCCTCACACAGGCACTCTACTATTCCATTACTAAGCCTGACACAGACACTACTATTTCAGTACTACACATCACATAAGCATTCTACTTTTCCAGTATTAAGCTTTCCACAATCACTCTGCTATTCTATTACTAAGCCTCGCACAATAACTATGCTATCCCATTACTAACCCTCACACATGCACTCTGCTATTCCAGTACTACAGTACAACACACACAAGTACACTGCTATTCCAGTACTACAATTCACACAAGCACTCTGCTATTCCAGTACTACAACGCACACAAGCACTCTGCTATTCCAGTACTACAACTCACACAAGCACTCTGCTATTCCAGTACTACAACTCACACAAACACCCTACTATTCCAGTACTACAACGCACACAGGCACTCTGCTATTCCACTTCTAAACCTCCCCTCTTGTCTGGCAGACTCTGTGAACATTGAGGATGTGCAGAGTGTACAGAACCTGCAGGATCTGCTCCAGGAGGCTCTGACTGAGTACGAGAGCAGTCATCACCGGGACGAGCCACGAAGAACCGGCCAGCTCCTACTCACCCTCCCTCTGCTGCGCCAGACCGCAAGCAAAGTGGTCCAGCACTTCCACGGAGTCCGGGCACAGGGCCAGGTGCCAATGCACAAACTGTTTCTGGAAATGCTGGAAGCAAAAGTGTGAGAGTGGCCGCTGCTGTGTTGTAGACAGGAGGACGGACCCACACCTGCACAACATGTAACCACCACACAACACAACACTGAGCACTATGGGGTGCATTCATACCTGACTACTGTGCAACATGCAGCCCAACAGCCTGGCACTTATACAGGGGATGGCTGGTGTTATGGGCACTGACTGGCATCTGTACAGGGGGGTGGCTGGTTATATGGGCACTGACTGGCATCTGTACAGTGGGGTGGCTGGTTATATGGGTACTGGCTGGCGTCTGTACAGGGGGATGGATGGTTATATGGGTACTGGCTGGCATCTGTACAGGGGATGGATGATAATATGGGCACTGGCTGGCGTCTGTACAGGGGATGGATGATAATATGGGCACTGGCTGGCATCTGTACAGGGGATGGATGATAATATGGGCACTGGCTGGCATCTGTACAGGGGATGTATGATAATATGGGCACTGGCTGGCATCTGTACAGGGGATGTATGATAATATGGGCACTGGCTGGCATCTGTACAGGGGATGTATGATAATATGGGCACTGGCTGGCATCTGTACAGGGGATGTATGATAATATGGGCACTGGCTGGCATCTGTACAGGGGATGTATGATAATATGGGCACTGGCTGGCATCTGTACAGGGGATGTATGATAATATGGGCACTGGCTGGCATCTGTACAGGGGATGGATGATAATATGGGCACTGGCTGGCATCTGTACAGGGGATGTATGATAATATAGGCACTGGCTGGCATCTGTACAGGGGATGTATGATAATATGGGCACTGGCTGGCATCTGTACAGGGGGATGGATGGTTATATGGGTACTGGCTGGCACTTATACCGGGGATGGCTGGTGTTATGGGCACTGACTGGCATCTGTACAGGGGATGGATGATAATATGGGCACTGGCTGGCATCTGTACAGGGGGATGGCTGATTATATGGGCACTGACTGGCATCTGTACAGGGGATGTATGATGGTATGGGCACTGGCTGGCATCTGTACAGGGGATGTATGATGGTATAGGCACTGGCTGGCATCTGTACAGGGGATGTATGATAATATGGGCACTTGCTGGCATCTGTACAGGGGATGTATGATAATATGGGCAATGGCTGGCATCTGTACAGGGGATGTATGATAGTATGGGCACTGGCTGGCATCTGTACAGGGGATGGATGATAGTATGGGCACTGGCTGGCATCTGTACAGGGGATGGATGATAATATGGGCACTGGCTGGCATCTGTACAGGGGATGGATGATAATATGGGCACTGGCTGGCGTCTGTACAGGGGATGTATGATAATATGGGCACTGGCTGGCGTCTGTAAGGGGATGGATGATAATATGGGCACTGGCTGGCGTCTGTACAGGGGATGGATGATAATATGGGCACTGGCTGGCGTCTGTACAGGGGATGGATGATAATATGGGCACTGGCTGGCGTCTGTAAGGGGATGTATGATATATGGGCACTGGCTGGCATCTGTACAGGGGATGGATGATAATATGGGCACTGGCTGGCATCTGTACAGGGGATGTATGATAATATGGACACTGGCTGGCATCTGTACAGGAGATGGATGATAATATGGGCACTGGCTGGCATCTGTACAGGGGATGGATGATAATATGGGCACTGGCTGGCGTCTGTACAGGGGATGTATGATAATATGGGCACTGGCTGGCGTCTGTACAGGGGATGTATGATAATATGGGCACTGGCTGGCATCTGTACAGGGGATGGATGATAATATGGGCACTGGCTGGCATCTGTACAGGGGATGGATGATAATATGGGCACTGGCTGGCATCTGTACAGGGGATGTATGATAATATGGACACTGGCTGGCATCTGTACAGGGGATGGATGATAATATGGGCACTGGCTGGCATCTGTACAGGGTATGTATGATAATATGGGCACTGGCTGGCATCTGTACAGGGGATGTATGATAATATGGGCACTGGCTGGCATCTGTACAGGGGATGTATGATAATATGGACACTGGCTGGCATCTGTACAGGGGATGTATGATAATATGGGCACTGGCTGGCATCTGTACAGGGGATGTATGATAATATGGACACTGACTGGCATCTGTACAGGGGATGTATGATAATATGGGCACTGGCTGGCATCTGTACAGGGGATGTATGATAATATGGGCACTGGCTGGCATCTGTACAGGGGATGGATGATAATATGGGCACTGGCTGGCATCTGTACAGGGGATGGATGATAATATGGGCACTGGCTGGCATCTGTACAGGGGATGTATGATAATATGGACACTGGCTGGCATCTGTACAGGGGATGGATGATAATATGGGCACTGGCTGGCATCTGTACAGGGTATGTATGATAATATGGGCACTGGCTGGCATCTGTACAGGGGATGTATGATAATATGGGCACTGGCTGGCATCTGTACAGGGGATGTATGATAATATGGGCACTGACTGGCATCTGTACAGGGGATGTATGATAATATGGGCACTGGCTGGCATCTGTACAGGGGATGTATGATAATATGGGCACTGACTGGCATCTGTACAGGGGATGGATGATAATATGGGCACTGGCTGGCATCTGTACAGGAGATGGATGATAATATGGGCACTGGCTGGCATCTGTACAGGGGATGTATGATAATATGGGCACTGGCTGGCATCTGTACAGGAGATGGATGATAATATGGGCACTGGCTGGCATCTGTACAGGGGATGTATGATAATATAGGCACTGGCTGGCATCTGTACAGGAGATGGATGATAATATGGGCGCTGGCTGGCATCTGTACAGGGTATGTATGATAATATGGACACTGGCTGGCATCTGTACAGGGGATGTATGATAGTATGGGCACTGGCTGGCATCTGTACAGGGGATGTATGATAATATGGGCACTGGCTGGCATCTGTACAGGGGATGTATGATAATATGGGCACTGGCTGGCATCTGTACAGGGGATGGATGATAATATGGGCACTGGCTGGCATCTGTACAGGGGATGTATGGTATTATGGGCACTGGCTGGCATCTGTACAGGGGATGGATGATAATATGGGCACTGGCTGGCATCTGTACAGGGGATGTATGGTATTATGGGCACTGGCTGGCATCTGTACAGGGGATGTATGATAATATGGGCACTGGCTGGCATCTGTACAGGGGATGTATGATAATATGGGCACTGGCTGGCATCTGTACAGGGGATGGATGATAATATGGGCACTGGCTGGCATCTGTACAGGAGATGTATGATAGTATGGACACTGGCTGGCATCTGTACAGGAGATGGATGATAATATGGGCACTGGCTGGCATCTGTACAGGGGATGTATGATAGTATGGGCACTGGCTGGCATCTGTACAGGGGATGTATGATAGTATGGGCACTGGCTGGCATCTGTACAGGGGATGTATGATAATATGGGCACTGGCTGGCGTCTGTAGAGGGGATGTATGATAGTATGGGCACTGGCTGGCGTCTGTACAGGGGATGTATGATAATATGGGCACTGGCTGGCATCTGTACAGGGGATGTATGATAATATGGGCACTGGCTGGCATCTGTACAGGGGATGTATGATAATATGGGCACTGGCTGGCGTCTGTAGAGGGGATGTATGATAGTATGGGCACTGGCTGGCGTCTGTACAGGGGATGTATGATAATATGGGCACTGGCTGGCATCTGTACAGGGGATGTATGATAATATGTGCACTGGCTGGCGTCTGTACAGGGGATGTATGATAGTATGGGCACTGGCTGGCGTCTGTACAGGGGATGTATGATAATATGGGCACTGGCTGGCATCTGTACAGGGGATGTATGATAATATGGGCACTGGCTGGCATCTGTACAGGGATGTATGATAATATGGGGACTGGCTGGCATCGCTACAGGGGATGGCTGGTGTCATGGTTTGGTAATGCGCAGAGGGTGAAAGTCAGCTCCAGAGAGTGGACATTCCAACCCCAGGGCAGCAGTCTCTCATGTAGCACTTAGCTGCCTGGGGCTCCCACGAGTCCTTGCACTTCCCAAGGCTAATATGACGACCCTCAGACTCTCTGACTGTAGCTTAGCATGGCACAGACATCTAGTAGAAATGGCCCCGCAGCATGGAGGATTAACCCCCTTTCACTGCCACAGCGGCCATCTTGGAATTGCACAGCCAGTCCCTGATCGCCTGCGTTAGAGTCATTTTTGTGCTGTTTTCCATTTGCTAGGCTGGGATCAGCTCCATGCCCAAGTGTCGAGGTAGAAGTAGTGGTGGAAGTTGTGGTACTGTAACATTTGTGAGTGGGAAGATAACGGGAAGGGTGTATAAATGTTGGGAGGTAACACTGGGCCCAATTCATGTCTGTAAGTAAGGCAAAAAAGCAAGCAACTGAGTAAAACCATGCTGAACTGCAGATGGGGCAGATGTAACATGTGCAGAGAGAGTTAGATTTGGGTGGGGTGTGTTCAAACTGAAATCTATATTGCAATGTACAAATAAAGCTAACATTTTGTGGGCTACATGCAAAAGCAGCCGGTATTTACCCTGCACAGAAACATATATAATGTATTCGCTCCCCCTGCATGGCGACATGGTGTTTTCCAGACACAAAGTTACTTGCTCTTTTGCTGTACTTGCCCATAGTTCTGGGATAGGCTTCTGTAATCCCCACTAGGGCTGAACGATGAACCAGAAAACTGCTCCTATAGAATGTTATTTCTCTGGTCACATGCTTCTTTGTATATGATCACTTTCTTACATGTATTGTTTCAGGTTGGACTGTATGTTTTCATGGCTGAAATGATGCTTAATGCAATCTATCAGCTGTGTATCTGCCTCCGCTGCCACCTGTCCTTCTGTCACGTTGATGCAATAAATGTCACCAGAGATAGTGTGAACCGTATCCGATTGTATCCTGTGACCCCATTACTGCCCATCACCTCTCTCCTCAAGGCACGGTAACAGTGCATGTGTTAGTGACGTCCAGGCTTTAGCACAGGTGGTTAAATCAAAATAACTGAGGTACTAATTGTCACCTGTGCTCAAGAATGGATATCACTAAAACCCGGGCCCAGACTTTGTGGAGGGTCCCGGCATGGACCCAGGTCAGCAGCTAAGTGGGACATTGTACCCCTTTGCATAGCTGCTGAGGGCTGCTGGCACCCCCAGTGGGAAAACTATTTTTCATTTTTGGAGGGGGCATGGCCACACCTTCCCGGATTTGGCCACACCTTCCCTATTACCTAGGCCCGTGGCTGCTCTTGGTGGCCCTGTCTGCAGTTGATCGCAATTGCGCAAACACGCCCCCGTGGTGCATGCAGGAGTAAGGGTCATCACGCAAAAGTCGCTGCGCCAAGTGGTGTAGTACTGGCTCTGCTTCAGCCATCAGCCAATGAGAATCAGTAACACAGAAACAATTGCACATGTTGTCTTAGTTTCTATCAGAGACTCGCCACACATACACACACGAATGGAGACTGACAGTGCGGACGGATATACAGTAGAAACATAATATGATGGCAGATAACAACCACTTGGCCCATCTAGTCTGCCCGTGAACATACACACTTATACTCTAGGGTTGAGTTTTTGGGGGTAATTCAGACCTAATCGTAACAGCAAATTTGTTAGCAGATGGGCAAAACCATGTGTAGTGCAGGTGGGGCAGATGTAACGTGCAGAGAGAGTTAGATTTGGGTGGGGTGTGTTCAAACTGAAATCTAAATTTCAGAGTAAAAATAAAGCAGCCAGTATTTACCCTGCACAGCAACAATATAACCCACCCAAATCTAACTCTCTCTGCACATGTTACATCTGCCCCACCTGCAGTGCAACATGGTTTTGCCCAACTGCTAACAAATTTACTGCTACGATCAGGTCTGAATAACCCCCTTTGTCGGGAGCCAATTAACCTACCAGTATATGTTTAGATTGTGGGAGGAAACCGGAGTACCCGGAGGAAACCCACGCAAGCACTGGGAGCATATACAAACTCCACACAGTTAGGGCCATGGTGGGAATCGAACCCATACTGTGTGGCATTAATGCTAACCATTACACCATCCGTGCAATATGATGGTAGCTGTAAGTGGGATAGTGGGCCGACCTCCCGCATGAAGACGGAACGGATGATCGCAGAGACGGCTGTTACTCGCATTATCTTGAGGTAATGAGCAGGCTGCAGAGGCCGCATGGAGGAATGACTCAGAACCAGGCACATGATGGTGTGGTCAGTACTGGCTGGACTCTGGAGGAGACCGCACTCTCAATGTAGTGACGTACACTGCAAGGTGATACATCTCCAGTAACTTTGCGGGTATGGGTCGTTGGGTCGACCCAACGTAGGTCGACAGTCATTACGTCGACATGTATTATGTCAACAGGGATACTAGGTCGGCATGGCCATTAGGTCAACATGTACTAGGTCGACAGGTCAAAAGGTCGACATGAAGTTTTGGACTTTTTTGTGTGTCGTTTTCTGCTGCGCTCAGCACAAGTTACCGTTCCCAATTGTAGTCCACGTGGATCGTAAAGTATGAAAAAGTCCAAAAATTGGAAAAACGTGAAAAACTCATGTCGACCTTTTGACCTGTCGACCTGACCATGTCGACCTAGTGTCCCTGTCGACCCAATGCATGCCGACATTTAGTGGTCGACCTAATGACTGTCGACCTATGTTGTGTCGACCTAACAACCGTATCCCAACTTTGCTTGGTCTCGTCATGTCAAGCTCCAGATACTCACTATTTGTTCTGGTTCCACTTAGTTCGGCCAATTTGTTCCCTATTGTAAAGTACAACAGAATATACTGGCGCTATGAAAGTTGTTAATAATAATAAAAATATTTTAAAAAAATATTGTAAAGTCCTAAGTTTCTGACCTTCGTTAAGAAGTCCTCTCATGCCCATTTGACCTGATGGATCTGAACACCCGTATTCTTGTCAACAGGTTCAGGATGGCGTTCCTGCAATTAGTGAATATATTGTAGGGTGAATAACAAGTTATTGGTGTAAATGGACATTAGAAAAACAAACCTAGGGGGTCTCAGTCTGGCAGGGTCTGTAGTGCATCCTCGGATTTTCAGTCTGATAGCTACATTTTCAGTGTCTGACTCTTCATGTCAATTTAACAGCAGCGCTCTGGGGTATTGCTAAACTCATGGCAGCTCCGTTGAGAGCCAGTGGTGTGAGAACGCTTCATTACCTGAAGGACCTTCTAAAAAAGACAGGTTAGAGTATTCAATATAGGATTTGAGTACAGGGAAGTAGACTTTGTCAGTAGGGAGGCTCTATGTAACAGAACTGGGTCCCTTTATCCTAAGGTATTTCTACGGATAATTCTAGAGTGGGGTTAACCAGATATTTTCATGATGACATCTTGGTTGAACCAAGGGCCCAAGGATGTCTCTAACAGATGGTATTTCAGTTCCATGGCAGTTTCAAACTTGTTTATCTATTCCTCTTGTAGCTATGTTCCACAGGATCTCAGTAAGATATAAAAGTTGGAGTTCTGGAGGTTCTTGCAGCACTGGATTATTATATCTGGCTAGAATCCAGTTAGCCTCCTGTGAAAATGGCGATGACTGAGACAGGTGGGATTTGGAATGGAGGATCCAATTCTTCCTGATGGGAGAGTCTATCATCAATACAATGTTCCAGGCCAAGAGGCAGCTCAGGGGTTATGTTCTTGCAGATTGAGCTTTGGTGGGACCATGGCAGATTAAGTTTTGGTGGGACCCTGGAAGGAGACCCAGCAGGTAGTCCCAGTCCAAGCGATCTCTAGCCAGATCCATGCTTTTTTCTCTAGCATCCATCAGGGATATTGGGACACATTAGTACGATGGGTATAGACGGGGTCCACAGGAGCCAGTGTAGTTTAAATTTCTTCCACTGGGTGCTGGCTCCTTCCCTCTATGCCCCCTCCCACAGGCAGTTTAGAAAAAAAGTGCCCTCAGGAGGGGATGCTCCAGAGTTTTCTTCAGTTTATTTTAAAACTTTTATTTTTCTTTCGGTATGCTGTTTGGTCAACAGCATACCTGCGCCATGGGAGTTGGGGGGGGCGGTCACCGGTCTCGCGAGGTGCAGAGCCGCTTCCCCGCTGCAGGACAACTGTCCTGAGGGCTTGTTTGTTCAGCGGGGCACTGTGCCTTGGCTGTCGCAACCGCAGCACACCGCACACCCCTAACACTGCCTGAAGGTAATCATCAGTGGTGAGTACAAACCGGGAGCCCCGCTAGGGGGGTCCCTCGGTTCCTGGTGCGGCAGAAGCACGGGTGAGGCATACGGGTCCCTCCTGTGGGGGACCCGCTATAGCCCCTGCGTGAGACTGGCTAGCGATGGCTTTACTAATCATTTATGCGAGGCTACAGCATGGTTAGGAGACATGGCCCGAATAAATATATATCTCTAGCTCCGGCACCATTACGGGGGGGTGGAGCTACATCAGAGCGGGCTTGTTGGCATTTTGGCGCCTTCCTCTGCATATGCAACAGCAGCCTCACAGCTTCTCCAGACTGTCACACGCTGGATCACTGGTACAGGGTGTTGATTAGGGGGAGAGCCGCTATTTGTGCACAGATATTATTCCTCTGAAGGAATTCATTGTATAAGCAGTTCTCACTGTTATGTAAAAACACTGACAGCCTCACTGGGGCTCTGCAGCGTTGGGTGTGCTGGTGTCCTCTCTTCCTCTGCGTCTCCTCTCACATGCAATAGGGGAGGCTTGCACTGTAAATCAGTCTGTGTTGTATGTGTATTGTTTGTACTTCATAATTGTAAAACACAAGTTATGCAGCGTATATAATACCAGATTCTCCCCTCTTTCATATGGTTTCTTATCATGTGAGCAGTGTAGTCAGTCCTCACAAAATGCTGAGGATAATGTGGGGGAGAGTCACGAGCCCACCTGGCTGGGGGCTATCAAAACTATGATGTCTGATATGTCATCTCAGCTCACTGCAAATGCCAACAAAACACAAGAACTGCAAAAAGCAGTAGCAGATCTAGCTGCCAGGCCTGATGTTCCCCATCCCCCCCTGTCTGATACAGGTGCGCAAAAACGTGCTTTACCTGCACTTTTATCAGATTCTGATGATGATATACAGGATGATGGGGACGGTGTGGATCCCTTAGGTGGGGATTCCACTCCTACACAGGATATTGAACCCCTCATTTTAGCTATAATGGATGTGCTAAAGCTCCCCCTAGAGGACACTGCAAATCAGCAGGCGTTTTTCCTCCCTCAAGACAAACTGACAGTCACATTTCCTGATTTTAAAGAAGTAGATGATTTATTTAAGCTAGCCTGGAAAAATCCAGATAAGAAATATCAGGTGTCAAAACAGTTTTCGCATACATTCCCCTTTGCCCCTGAGGGTAGAAAGTTCTGATAAGAATCTCTGGCTGTAGACGTCTCAGTCTGTCGCCTCTCTAAAAAGGCGGTACTCCCTGCTCCGGGCTCCTTTACGGTAAAGGACCCCGGGGGATAGGAAAATTGAGGCCACAATGAAATCTATCTACATTGCTGCAGGTCTATCTCAAAGACCGATCATTGCAGGTTGCTGGATGGCACATGCAATTCACTCCTGGGTTACTCAAATTCGGGAGGGTCTCTCGGGTGACATGACTGTAGTTACTACAGTGACTTTCCTAAAACACATTCAGGACATGGCAAGAGTCCTCTGTGACTCAATAAAAGAGATTGGCAATATTAATGCTAGAACCACTGCTATGGCTGTGTCAGCACGCAGAGCCATATGGTTGCATCAGTGGATTTCAGACGCTGACCCCAAACGCAATGTGGAATCTCTTCCCTTTACAGGTGAATGGCTCTTCGGAGGCGAACTGGATGCATGGATCTCCAAAGCTACCCTCGGGGGCTCCGCCTGCTAGACGTACCTTCCGGGACCGTCTACTCAGTCCTTTCGGTCCACTAGATTTCGATATAGGGCCAGAGGTGCATCAAATGCAGCTAGAGGCACCAGGGGTAAACCTAAGAAACCAGCCATTGCCGGCTCTCAAGAACAGAGCACCAGTTCAGCTTCCGCAAAGACCTCAGCATGACGGTGCCCGCCCACCCCGGGAGGATCTTGAGATGGGAGCCCGGTTACGTCACTTAAGCCACATCTGGGTAAGTTCCTGCCAGGACGCCTGGGTAAGGGACCTTATTTCTCAGGGTTACAAGCTGGAGTTCGACGGTGCTCCTCCCCAACGATTTTTCAAATCAAGCTTACCAGCTTTGGAAAATATGCATGTTACGCTACTGCAGGCCATCACAAAGTTGGTCCAGTCCCAAGTTATTGTTCCAGTACCCCTGCAACAGCAAGGACAAGGTTACTACTCCAGTCTTTTCGTTGTGCCAAAACCAGACGGGTCTGTGAGGCCAATTTTTAATCTGAAGTCCTTGAATCCTTACCTAAATGTTTTCAAATTCAAGATGGAATCTTTGAGAGCAGTGATCACAGGCCTGGAACGTCAGGAATTCCTGGTGTCCCTGGATATCAAGGATGGCTACCTCCATATCCAAATTTTGCCTCCTCATCAGGCCTATCTGAGGTTCGCCCTGCTGAACGATCACTACCAGTTCCAGGCATTACCCTTTGGCCTATCTACAGCTCTGAGGGTGTTCACGAAGGTGATGGCGGCATTACCCTTTGGCCTATCTACAGCTCTGAGGGTGTTCACGAAGGTGATGGCGGAAATTATGTTCCAGCTCAGGGTCCAGGGGGGTCAACGTGGTGTCAAAGTCAGAAAAAATATCTCTATGCACACTGCCATATTTGCACCTCACACAGGTCTGCGCTGCGCATGCGTGCGCTCTCCCGTGCGTGCGCATACTCACTGTTGCGGGCACCCGCGGGCGTGCGGTATGTGCATTTACGGTAGAGTTCATGTGTTCGTAGCGTGCGACTCAATCGTTACATATTTTCACTATATATTGTATTTTGTAGATCATGGTCCCTTTGATAGATTCTGAAAGTTTGGTTAATGTAGAATGTTCATGAACAGAGAAATCCCCCTTTGTTTGATACGAAGGGTCAGACAGGAGTAATACAGTGGTGTTTAGTATCCATCGGAAGAGTTTTTAATTAGCAATATTCCGGTGTTGGTTTGAAGCGGATTAATCGCTCGTGCGAATAGTTATGGACATAAGAAGTTTATGAACATTTACTGTATTTGCACTTACTTATCCATGCGGCGGGAAACCCAGTTTCCCTCCCACCTGAGCTGTTGGAAATAGTCACAGCCCACCTGTATGAATCAACCTATGACCTTTTGTTATAATGCGAGGAGGAATTCCTGTGTCCAATGAACAATGAGATTGTAGGGACCATTGAATTGTATTGTGTGTGGGGCATAAATAGACAAGCCGATCACATCCAGCTCTCACTCTTCAACGGTTATCATTGCTGAAAATAGGGAGCTGGATGTCCAGAGGCGCATGCGATCGTTTCCTTTGTGCGTAAGTTTTCTCCGCAATCATATTGTCTTTCCTTGTTGTTATGGGCCATATCTCTCTCTCTCTCTCTCTCTTCTCCTCTTTCTCTCGTAATCCCTTAAACGTAATAGTATTGTATTGTATTTCATGTGTAGTTATCTGGTTAGGTAGTCTATGTTATATTGTAGTGTATGACTTGTATTGTATTAATTCTTTTGCAAGTATAGCATTCATAATATATATATTAGGCGCTGGACCCTAAGCACGGTATCTGTGTATTTCTTATAGTGTTAAGTATTCTCAGAGCGTCGGTGACGCTCAAACAGCTTTTAAGTTAATAAGGTTACACTGTGTTGCATCTACACCCTATCTCTACACTAAGGTTTTACAGCATATTACATTGTTTATGGTTTAGATATAAAGGTTTAACATTGTGAGCGTCTGCGCCGCTGGTGATCTCCTCGTGGTCCCGAGCGGCCGCTACGCTATAGCGAATCATTACGTTAGTCGGCAGCCAATAGCGTGCCTGCCTGTGATCTCTTGGCCGTGAGCGAACGTGACGCTTGAGCGTCTCGACCACGGCTAAGCGATCGTTACGCAACGAGCGTACCCTTACGGTACTTCATACGTAAATAGCGTACAGTGTTCTTAGACCTCATAAAGGGTTTTATATAAGATAAATATTTAGCTTTATCAATTGGCGGCTCGTCCTGTCCTTCACATATCTCTGCTAGGTAATTTCAGCAGACATTATCCATCAGCAAAGGGCGGGAGATCATATTCTTCGCAGTGCTGACGGGATAAGCGTCTGCTTCGCTTAGTAAAGGGTGCTGAAGGAATCCGGAACCGGAGGTAAGAACAACACGCTAGTGTCTTTTAAAACTGTTTATTTCTGTCTTGCGTACACACGCACATATCTGCATTTCTTTTTCATTCGTGTATTTTCATATATCACTCTCCTGTTTGCCATTTTATAATTGATAAAACGTGCTAAGAGAGATTTGTCGCTATTTCATAGTTAAAGTGTAAAACCCACACGCAACTCTACCTAAGGTAAAAGGAGAGATTGGTGTGTTGCGCGGTAGACGATCGAGGATCATCTACATTGATAAAAGTGTTAGTTGTGTTACGGTGGACATTGGTTTTGTGTACACGTGTCTCTAACAAAGGGCTGAGACTCGCGTACGCAAGGCCGACGCACGCAGCGTAAATTACTGGGTACGCCCACGTAACTCAGGTCACACGACAGGGTTGATTTTAAGTAGCGCAACAGGCGATAAATAGCGCAACAGGCGATAAGTAGCGCATCAGGCGATAAATAGCGCAAATCTATTTTAAATCCGAAATTTAGATTAACAGATCCTTCTCCAAATTCACAACACATCTGGTCTAAAGAAAATTTCTGCGCAGAAATAGAAATAGAAGCAAAAGTGTACGTGTGGTGAGTGAGTGTTTTGTATATATAAGTTTATACAATTTTACAGGTTGAACCACAAGAAGTCGAGTTCTCGCAGAGGTACATACGTGTAAGTGACATACATGGTGGCTAGGGAGGCATCTCTGGTTAAACATAAAATTTGAGCAGTAGAGAATAGTAGACCAGGAGGTCATACTACAGACCGGGAGGTCCAGGTACAGCAGACTAAAAAGTCTGCCATAAAAGAGAAAAAGGGCACAACCCAGGGGGTTGGTGCAAAACCCATATAGGCCAATAAAGCTCTGGCTGAAGGAATTCGCAGCCGAAATTTTCGATTCCACTGGTCGCTCAGCACATAAGATTAGTTGCTTATGTGCTGAACGATTGTACCGCACGTAATTGTGTACGTTAGTTAATCTGACCAGTACCAGTTGTGTACAAACCCGGTCGTAAAACTATTTGTACACTCTGATGTGATTTGTGTAATTTTTTATTTTCTGAAGGGAAGTTCGCTGGTCACTCAGGAATTGTCCAACAATCAATAGTTACTGGAAAGAGTAAGTGTTCTGCGGATATCCCTCGCATGTTCCAGTAAATAGAGGTTCATAGGGGCCCTGGGTCGAGTACGCCAGCACTAAGGCAGTGTGTGGGTCGTATTGGTCGGCGTGGGCGAGTGAGTGGGGTACTCGGTAAACCGCCACCGTCAGCCTATCGTGAACATTTTGGTTTTTGTAAGGGTTCGCTGAAGACCCTGAAATAAGGTCAGAGGTGGTGAAAGCAACGCCTGCAAGTTATGGGGGCCAATTGTTCAGGAAGGGGGCGATCAACCTCGGTTCGGGTTGATTCAGTAAACCGACCAGTCGGGTCGGCAAGGTACGTAATGTGTGAAAAATATGGTTCACATACAGAGGTTTTATGTGATGAATGGGAGAGAATGACAGTGCATGACGGGGAGAAATTCCCAAGAGTAGGTAGCTTTAGCCCAGAAGTGTTGCAAAATTTAAGGAGGAGGATATGTCTCATTAAGTCAACAAAGAGACGAATCCAACATTATGATTATTTGCAGTTATGGCAACAGGAAGGTGAAATACAGAGAGGATTGGCTTTGGCGGCGGGATCTAATCCTATCAAGAAATTGATAGCGACAGCCCCGCCGCCACCATACATATCAGGAGAGAAATTGGTTGCGGAGAATGACGCATTAGGGTGTAACAAACAAACACTTAGCAACTGTGTAAATGTTAATAAGTTAACCAATGCAAGTATTAACCCGTGCAAGTTGTACCCTGTTTTGAACTTTCCCCAGGAGTGTGATCAAGAAGACGAATCGGCAACAATATCGGCGCTCTCTCTAGCAGCCACCATAGCAGAGACAACAGTAGGCACGGCTCCACCCACGAGATTAGTAACAAAAGCCCCTAGCGGAGGGATAGGTGAGGTCGTATCTACAGGTAAGTACGGCACCATACACTATGCTGAAACCATTTCACCACAGGCTGTAGAACCTACACAGAGTGATGTTAGTAAACTTAATCCTGTTAGGGTAATAGCAGTGCCAAATGGGAAAACTGACACGACAGGAATCACTCCTGTTAGGAACATTGCCATGTACAGCCCATTTTCCCGAATGGAATTAAGAACCATAGTGTCTGAATTCCCTGACCCTAGGAAAGACTTAGTTGCCAGCCAGAAATACATCAGAGACCTAGGAAACACTTTAGAGCCCAATAACAAAGACTGGCAGGTATTGCTGAGGGCATGTTTACCCTCAAATGTCGACGCAGCTCAATTTTTGGCTGACTGTGGATTAGATCAGGATGTACCTCTTACAGATGTGTACAACAAAGATAACGTAAAAAGAATAAGTTTACAGTTGAAGGAGTATTTCCCAGCGGTAGTTAAGTGGAACAAGATTTTCTCCATTAGACAGAAAGAGTCAGAAACTGCTGCAGAATATTTTCACAGGGCATTACTAGAAATGGCAAAGTACACAGGTATAGAGGACATTAAAACAAACATAAACCATCGAGAAGTAGCAGTATCTGTACTAATGGATGGTTTAAAAGAGACATTAAAGACAAGAGTACAGACCACGCAACCATGTTGGCGAGGTCTGTCGGTGGCTACTTTGAGAGAGGCTGCTATTGATCACGACCGGAATATCACCCGACACAGGGAGTCACAAGGTGATAAGTTAATGGCCGTAAGTATACAGGCCCTGACCACAAGGCAGCCTTTGTATAAATCACCAAACCCTGTGGGTAAGTCAAATGTGGTAACTTGTTTTTCTTGTCATAGACAGGGACACATGGCACGAGACTGTAGAGTGAAAAATTCACAAAACTCATATCAACCCCCTAGACAACGACACGACACACGACATTGGGAGCAGGGCCCGCAGAGACGGAGTTATGAGCCACATACAGGGGAAACAAAAAGATACCCCCCGAACAGAGACTGGCAAGCCACTGGTAGTTCCCATTTAACCCCGTCACAAGCAGTTGCTGCCAGCGGGATTCAGGGAGGTCACCATACCCAATAGGGGTGTGGCCATACCTGTAATCTGCAGCCAGTAAAATTGATTGCAAGTCTTGGGAGTGAACCAGAAATTGCAATCAATGTAGCTGGTAAATCATTAAACTTTCTTGTAGACACAGGGGCGGCCAAGTCAGTGATAAATTCGACAGTGGGCATGAGAACCACTGGTAAGACAATTCCAGCCATAGGAGTAACAGGAGTAGTCCAGCACTACCCTGTTAGCAAACCAGCCGAGATTACAGTAGGGCCATTACATACCAAGCATTCCTTTTTGCTGGCTGCATCGGCACCGACTAATCTCCTGGGAAGAGACTTATTGTGCAAAATGGGGTGCGTCATTTATTGTACTCCTGAAGGTGTATTCTTGGACATACCTGAGAATCACGCTCAGGAAGTGCGAGACATGTTAGACTCCCCGTCAAAATTAATGTCACATACCATTATGACAAATAGGACTCCATCCCAAGTAGAGGAAATGACATCCCAGATACCAGAGTCACTTTGGACTAAAGACGGACAGGACACTGGATTAATGGCAAACGTAGCTCCGGTAGTTGTACAAGTAAAAGATGGTAGGATAGCTCCAAAAATCCCACAGTACCCTCTGAAGCCAGAGGTGGAGTTAGGAGTGTACCCCGTAATAGAGCGCTTGCTACAACAGGGCATTCTGGTAAGAACGTCTAGCAATGCCAATAGTCCCATCTTCCCTGTTAAAAAGAGTGGGGGGAGGGGTTACCGGCTAGTGCAGGATCTAAGGGGGATTAACAAAATAGTTGAGAGTCAGTTCCCCGTAGTGCCAAATCCAGCTGTCATCCTTATGCAAATCCCTCCCACTGCGAAATTTTTCACTGTTATTGACCTCTGCTCCGCTTTCTTTTCGGTACCTCTGCACCCTGACAGTCAATATTTGTTTGCATTCACATACAGAGGAGTCCAATACACATGGACTCGATTACCACAAGGTTTCATAGACAGTCCAAGTATCTTTTCCCAGGCTTTGCATGATTGTTTACAGTCTTTCCAACCAGAGAGTGGATCAGTATTAATACAGTACGTGGATGATCTACTACTGTGTTCTGATTCATTGGAAGCATCCCTGAAGGATACGAAACAGCTCCTGTTTCATCTTTCAGACACAGGACACAAGGTTTCCAAAGACAAGTTGCAATTATGCCAAACTAGGGTAAAATATTTGGGACACTGTCTAACACAAGGACTGAGACACCTGACCGCTGATAGAATTCAAGCAATTAGAGACATGACTCTGCCACAAACCCAGCAACAGATCAGAACATTTTTAGGAATGTGTGGGTATTGCCGTAACTGGATCCCAGGATTTTCCATTCTAGCATTACCTTTGCAGGAGATGGTTTCCTCAAACAAACCTGATCGGATTTCGCATACAGACGAGTCCGAGATGGCATTTGAGAGACTCAAACAGTGCCTAACGCAGGCACCAGCATTAGGTATGCCAGACTATGGGAAACCCTTTGAGCTGTACGGAACAGAAAGTGCTGGTTGCGCGGCAGGCGTCTTAACCCAAAAGCACGGTGATGCCAGCAGGCCAGTAGCATACTACAGCGCTCAGCTAGACACGGTAGCGCGATCCCTCCCCACATGCTTGCGAAGCGTTGCTGCGATAGCATTGCTAGTAACGAAAAGCGAAGACGTAGTGCTAGGTCACAACCTCACAATTAATACACCACATGCAGTGTCAGCCTTGCTAAATTCTGCCCAAACCAGGCACGTCTCATCAGCGCGGTTTACAAGATGGGAATTGGCACTAATGGCCCCCGTAAACATCACCATAAGAAGATGCAGTGCATTAAATCCTGCAACATATCTCCCAGGTGTGCCTGGACAGGCACAAAGGGTGGAGAATGAGAGTGGTGGGGAAGGAGAATTTAACACAAAGGAAGACACACATGATTGTATGGAATATTTGGCCCAAAATTTTACCGCAAGGCCTGACATCAGTGACAACCCACTGGAAGATGTAGATCTAACTTTCTACACGGACGGTAGTTGTCATAGACAGTCAGACTCGGGAGACTTGTGTACTGGATACGCAGTCGTAGATGACCAAGGCACCATAGAAGCGGAACCGCTAGGCCCACCTCACTCAGCCCAGGTTGCTGAACTGGTCGCCCTAACCAGAGCATGTGAATTGGCTAAGGGCAAATCAGCCAATATCTACACCGATTCTAGATACGCATTCGGGGTAGTCCATGATTTTGGAGCCCTATGGCGCCTCAGAAATTTCATGACAGCAGCTGGTACACCGGTAGCGCATGCAGCTCACATCAAAAGGCTTCTAACAGCGATACAGGAACCCGACAGAGTGGCTGTTATCAAGTGTAAAGCACACACATATATCCAGGACCCAGTATCACTTGGTAACAGCCGAGCAGACGAAGCAGCTAAGTTAGCAGCTGGTACCCCCAGACAGACAGACACCACACAACTGATGGTATTTAATACCATCAACACACAGAAGTTGTGTGAGATGCAAAATTTGTGTTCCACACAGGAAAAGGCAGTCTGGAAGGCAAAGGGATATGGCCAGGAGTCCTCAGGACTCTGGACGGATGGACAAGGTAAACCGGTGGCCCCCAGAGCATATCTTCCATGTTTAGCTGAAGCAGCTCACGGGCTGACTCATCTGGGCAAGGAAGGAATGTGCAAATTGGTAAGAGCATATTGGTGCGCCCCAGGATTTTCATCTCATGCAGGTAAGAGAGCAATGTCATGCCTTACCTGTCTGAGAAAGAACATCGGAAAGGCAATACCAACAGAACCATCCCATATCCCACCTACAGGCGGCCCTTTCCAGGTAATACAGATTGACTTCATTCAATTACCCCCTTGTCGAAATTTGAAATATGTACTTGTTTGTATAGATGTGTTCTCAAATTGGGTCGAAGCATTTCCTGCGGCTACAAATACCGCTATGTTTACTGCTAAGAACATTGTGCAGGAATTTGTATGTAGATATGGTATCCCTAGAATAATTGAAAGTGATAGGGGTACCCATTTTACAGGTGATGTCTTTCAAGGAATGTGTAAGTTGATGGGAATTGATAGCAAGCTGCACACTCCATACCGTCCACAGGCGAGTGCGAAGGTAGAAAGAGTGAACAGCACTATTAAAAATAAACTGAGCAAAGTTATGGCAGAAACAGGATTGACATGGTCAGAAGCTTTACCCATTGTACTGTACAGCATCAGAACCACTCCCAGGTCCCCTCTTAATCTGTCTCCCTTTGAAATCTTGTTTGGTCGACAACCGCATGTTATGATTAACCCTCAGGATGATTTGAAGTGTAACAATGAAGTGACGGTAAAGTACCTGGTTAATATGAGTAAACAGCTAAGGAATCAAAATGATAATTTGAAGTTAGTAATTCCTGATTTACCAGATAGTAATTGTCATGACATTGAACCTGGGGATTATGTAATGATACGGAATTTTCTACGCTCAGGTTGCCTTATTGACAGATGGGAAGGACCATACCAAGTCTTATTGACTAGCACTACAGCACTGAAGGTTGCCGAGAGAGAGACTTGGGTTCATTCGTCCCACTGTAAGAAGGTTGCTGATCCAGAGAGGTCCCGTGATAAGGAACAGACGGTAGAGGAAGTTGTATCACTGGAGTGTCTGTTCCAGGAGGACTGAGGCGGCACCTGAGCATTGAGGATCACAAGATCAAAAGCAGTTGTCGATTCCCTGTTCCCTTTTATTGTTTTTCCCCACTTCCCATCCCCCCTCCCTCAAATTATTTTTCCCCCTTCTCATTCTTCTTCGTTTCCTCCTATAAGATGGACTTGCCCCAAGAGACTGTGATCCGGATTTTCCTGTTGACCATGATGTTGACCAGAGCAGTCTGTTCCGGCGAGAGTACCATGGAGGTCGAGAGAGGTTCTGGAATGGGTTCTGATGACAGAGATGAAGGCGTAGTTTTCCGAGAACAACATAATCAACAAGCAAAGGCGAGTATCAGAAAACGATCCGATAGCATTGACCATAGAAGGAATTGTGAAGGATTGTTAGCTGAAGAAAACTGTATCTGTAGGCTCTGTGACAACGTAGTTGAGGATGGGTGCATCAAGAAATGCCAATCCAGTTTTAATATCCACATGGACCGGCATCCCTTGAGTGACTATCATTCCTTAGTGGGTAGTGTGCTAAATCAAACAGATTGTTGGGTATGCTCTCAAGTACCTCAAGGTCATAGCAAATCAGGATTAGTACCATTTCCTTTAACGATAGGGGAGGTACTTGAGCTAAGTGGTGGGAGGCCGGTGGACAGGAGGTTTAATATCTCCAGTCCTCCTAGTTTGAAGCTCCACCAATATCATGTGGATAGATACCTCATATGTTTTAACATTTCCAATCCCCGAAAGCCGGGAAATTGGGAAGTGTCATGGAGTAACCAAACCATGACCTTTTAATATAGAGCAGATAGAATGCCGACAGATACAGAGCTTATACGCCACATAGCCAGTAGAGGAAAATCTTTCCGATATAGGTATACCCTAGGAAAATAAGAATTTACTCACCGGTAATTCTATTTCTCGTAGTCCGTAGTGGATGCTGGGACTCCATAAGGACCATGGGGAATAGCGGGCTCCGAAGGAGGCTGGGCACTCTAGAAAGATCTTAGACTACCTGGTGTGCACTGGCTCCTCCCCCTATGACCCTCCTCCAAGCCTCAGTTAGGTACTGTGCCCGGACGAGCGTACACAATAAGGAAGGATTTTGAATCCCGGGTAAGACTCATACCAGCCACACCAATCACACCGTACAACTCGTGATATGAAACACAGTTAACAGTATGAAACAATAGAGCCTCTCAACAGATGGCTCAACAATAACCCGATTTAGTTAACAATAACTATGTACAAGTAATGCCGATAAACCGCACTTGGGATGGGCGCCCAGCATCCACTACGGACTACGAGAAATAGAATTACCGGTGAGTAAATTCTTATTTTCTCTAACGTCCTAGTGGATGCTGGGAACTCCGTAAGGACCATGGGGATTATACCAAAGCTCCCAAACGGGCGGGAGAGTGCGGATGACTCTGCAGCACCGAATGAGAGAGCTCCAGGTCCTCCTCAGCCAGGGTATCAAATTTGTAGAATTTTGCAAACGTGTTTGCCCCTGACCAAGTAGCTGCTCGGCAAAGTTGTAAAGCCGAGACCCCTCGGGCAGCCGCCCAAGATGAGCCCACCTTCCTTGTGGAATGGGCATTGACAGATTTTGGCTGTGGCAGGCCTGCCACAGTATGTGCAAGCTGAATTGTACTACAAATCCAACGAGCAATAGTCTGCTTAGAAGCAGGAGCACCCAGCTTGTTGGGTGCATATAGGATAAACAGCGAGTCAGATTTTCTGACTCCAGCCGTCCTGGAAACATATATTTTCAGGGCCCTGACAACGTCTAGCAACTTGGAGTCCTCCAAATCCTTAGTAGCCGCAGGCACCACAATAGGCTGGTTCAGGTGAAACGCTGACACCACCTTAGGGAGAAACTGGGGACGAGTCCTCAATTCTGCCCTATCCATATGGAAAATCAAATAAGGGCTTTTACAAGACAAAGCCGCCAATTCTGATACTCGCCTGGCAGAAGCCAAGGCCAATAACATAACCACCTTCCATGTGAGATATTTCAGATCCACGGTTTTTAGTGGTTCAAACCAAAGTGATTTTAAGAAAACTCAACACCACGTTGAGATCCCAAGGTGCCACAGGAGGCACAAACGGGGGCTGACTATGCAGCACTCCTTTTATAAATGTCTGAACTTCAGGTACTGAAGCTAGTTCTTTTTTTGAAAGAAAATCGACAGAGCCGAGATCTGTACCTTAATGGAACCCAATTTAAGGCCCATAGTCACTCCTGCTTGCAGGAAATGCAGAAATCGACCTAGTTGAAATTCCTCTGTTGGGGCCCTTTCGGCCTCACACCATGCAACATATTTTCGCCATATGCGGTGATAATGAGTTGCTGTAACCTCTTTCCTGGCTTTAGTAAGCGTAGGAATTACTTCCTCCGGAATACCCTTTTCCTTCAGGATCCGGCGTTCAACCGCCATGCCGTCAAACGCAGCCGCGGTAAGTCTTGGAACAGACAGGGCCCCTGCTGCCGCAGGTCCTGACTGAGTGGCAGAGGCCATGGGTCCTCTGATATAAATTCTTGAAGTTCTGGGTACCAAGCTCTTCTTGGCCATCCACGAGTATCGTTCTTACTCCTCGCCTTCTTATTATTCTCAGTACCTTTGGTATGAGAGGCAGAGGGGAGAACACCTAAACCGACTGGTACACCCACGGTGTTACCAGAGCGTCCATAGCTATCGCCTGAGGGTCCCTTGACCTGGAGCAATATCTTTTATAGCTTTTTGTTAAGGCGGGACGCCATCATGTCCACCTGTGGCCTTTCCCAATGGTGTACAATCCTATTGGAAGACTTCTGGAGGAAGTCCCCATTCTCCCGGGTGGAGGTCGTGTCTGTTGAGAAGATCTGCTTCCCAGTTGTCCACTCCGGGAATGAACACTGCTGACAGTGCTAACACATGATTTTCCGCCTATCGGAGAATCCTTGTGGCTTCTGCCATCGCCATCCTGCTTTTTGTGCCGCCCTGTTGATTACATGGGCGACTGCCGTGATGTTGTCTGATTGGATCAGTACCGGCTGGTTTTGAAGCAGAGGCCTTGCTTGCCTCAGGGCATTGTAAATGGCCCTCAGATCCAGAATATTTATGTGTAGGGAAATAACCTGACTTGACCAAAGTCCCTGGAAGTTTCTTCCCTATGTGACTGCCCCCCAGCCTCAAAGGCTGGAATCCATGGTCACTAGGACCTAGTCCTGTATGCCGAACCTGCGGCCCTCTTGAAGATGGGCACTCTGCAGCCACCACAGTAGAGATACCCTGGTCCTTGGAGACAGGGTTATCAGCCTATGCATCGGAAGATGCGATCCGGACCACTTGTCCAACAGGTCCCTCTGAAAAGTTCTTGTATGGAACCTGCCTAATGGGATTGCTTCGTAAGAAGCTACCATTTTTCCCAGGACTCGCGTGCAATGATGCACCGCTACCTATTTTGGTTTCAGGAGGTCTCTGACTAGAGATGACAACTCCTTGGCTTTCTCCTCCGGGAGAAACACTATTTCTGGTTTATGTCCAGAACCATCCCCAGGAACAGTAGACGTGTCATAGGAACCAGCTGTGACTTTGGACTGTTTAGAATCCACCTATGCTGTTGTAGCACTGTCCAAAATAGTGCTACCCCGACTACCAACTGCTCCTTGGACCTCGCCCTTATAACGAGATTGTCCAATTACGGGATAATTACAACTCCCTTTTTTTTTTTTTTTTTGAAGGAGTATCATCATTTCGGCCATTACCTTGATAAAACACCCTCGGTGCCATGTACAGTCCAAACGGCAGTGTCTGGACTTGGTAATGGTAATCCTGTACCACAAATCTGAGGTACTCCTGGCGAGGATGGTAAATGGGGACATGCAGGAAAGCATCCTTGATGTCCCGGGATACCATGTAATCCCCCTCGTCCAGGCTTGCAATAACCGCCCTGAGCGATTCCATCTTGAACTTGAATTTTTTTATGTTCAAGGATTTTAAATATAAAATGGGTCACACCGAACCATGCGGTTTCGGTACCCCAACCCGTGTGGAATAGTAACCCCGTCCTTGTTGAAGTAGGGGCACCTTGAGTATTACCTGCTGGGAATACCGCTTATTAATTGCCTCTAGCACAGCCTCCCTGCTTGAGGGAGTTGTCAGCAAGGCATATTTTAGGAAACGGCTGGGGGGAGACATCTCTAATTCCAGCTTGTACCCCTGAAATACTACTTGGAAGAAACAGGGATCCACCTGTGAGCGAGCCCACTAATTGCTGAAATTTTTGAGGCTGCCCCCCACCGTACCTGGCTACACCTGTGGAGCACCCGCGTCATGGTGTGTACTCACAGGAGGCGGGGGAAGAATCTTGATTCTGGGAACAGGCTGACTGGTGCAGCTTTTTCCCTCTACCCTTGTCTCTGTACAGAAAGGAAGCGCCATTTGACCCGCTTGCTTTTCTGAAGCCAAAAGGACTGTACCTTTTTCTGTGAGGAAACCAGAGGTAAAATTATTTCTTCCCAGCAGTTGCTGTGGATACGAGGTCCCAGAGACCATCCCCAAATAATTCCTCACTCTTATAAGGCTCTCTATGCGCTTTTTAAGTCAGCATCACCTGTCCAGTGACAGGTCTCTAATACCCTCCTGACAGAATGGACATTACATTTATTTTGGATGCCAGCCGGCAAAATATCCCTCTGTGCATCCCCCATATATAAGACAACGTCTTTAATATGTTTTTATGTTTGCCAACTATTATCCCTGTTTGACAGGGTCACCAACCACGCTGCAGCAGCACTATCTGCAGGTCTCAGTCTAGTACCTGAGTGTGTAAATACAGACTTCAGGATAGCCTCCTGTTTTTTTTATCAACAGGTACCTATTAAAGTGGCCGTATCCTAAGACGGCAGTGCCACCTTTTTTGACAAACGTGTGAGCGCCTTATCCACCCTAGGGGATATCTCCCAGCGTAACTTATCCTCCTGGCGGGAAAGGGTACGCCATCAGTAACTTTTTATAAATTACCAGTTTCTTAACGGGGGAACCCACGCTTTTCACACACTTCATTTATTCATCTGATGGGGGAACAAAACACTGCCTGTTTTTTCTCCCCAAACCTAAAACCCATTTATAGAGGTTAAAGTCAGAAATGTATAACACATTTTTTATTGCCGGGATCAAGTCACGGATTGGATTGTGTATATGTCTCCACCTTGTCGACACTGGAGTCAGACTCCGTGTCGACATCTGTGTCTGCCATCTGAGAGAGCGGGCGTTTTTGAGCCCCTGATGGCCTTTGAGACGCCTGGGCAGGCGCGGGCTGCGAAGCCGGCTGTCCCACAGCTGTTACTTTCATCCACCCTTTTATGTAAGGAGTTGACACTGTCGGTTAATACCTTTTACCTCTCTATCCACTCTGGTGTCGGCCCCACAGGGGGCGACATCACATATATCGGCCTCTGTTCCGTCACCATATAAGCCTCCTCATTCAACATGTCGACACAGCCGTACCGACACACCGCAGACACACAGGGAATGCTCTAAACGAGGACAGGACCCACAAAAGCCCTTTGGGGGGACAGAGTGAGAGTATGCCAGCACACACCAGAGCGCTATATACTGCAGGGACTAACTGAGTTATGTCCCCTATAGCTTTATATCTATATATATAATGTATACTGCGCCTAAATTTAGTGCCCCCTCTCTCTTTTTTTAACCCTTGTAGACTGCAGGGGAGAGCCAGGGAGCTTCCCTCCAACGGAGCTGTGAGGGAAAATGGCGCCAGTGTGCTGAGGAGATAGGCTCCGCCCCTTTTTCGCGGCCTATTCTCCCGTTTTTTATGGACTTCTGGCAGGGGTATTTACCTCATATATAGCCCCTGGGGCTATATATTGAGGTATTTTTGCCAGCCAAGGTGTTTTTATTGCTGCCTCAGGGCGCCCCCCCCCCCAGCGCCCTGCACCCTCAGTGACCGGAGTATGAAGTGTGTGAGAGGAGCAATGGCGCACAGCTGCAGTGCTGTGCGCTACCTTGGTGAAGACTGAGTCTTCATGCCGCCGATTTTCCGGACCATCTTCTTGCTTCTGGCTCTGTAAGGGGGACGGCGGCGCGGCTCCGGGACCGAACATCAAGGCTGGGCCTGCGGTCGATCCCTCTGGAGCTAATGGTGTCCAGTAGCCTAAGAAGCCCAATCCGGCTGCAAGCAGGCGAGTTCGCTTCTTCTCCCCTTAGTCCCTCGCTGCAGTGAGCCTGTTGCCAGCAGGTCTCACTGAAAAGAACAAATTCTAAGACTATAACTTTCTAAGAGCTCAGGAGAGCCCCTAGTGTGCATCCAACCTCGGCCGGGCACGAAATCTAACTGAGGCTTGGAGGAGGGTCATAGGGGGAGGAGCCAGTGCACACCAGGTAGTCTAAGATCTTTCTAGAGTGCCCAGCCTCCTTCGGAGCCCGCTATTCCCCATGGTCCTTACGGAGTTCCCAGCATCCACTAGGACGTTAGAGAAATAGGATTACGAGAGTTGGAGAGGTATCACCAGGATACTGTGCACATATCGTACAAGCTGATACGTGTACTAGACAGATGGGAGAATTAGGGTTAGGAGATTTCACATGGAAGATGTGTAATATGGTTATGTCCTACTCCGTCCCATATGTTCTCCCCGATGATGCATATTTCATATGCGGGAGGAAGGCGTATAAGTGGCTTGCCCCAAACTCTGAAGGATTGTGTTATATTGGAAAAGTACTGCCTGAAGTAATGACTGTATCACATGCCAAAATGAAAGATATACACCGTGTTGCCCAAGCTCCTTATACTCACACCCATTACGAGCACGTAGTTAAACGGCACCTGATAGAAAGAACAGAGCATCCGGCCTCTGACATGATCCATGAATCCACCGGGATTCAGGTTCTAATCGCGTTAGATTTCACTCGCACCGCCAGAGGAGTGTTGAATTATAAATACATATCTGCGCTCGCAAATTTGTTAGACAATATCACAGAAATGTATGATGACACGTTTAGGTATACTGGAAGAGAACTTCAAGCTTATAAAACAGAACTAGTTCAGCATAGAATGATTCTCAATTATCTCACAGCAGTAACAGGTGAATATTGTGTCACACTGGCAACGCAGTACGGCGTGAAATGCTGCACATATATTACGAATAGCACCGAGGACCCGGTCGAGGTCATAGACCAAAAGATGGACGATATTCTCCAACTGAAGTGGGAATTTCGCAGGAGACACAATCTCACCCTTGCTGCTGTGAGTAATGAGCTGACTGGTTGGGTGTCATGGTTGAACCCGCGAAATTGGTTCTCCGGTTTAGGAGAATGGGCTCAAGGAATCATAATGGATGTAGGGAAGTTTCTCCTATGTATCTTAGGTGTTATCATAACGATTGGCTTGATATTTAGATGCGGTCAGGCTTTAACGAAGTGCAAACGAAGTACCAGGGTGATGAGTTTAAGGAGTGAGGAAACTGTAATTCCCATGGATTTGATTTATGACCCAAATGTAGAAACAATGATGTGATGAAAATGCGATTTCTACGGTCCGTTTCTTTCACCTGTTTTTCCGTTTTCTCCAAGGTAAAAAGACCCACTTGGACGAGGAATTTGATGAACCGATATACAGACAACAGATGGATTAAAGAAGAAGTTTTGACAACCTGATACACAGATTTTTGATGAACTTTGCCACAGATCCCCAGTTTCCCTAGAAATGTTAAAATTACGCTAGCCCAACACTTTTTGTAAATCTATGGACATTGACAAAGCTTTTGCTCGCACCTTATGGGCAAAAGCACAAAGAAGACTGCAACCAACAGACACCGAACAAGACTTCAACCGACAAATGTTCATTTACCTGACATAGAATACCACTGCATTTACCGTAATTATGTCTTTTCTTCATCTCTACAACCTTCAGGTAATTACACACATAGTATAGGGAATACAGGCACAAATATCAGCAATCACATATTCCCCCATTCATGTATCATCAACTAAAATGTGCTCCCCATTTTGTTGCAACCAAAATCCGAAAAGAGCTCGGTAAAGTTTGACAGCCCATCCACAGACCCGTACCACGGGATAAGAAGGAATTCAAATGTATACTTCGCAATACCTCGAAGCTTGATTTAAAACACGTACGGCACGATGATACATGACCCCCAAGCACGGATTCATACACACATGCTTCTGCTATCTCACTAGGTCATACCCTTTTCCTACCTTCTCCTCTCCTCCCCTACCCAACCATGTAAATGTATTAACCCCTGACATATATTTTTCTCTTTTAGAAATGTTTTAGGAAGTGGCAGTTATTGTTGACTGCCAAAGGGTGGACTGTCAAAGTCAGAAAAATATCTCTATGCACACTGCCATATTTGCACCTCACACAGGTCTGCGCTGCGCATGCGTGCGCTCTCCCGTGCGTGCGCATACTCGCTGTTGCGGGCACCCGCGGGCGCGCGGTATGTGCATTTACGGTAGAGTTCATGTGTTCATAGCGTGCGACTCAATCGTTACATATTTTCACTATATATTGTATTTTGTAGATCATGGTCCCTTTGATAGATTCAGAAAGTTTGGTTAATGTAGAATGTTCATGAACAGAGAAATCCCCCTTTGTTTGATACGAAGGGTCAGACAGGAGTAATACAGTGGTGTTTAGTATCCATCGGAAAAGATTTTAATTAGCAATATTCCGGTGTTGGTTTGAAGCGGATTAATCGCTCGTGCGAATAGTTATGGACATAAGAAGTTTATGAACATTTACTGTATTTGCACTTACTTATCCATGCGGCGGGAAACCCAGTTTCCCTCCCACCTGAGCTGTTGGAAATAGTCACAGCCCACCTGTATGAATCAACCTATGACCTTTTGTTATAATGCGAGGAGGAATTCCTGTGTCCAATGAACAATGAGATTGTAGGGACCATTGAATTGTATTGTGTGTGGGGCATAAATAGACAAGCCGATCACATCCAGCTCTCACTCTTCAACGGTTATCATTGCTGAAAATAGGGAGCTGGATGTCCAGAGGCGCATGCGATCGTTTCCTTTGTGCGTAAGTTTTCTCCGCAATCATATTGTCTTTCCTTGTTGTTATGGGCCATATCTCTCTCTCTCTCTCTTCTCCTCTTTCTCTCGTAATCCCTTAAACGTAATAGTATTGTATTGTATTTCATGTGTAGTTATCTGGTTAGGTAGTCTATGTTATATTGTAGTGTATGACTTGTATTGTATTAATTCTTTTGCAAGTATAGCATTCATAATATATATATTAGGCGTTGGACCCTAAGCACGGTATCTGTGTATTTCTTATAGTGTTAAGTATTCTCAGAGCGTCGGTGACGCTCAAACAGCTTTTAAGTTAATAAGGTTACACTGTGTTGCATCTACACCCTATCTCTACACTAAGGTTTTACAGCATATTACATTGTTTATGGTTTAGATATAAAGGTTTAACATTGTGAGCGTCTGCGCCGCTGGTGATCTCCTCGTGGTCCCGAGCGGCCGCTACGCTATAGCAAATCTTTACGTTAGTCGGCAGCCAATAGCGTGCCTGCCTGTGATCTCTTGGCCGTGAGCGAACGTGACGCTTGAGCGTCTCGACCACGGCTAAGCGATCGTTACGCAACGAGCGTACCCTTACGGTACTTCATACGTAAATAGCGTACAGTGTTCTTAGACCTCATAAAGGGTTTTATATAAGATAAATATTTAGCTTTATCAGTGGTCCCTTACCTGGACGATCTCCTGATAAAGCGAGTTCCAGGGAGCTTCTACTGCTCCATATAGATCACACTATACACCTTCTGCCACACCACGGGTGGATCCTCAATCTACAGAAGTCACACCTGGAGCCATCTCAGTGGTTCCTGTTTCTGGGAATGCTACTGGATACTGTAGCACATAAAGTGCTCCTCCCAGAGGACAAAGTGAGAATTCTCCAGGAAATGGTTCGCATGGTTCTCCGCTCGACTCGAGTTTCTATTCATCTTTGCATAAGATTGTTGGGAAAGATGGTAGCCTCGTACGAGGCCATCCAGTATGGACGGTTCTATTCCAGACCCTTTCAACTGGACATACTGAACAAGTGGTCCGGTTCCCATCTTCAGATGCACCGGATGATTCAACTGTCACCCCGGGCCAGGATTTCACTCCTGTGGTGGCTGCAGTCTTCCAATCTCCAGGAAGGTCGATGCTTCGGAATTCAGGATTGGATTCTCCTCACGACAGATGAGAGTCTGAGAGGATTGGGGGCTGTGCAAGAGGCCCTACTTCCGATCAACATCCTGGAACTTCGGGCTATCAACAATGCCCTGATTCAGGCCTCCCTTCTGCGCCGGGATCAAGCAATCCAAGTACAGTCGGACAACGCCACGACTGTGGCGTACATCAATCGACAAGGAGGGACAAAAAGCAGAGCTTGCATGCGAGAAGTATAAAGAATACTCCTCTGGGTGGAAAGAAATGCACTAGCACTGTCCGCAATCTTCATTCCGGGAGTGGACAATTGGGAGGCGGACTTCCTGAGTCGCCACGATCTCCACCCAGTGTTGCAACAGATCATTCACCGGCGGAGTTGCCCTCAGATCGACATGATGGCGTCTCCCCTCAACGAGAAACTTCGCTCCTATTGCTTGCGAACCAGAGACCCTCAGGCATGCACAGTGGATGCACTGACGGCGCCTTGGCCTTACCAGCTGGTCTACATATTTCCTCCGATTCCGTTGATCCCAAAGGTGCTCAAGAGGATCCGGCATCAAGGAGTACAAGCAATTCTGCTTGCCCCAGATTGGCCCCGGAGAGCGTGGTACGCGGATCTTCTGGACATGTCTGTCGAAGACCCTTGGCCTCTACCACTCAGAAGAGATCTTCAACAAGGACCGTTTGTCTACTCGGACTTACGGCGGCTTCGTTTGACGGCATGGAAGTTGAGCGGAACATCCTAGCTCACAAGGGACTTTCCAAAAAGATCATTGCCACTATGGTGCAAGCCAGAAAACCTGTGACGTCAACACACTATCATAATATCTGGCGGGGATACGTCCCATGGTGCGAGGAATGCACAGATCCATCTGCCGATTTTCACTTGGGAAGATTTCTTCATTTCCTGCAGGCTGGAGTGGATCAAGGCTTAAGTCTGGGATCCATTAAGGTTCAGTTTTCAGCTCTTTCCATCTTCCTCCAAAAGAAGTTGGCTATACTGCCTAAAGTTCAGACCTTCTTGCAAGGGGTGCTTCACATCCAACCACCATTTGTGCCATCTGCGGCTCCTTGGTATGTGGATGTGGTATTACGATTTCTATAGTCCTCCTGGTTTGAACCTCTGATGACTGTAGAAGACAAGTACCTCATGTGGAAGACGGTGATGTTACTGGCCCTGGCTTCTGCTAGACGTGTCTCAAAATTGGGGGCCTTATCGTATAAAAGTCCGTATTTGGTCTTTTACGAGGATAGAGCGGAGCTCTGGACTAGACAGCAGTTCCTGCCGAAGGTTTAGGCGTTTCATCTGAATCAACCTATTGTGGTTCCGTCCTGTTCTGACGCTTCTGCTCCTCCGGAGGCATTGGATGCTGTGCGTGCCTTGAAGATCTATGTCAAGCATACAGCTCGAATCAGAAAGACAGATTCCTTATTCGGAAGAAGGGTTGCCCTGCTTCAAAGCAGTCCATTGCTCGTTGGATTCGACTTACTATCCAACAGGCCTATGTGTCGGCAGCCTTACCTGTTCCTAAGTCTCTAAAGGTCCTCTCTACTAGATCGGTGGGCTCTTCCTGAGCAGCTGCCCGTGGAGTCTCGGCCTTGCAACTATGCCGAGCCGCTACCTGGTCGGGGAAGAACACCTTTGTGAAGTTCTACAAGTTTGATATCCTGGCCAAAGAGGATACCCAGTTTGGGCAGGCGGTGCTGCAGATGTCTCCGCACGTTCCCGTTCGTTCTGGAAGCTTTTGGACATCCCCATTATACAGCAATGCACGGCCTCTTTCCACTATAGTAAGATTTGCACACTCACACTGTTTTGTTCTGGTGTATACGGCATGGTTAGCTGATGTTTGATCCCATATTTTCTCATGAAGTCCAAAATACTTTGTTTGGGTACTCTCCTCTATTGTCAAAAGTCTTTACTTTGTAACTGTTTCTACTAAAGTATTGTAGTCCACAATTTGATGTATCACTTCACTTTGGGTACACATGGGTCAACCTTGTAAACTCATATTAGTGTCATGATATACCTGAATCCACTAAACTATTCATATTCCATTGGACCACGTACATCTGTGGGCACCAATGATAGTGGTGCCTCAGCTTTAGATGCGGATTTTGGGACAGGACATCAGGTTTGCTTACCCTTCATGCAACTGTCACACACCGGACGGTCAGGATTGCTTACAGTCATTCCTGTCTCCAACCCCACTTGAAGTTTTTGTATGTTCCATTGCCCTAAAATGTCCCTATTGCCTATGTCACAGTTCCATAGTTTGACTATAGTCAACAGCAGCCATCGCATAACACTGGCCAGTATGTAAGACATAGCGGTACTGGCATCAGGTAACAGTAGCTATTATCGCCTCTTTCTTATTGCGCACAGTACACTTGCCTTCTGCTAAGTTCATTTTGTAGTTTTTATCCTCAAGTATACTGGTGGCGAGGCGTATGGGACTCTAGGTCGACACAAATTAGGTCGACACCAACTGGTCGACAGTGGATAGGTCGACACTATAAATAGGTCGACACGGCCATTAGGTCGATATGAAAAATGGTCGACATTAGATTTTTAGGGTTTGTTTGTGTCGTTTTCTCCGTCAAGTGACCGGAACCCCAATTAGTGCACCGCGTCCCCTCGCATGGCTCACTTCCCGCGCCATGCTTTGGGCAAAGTGCCTCACTCCGCTACCGCTGCGTTCGGCACAGGTTACTATTCCCAATTCTAGTCCACGCGGCTCGTAAAGTATGAAAAAGGAAAATGTGAAAAACTCATGTCGTCCTTTTTTCAGGTCGACCTTGTTCATGTCAACCTAATGGCCGTGTCGACCTATTTATAGTGTCGACCTATCCACTGTCGATCAATGGGTGTCGACCTAGAGTCCAGATACCGGTGGCGAGTTACATAGTTCCAAGGTCTGGTATAGATAACATTTCTTTATTATTTGTGACTACAGTTTGCCTTTGAGGGGAGGTTAGCGTTAGGCACTAGAGGCGATTGAACCCGTTCTAAAGCTAGAGGGATCATTACAGTTTTCTGCAGTCCCAGACAGATACAAGGCAATCACCCTCCTGGCATGTTGATGACTTTATTATGTTCATTTAGCTATAACACATTTGATCACAGATGCTAATAAAAGTCCACTGCAATAAACTGATTATATTACAGGGGGCAATCCTGTATAAGTCTAGTATAAGTCTATGGTGGATGTTTATATAAAGTATTATATGTAAAGTCACTTCTTCATGGTTGAAGGGGTACGTCTGTCTGTGGAACAAGGACACAGTGATGGAAATCACTCACTAATTCTCTGACCTTCCAGCGCTTTTCTAATCACTAGATCTCAGTAAATTTTAAATTGCTGCCAATGCTGGAGAATCTTAAAGATAAATAAAGTAAATCCAATACTAGATTACATCTCCTGGTAATTAGTGCGTCCACACTGTATTAATTGTTAGCCATGATGTAAAAGGACTTTTAGACTAAGTCCCAGAATCCTTTGGTGTGACGTGGGACAGTGATTGGCCTTCTAAGGCCCCTCTGGATTTAGCGCATACAGTACAAGAGAAAAACTGGCAGAAAAGGACATATAAGTCAGACATTTTTATACCAATAAACAAGTTATAAAAGTGCATCCGATATGTAAACATCATTAAGTAACATTGTGAAACAAGTCCGTGTTATTCCCGTACACTGCGGGAATTCGGCTTTTGGCATCGCAAATAGGCGAATACTGTGTGCGTGTATATATATATATATATATATATATATATAGTAGAAGGAGAAATCAGCGGCACTCAAAAGTCGGACTTATGAAGTGAAGAAAACTTTTATTGCAGTCCTACGGCGTTTCGGGGAACAAGCCCCATCTTCAGGGACAAATCATACACAAATAGACATACACATGAAGCACATTTATACCCAACAAAACAGGTAATCATTGACGGGATTCAACTCACCTGTCCAGTACCGCTGCAGACGCCGCGTCCGTCCGCGCTGTACACGGATCACTGGGCCCTGACGTCAGCAGACGGCGCCGGGCAGGGAGCCGGTCCCGGAAATCACGTCTATGTTGCCAGGCAACTAGAAACAAACAAAACATGTAAAAAGCTTATTATAGAACGAGCTCAGTAAAAACTAAGCGTGTGCTAACAACAAGACATTAAAACACATACAAAATTAACTTAAAATAAATCCTTTATATTTGGGCCCGACAATTGAGGTATTTCTACAGCTTTTAACTTTAGTCTTGACACGCAATTATTTTTCATTTAATGGTCGCATTTACTTACAGCTAGCGGGCTGTGCGATGGGGTCCCCTGTGGCCCCATCGTACGCGAATGCCTACATGTATCATGTGGAAACCAAACTATTTTGTTGTCCACAGGGGTCATCTATGTACTTCTACAAGAGGTACATAGATGATCTCTTAATTTTTTGGAAAGGACCAGCATTGTCGTTATCAAGGCTTCTAGATGAGCATAATGCCTCTGAAGGCGCTGTGAAATTTACCTATCAGATTTCACCTCATGAAATATATTTTTTAGATGTGGCCATTACTTTAGTTGATGGGGTTTTACTGACTAATTTATATGTCAAGCCCACAGATAGGAATTCTGTGTTACATCATGAGAGCTTTCGTCCTCTCTCTACACGCAAGGGTCTCCCATACTCTCAGCTACTGCGAGCTAGGCGAATTATCTCTGATCCACAGCAGACTGTTGCCATAATGGATCAAATGGTAACTAAATTTGAGGAGCGTGGGTATCCACGTTCAGATCTTTTGGCAAGTAAATCTAAAGCTCTTAGACACACTAGGGAATCCTTATTGAGCAATACGACCGCTTCAGCTAAGGAATTGACTGATGAGACTCCTAGAATTCCGTGGGTCAATAAATATACAACCGCTACTACCTCGTTGGTTAGTCAGGCTAAAAAACTTTGGCCGATGATTAACACAGATAAGACGTTACCAGCGCTGGTAGGAACTAAATTACTCCCCAGTTATACCAGGGGAAAAAGTATTGCAGACACTATTGTTAAACTAGACATTTTTCCTTTGACTAAATCAGTGCAATCACACTTTCTGTGACCTAAAGTTGGTTGCTTCCGATGTTTAGGTTGTTCTACATGTAACACTCTTATGATGGGTTCTACCTTTAGTCATCCCCACACGGGGAAGAAGTATACCATTCGACACAGGGTAACGTGCACCACCACCCATGTAATTTACATGTTAAAATGCCCCTGTGGATTAGCTTACATTGGTAAGACCCAGAGGCAATTTCGGGAACGTATGGCACTGCATCGCAGTGCCATTAAATTGGCCATCGAGAAAGGCACCAGTGAGCAACCGGTAGCCCGACACTGTGTGCAAGCCCGGCACACGGTAGCCAGCATGCGGGCCATCATTATAGGTCATGTCCCATTGTCACACCGTGGCGGGGATCGGAACAAAATCCTACTGCAACGTGAAAGCAGGTGGATTTTTGTTCTAAACACCCTGTCACCACGGGGTTTGAATGAGACCCTGGGTCTTCAATGTTTTTTATGATCAATGAGGTGGTATTTATTAGTTAATGATGCCCATATCTCTAATCCTACTGAGTGCTGAGGTCAGTATATTCATAATATTCGAATATTTTTGGCACATTACATAATTATTTTGATTTGACACATAAGGGGCTGCGTATTATATGTCTGTTAGTTCCTATTATAATCTTGTTATACTACAGTGGATTTGATGATGTTCGCTGCCTCGATCTGTGGATTTATTTTAAGTTAATTTTGTATGTGTTTTAATGTCTTGTTGTTAGCACACGCTTAGTTTTTACTGAGCTCGTTCTATAATAAGCTTTTTACATGTTTTGTTTGTTTCTAGTTGCCTGGCAACATAGACGTGATTTCCGGGACCGGCTCCCTGCCCGGCGCCGTCTGCTGACGTCAGGGCCCAGTGATCCGTGTACAGCGCGGACGGACGCGGCGTCTGCAGCGGTACTGGACAGGTGAGTTGAATCCCGTCAATGATTACCTGTTTTGTTGGGTATAAATGTGCTTCATGTGTATGTCTATTTGTGTATGATTTGTCCCTGAAGACGGGGCTTGTTCCCCGAAACGCCGTAGGACTGCAATAAAAGTTTTCTTCACGTCATAAGTCCGACTGCTGAGTGCCGTTGATTTCTCCTTCTACTACATTGGATCTTGTAATAGATCACAGAGGGCACCGCAGCAAGTATTTCAGCAGCCCCACTCTATATATATATATATATATTTATTTATTTTTTATGCTATTCTTCCACAATAGCCACTGTCTGACACTGGCATGCTGGTGATTGTAAACTATGTAGACAAAAGTGACTGGACAAAATTAGGGTGATTGTCAGAGCTTTGTATTAGGAAAATTAGGGTGATGTTGAACGATGTGTATTAGGATAAATGGGGTGATGGTGAGAGCTGTGTATTAGGATAATTAGGGTGATGTGAAGTGAGGACTGTGTATTAGGATAATTAGGGTGATGGTCAGGGCTGTGTATTATGATAATTTGGGTGATGGTGAGGGGTGTGTATTAGGATAATTAGGGTGATGGCCAGGGCTGTGTATTAGGATAATTAGAGTAATGATCAGGAATGTGTATTAGGATAATAATGGGGATGGTGAGTTCTGTGTATTAGGATCATTAGGGCGATGGTGAGGGTTGTGTATTAGGATAATTAGGGTGATGGTCAGGGCTGTGTATTAGGATAATTAGGGTGATGGTGAGGGTTGTGTATTAGGATAATTAGGGTGATGGTGAGGGCTGTGTATTAGGATAATTAGGGTGATGGTCAGGGCTGTTAGGATAACTAGGATGATGGTGAGGGCTGTGTATTAGGATAATTAGAGTGATGGTGAGGGCTGTGTATTAGGATAATTAGAGTGATGGTGAGGGCTGTGTATTAGGATAATTAGAGTGATGGTGAGGGCTGTGTATTAGGATAATTAGAGTGATGGTGAGGGCTGTGTATTAGGATAATTAGGGTGATGGTGAGGGCTGTGTATTAGGATAATTAGAGGGATGGTCAGGGCTGTGTATTAGGATAATTAGGGTGATGGTGAGGGCTGTGTATTAGGATAATTAGGGTGATGGTCAGGGCTGTTAGGATAACTAGGATGATGGTGAGGGCTGTGTATTAGGATAATTAGAGTGATGGTGAGGGCTGTGTATTAGGATAATTAGAGTGATGGTGAGGGCTGTGTATTAGGATAATTAGAGTGATGGTGAGGGCTGTGTATTAGGATAATTAGAGTGATGGTGAGGGCTGTGTATTAGGATAATTAGGGTGATGGTGAGGGCTGTGTATTAGGATAATTAGAGGGATGGTCAGGGCTGTGTATTAGGATAATTAGGGTGATGGTGAGGGCTGTGTATTAGGATAATTAGAGGGATGGTCAGGGCTGTGTATTAGGATAATTAGGATGATGGTGAGGGCTGTGTATTAGGATAATTAGGGTGATGGTTAGGGATTATTAGGATAATTAGAGTGACGGTGAGGGCTGTGTATTAGGATAATTAGGGTGATGGTGAGGGCTGTGTATTAGGATAATTAGGGTGATGGTTAGGGATTATTAGGATAATTAGAGTGACGTGAGGGCTGTGTATTATGATAATTAGGGTGATGGTGAGGGCTGTGTATTAGGATAATTAAGGTGATGGTTAGGGATTATTAGGATAGAGTGATGGTGAGGGCTGTGTATTATGATAATTAGGGTGATGGTGAGGGCTGTGTATTATGATAATTAGGGTGATGGTGAGGGCTGTGTATTAGGATAATTAGGGTGATGGTTAGGGATTATTAGGATAATTAGGGTGATGGTGAGGGCTGTGTATTAGGATAATTAGGGTGATGGTCAGGGCTGTGTATTAGGATAATTAGGGTGATGGTCAGGGCTGTTTATTAGGATAACTAGGATGATGGTCAGGGCTGTGTATTAGGATAATTTGGGTGATGGTGAGGGCTGTGTATTAGGATAATGAGGGTGATGGTGAGGGCTGTGTATTGGGATAATTAGGGTGATGGTTAGGGATTATTAGGATAATTAGAGTGACGGTGAGGGCTGTGTATTAGGATAATTAGGATGATGGTCAGGGCTGTGTATTAGGATAGAGTGACGGTGAGGGCTGTGTATTATGATAATTAGGGTGATGGTGAGGGCTGTGTATTAGGATAATTAGGGTGATGGTCAGGGCTGTTTATTAGGATAACTAGGATGATGGTCAGGGCTGTGTATTAGGATAATTTGGGTGATGGTGAGGGCTGTGTATTAGGATAACTAGGGTGATGGTGAGGGCTGTGTATTGGGATAATTAGGGTGATGGTTAGGGATTATTAGGATAATTAGAGTGACGGTGAGGGCTGTGTATTAGGATAATTAGGGTGATGGTTAGGGATTATTAGGATAATTAGAGTGACGTGAGGGCTGTGTATTATGATAATTAGGGTGATGGTGAGGGCTGTGTATTAGGATAATTAAGGTGATGGTTAGGGATTATTAGGATAGAGTGACGGTGAGGGCTGTGTATTATGATAATTAGGGTGATGGTGAGGGCTGTGTATTATGATAATTAGGGTGATGGTGAGGGCTGTGTATTAGGATAATTAGGGTGATGGTTAGGGATTATTAGGATAATTAGGGTGATGGTGAGGGCTGTGTATTAGGATAATTAGAGGGATGGTCAGGGCTGTGTATTAGGATAATTAGAGCAATGGTCAGGGCTGTGTATTAGGATAATTAGGGTGATGGTCAGGGCTGTGTATTAGGATAATTAGGGTGATGGTCAGGGCTGTTTATTAGGATAACTAGGATGATGGTCAGGGCTGTGTATTAGGATAATTTGGGTGATGGTGAGGGCTGTGTATTAGGATAATTAGGGTGATGGTGAGGGCTGTGTATTGGGATAATTAGGGTGATGGTTAGGGATTATTAGGATAATTAGAGTGACGGTGAGGGCTGTGTATTAGGATAATTAGGATGATGGTCAGGGCTGTGTATTAGGATAGAGTGACGGTGAAGGCTGTGTATTATGATAATTAGGGTGATGGTGAGGGCTGTGTATTAGGATAATTAGGGTGATGGTCAGGGCTGTTTATTAGGATAACTAGGATGATGGTCAGGGCTGTGTATTAGGATAATTTGGGTGATGGTGAGGGCTGTGTATTAGGATAATTAGGGTGATGGTGAGGGCTGTGTATTGGGATAATTAGGGTGATGGTTAGGGATTATTAGGATAATTAGAGTGACGGTGAGGGCTGTGTATTAGGATAATTAGGGTGATGGTTAGGGATTATTAGGATAATTAGAGTGACGTGAGGGCTGTGTATTATGATAATTAGGGTGATGGTGAGGGCTGTGTATTAGGATAATTAAGGTGATGGTTAGGGATTATTAGGATAGAGTGACGGTGAGGGCTGTGTATTATGATAATTAGGGTGATGGTGAGGGCTGTGTATTATAATTAGGGTGATGGTGAGGGCTGTGTATTAGGATAATTAGGGTGATGGTTAGGGATTATTAGGATAATTAGGGTGATGGTGAGGGGTGTGTATTAGGATAATTAGAGGGATGGTCAGGGCTGTGTATTAGGATAATTAGAGCAATGGTCAGGGCTGTGTATTAGGATAATTAGGGTGATGGTCAGGGCTGTGTATTATGATAATTAGGGTGATGGTGAGGGCTGTGTATTAGGATAATTAGGGTGATGGTTAGGGATTATTAGGATAATTAGGGTGATGGTGAGGGGTGTGTATTAGGATAATTAGAGGGATGGTCAGGGCTGTGTATTAGGATAATTAGAGCAATGGTCAGGGCTGTGTATTAGGATAATTAGGGTGATGGTCAGGGCTGTGTATTAGGATAATTAGGGTGATGGTCAGGGCTGTTTATTAGGATAACTAGGATGATGGTCAGGGCTGTGTATTAGGATAATTTGGGTGATGGTGAGGGCTGTGTATTAGGATAATTAGGGTGATGGTGAGGGCTGTGTATTAGGATAATTAGGGTGATGGTGAGGGCTGTGTATTGGGATAATTAGGGTGATGGTTAGGGATTATTAGGATAATTAGAGTGACGGTGAGGGCTGTGTATTAGGATAATTAGGGTGACGGTGAGGGCTGTGTATTAGGATAATTAGGGTGATGGTGAGGGCTGTGTATTAGGATAATTAGGGTGATGGTGAGGGCTGTGTATTGGGATAATTAGGGTGATGGTTAGGGATTATTAGGATAATTAGAGTGACGTGAGGGCTGTGTATTATGATAATTAGGGTGATGGTGAGGGCTGTGTATTAGGATAATTAAGGTGATGGTTAGGGATTATTAGGATAGAGTGACGGTGAGGGCTGTGTATTATGATAATTAGGGTGATGGTGAGGGCTGTGTATTATAATTAGGGTGATGGTGAGGGCTGTGTATTAGGATAATTAGGGTGATGGTTAGGGATTATTAGGATAATTAGGGTGATGGTGAGGGGTGTGTATTAGGATAATTAGAGGGATGGTCAGGGCTGTGTATTAGGATAATTAGAGCAATGGTCAGGGCTGTGTATTAGGATAATTAGGGTGATGGTCAGGGCTGTGTATTATGATAATTAGGGTGATGGTGAGGGCTGTGTATTAGGATAATTAGGGTGATGGTTAGGGATTATTAGGATAATTAGGGTGATGGTGAGGGGTGTGTATTAGGATAATTAAAGGGATGGTCAGGGCTGTGTATTAGGATAATTAGAGCAATGGTCAGGGCTGTGTATTAGGATAATTAGGGTGATGGTCAGGGCTGTGTATTAGGATAATTAGGGTGATGGTCAGGGCTGTTTATTAGGATAACTAGGATGATGGTCAGGGCTGTGTATTAGGATAATTTGGGTGATGGTGAGGGCTGTGTATTAGGATAATTAGGGTGATGGTGAGGGCTGTGTATTGGGATAATTAGGGTGATGGTTAGGGATTATTAAGATAATTAGAGTGACGGTGAGGGCTGTGTATTAGGATAATTAGGGTGATGGTTAGGGATTATTAGGATAATTAGAGTGACGTGAGGGCTGTGTATTATGATAATTAGGGTGATGGTGAGGGCTGTGTATTAGGATAATTAAGGTGATGGTTAGGGATTATTAGGATAGAGTGACGGTGAGGGCTGTGTATTATGATAATTAGGGTGATGGTGAGGGCTGTGTATTATAATTAGGGTGATGGTGAGGGCTGTGTATTAGGATAATTAGGGTGATGGTTAGGGATTATTAGGATAATTAGGGTGATGGTGAGGGCTGTGTATTAGGATAATTAGAGGGATGGTCAGGGCTGTGTATTAGGATAATTAGAGCAATGGTCAGGGCTGTGTATTAGGATAATTAGGGTGATGGTCAGGGCTGTGTATTAGGATAATTAGGGTGATGGTCAGGGGTGTTTATTAGGATAACTAGGATGATGGTCAGGGCTGTGTATTAGGATAATTTGGGTGATGGTGAGGGCTGTGTATTAGGATAATTAGGGTGATGGTTAGGGATTATTAGGATAATTAGAGTGACGGTGAGGGCTGTGTATTATGATAATTAGGGTGATGGTCAGGGCTGTGTATTAGGATAATTAAGGTGATGGTTAGGGATTATTAGGATAGAGTGACGGTGAGGGCTGTGTATTATGATAATTAGGGTGATGGTGAGGGCTGTGTATTAGGATAATTAAGGTGATGATCTCAATCTGGATGCTGCAGACTGCTATAAACTGACGAGGATGGGCGGGGCAATGGTGACAGGCACTTGTCCGTGGCCCCGCCTCGTCCTAAATCCATGACGCTGATAAGCCGCATCTATATTACGTCAGAGAGCCTCAGTCTGATTGGCTGGCGGTATTAACCCCATATGTGACAAATGTCACTTCAGAGCTGCTGCATTAGAACGGACTCCACCCTGTTCCCGGCATGTGCGGAGTTAATGATGATCCAGCTGTGACTGGGCGGTTCCTCGCCGGGATCTGGGGCTTTGTCTGCAGGGTCCGGGGGTCCCAGGAATAGGGGTCTGTGTGCAGGGTCCGGGGGTCCCAGGAGAAGGGGGTCTGTGTGCAGGGTCCGGGATCCCAGGAGAAGGGAGTCTGTGTGCAGGGTCCGGGGTCCCAGGAGAAGGGAGTCTGTGTGCAGGGTCCGGGGTCCCAGGAGAAGGGGGTCTGTGTGCAGGGTCCGGGGTCCCAGGAGAAGGGAGTCTGTGACTGTGTGCAGGGTCCGGGGTCCCAGGAGTAGGTGGTCTATGTGCATGATCCGGCTGTCCCAGGCATAGGGTGTTTGTGCAGGGTCAGGGGGTTCCAGGCATACTGGTAACTGTTATTAAGGTCTGGGGGTCGTAGGAATAGAATCTGTGTGCAGGGTACAGGATTCCCAGGATTAAGGGGTCTGTGTGCAGGTTCTGGGGATCCCAGGCATTGGGTGTTTGTGCAGGGTCTGGGGGTCCCAGGACTTCTGTGGTATCAGGAGCAGGGGGTCAGTGTACAGGGTCCGGGGTTCCCAGGAATAGTTGGTCTGTGTGCAGGGTCCAGTGATCTTTGTACAGACTCCGGTGGTCTCAGGAGCAGGGGGTCAGTGTACAGGGTCCGGGGTTCCCAGGAATAGTAGGTCTGTGTGCAGGGTCCAGTGGTCTTTGTACAGACTTCGGTGGTCTCAGGAGCAGGGGGGTCAGTGTACAGGGTCTGGGGATCCCAGGAATAGTAGGTCTGTGTGCAGGGTCCAGTGGTCTTTGTACAGACTCCAGTGGTCTCAGGAGCAGGGGGTCAGTGTACAGGGTCCGGGGTTCCCAGGAATAGTAGGTCTGTGTGCAGGGTCCAGTGGTCTTTGTACAGACTCCAGTGGTCTCAGGAGCAGGGGGTCAGTGTACAGGGTCCGGGGTTCCCAGGAATAGTAGGTCTGTGTGCAGGGTCCAGTGGTCTTTGTACAGACTTCGGTGGTCTCAGGAGCAGGGGGTCAGTGTACAGGGTCCGGGGTTCCCAGGAATAGTAGGTCTGTGTGCAGGGTCCAGTGGTCTTTGTACAGACTCCGGTGGTCTCAGGAGCAGGGGGTCAGTGTACAGGGTCCGGGGTTCCCAGGAATAGTAGGTCTGTGTGCAGGGTCCAGTGGTCTTTGTACAGACTTCGGTGGTCTCAGGAGCAGGGGGTCAGTGTACAGGGTCCAGTGGTCTTTGTACAGACTTCGGTGGTCTCAGGAGCAGGGGGTCAGTGTACAGGGTACGGGGTTCCCAGGAATAGTAGGTCTGTGTGCAGGGTCCAGTGGTCTTTGTACAGACTCCGGTAGTCTCAGGAGCAGGGGGTCAGTGTACAGGGTCTGGGGATCCCAGGAATAGTAGGTCTGTGTGCAGGGTCCAGTGGTCTTTGTACAGACTCCGGTGGTCTCAGGAGCAGGGGGTCAGTGTACAGAGTCTGGGGTTCCCAGGAATAGTAAGTCTGTGTGCAGGGTCCAGTGGTCTTTGTACAGACTCCGGTGGTCTCAGGAGCAGGGGGTCAGTGTACAGAGTCCGGGGTTCCCAGGAATAGTAAGTCTGTGTGCAGGGTCCAGTGGTCTTTGTACAGACTCCGGTGGTCTCAGGAGCAGGGGGTCAGTGTACAGGGTCCGGGGGTCCCAGGAATAGTAGGTTTGTGTGCAGGGTCTGGGGGTCCTTGAATTAGGGGTCTATGTGTGCAGTTTCTGTGGGCTTTAGTCCCATGGATTAATGGTTTCTGATAGAGGCTAATAGGAATTAATGGGGGGACGCTCAGAGGAATACTTTTGCTGTGTGGAGGGCAGACGGCGGGATACGGGGAGTGATGTGTGGGGGTCTCGGGGCAGTGTATAGCATTGCTGGAGTAGGCTGTGCTGGGCCGGTATGTGTATGTGACAGGAATGTCTGAGGGGCTTCATAATGGTGGGGTTGATGAGGATGGAGGAGTCCCATTTTTTGTGAACAGGGGAGGACTCCCTGTTGACGAACCCACTTGGGAGCGGATGTGGGGATACGTGGCACGTACTCATCCTGATGGTGAAAAACTTGTCAAGTCGATACGGACGGCTGAGGAACTGCCCCGGGTAAGTTGCCAGCTGTGGGGGAAGCTTTGGACTGGGTGGGTGCAATGAGCCCAGGACATTATTGGAGGATGACCCACCATACGTGTGGAAGGGATGTTCTTAATGCTTATTTATTTTGGGATTGACCACAAGTATGTAGGCACCTCTTCTAAGTGTGTTTGGTTATTATCCATTGCTAAGAGTAGTCTCCATAGTGACAGAGCCATATGGTTTGGCCTGGGCCCCTTCATTCAGTGGTGGGAAACTTCAGTGCTACAGCGCGCAGTGATGGGGAAACTTCAGTGCTACAGCGCGCAGTGATGGGGAAACCTCAGTGCTACAGCGCGCAGTGATGGGGAAACCTCAGTGCTACAGCGAGCAGTGATGGGGAAACCTCAGTGCTACAGCGCGCAGTGATGGGGAAACCTCAGTGCTACAGCGCGCAGTGATGGGGGGAAACCTCAGTGCTACAGCGCGCAGTGATGGGGAAACCTCAGTGCTACAGCGCGCAGTGATGGGGAAACCTCAGTGCTACAGCGCGCAGTGATGGGGAAACCTCAGTGCTACAGCACGCAGTGATGGGGAAACCTCAGTGCTACAGCATGCAGTGATGGGGAAACCTCAGTGCTACAGCACGCAGTGATGGGGAAACCTCAGTGCTACAGCACGGAGTGATGGGGAAACCTCAGTGCTACAGCATACAATGATGGGAAACCTCCGTGCTACAGCATTCAGTGATGGGAAACCTCAGTGCTACAGCATACAGTGATGGGAAACCTCAGTGCTACAGCATACAGTGATGGGAAACCTCAGTGCTACAGCATACAGTGATGGGAAACCTCAGTGTTACAGCATACAGTGATGGGAAACCTCAGTGTTACAGCATACAGTGGCATGGTTGGGAATTCTTAGCTTCCAGCATTGTGGTAGTATTGTAAGGAAGGCCCTCTCCTGTCTCAGCGAGACACAAAAGCCGTCAGAAAATGGTTTGCGGAGACTGGTGGGGAAGAACCTGAATGTCCTGCACAAAGCCCATACCTCAGACCCATCATAGACCAGTGGAAAGAGCTGGAGCACTGACTGAAAGCCAGGCCTGATCCCCAACACCGGCGCCTGACATCACGGATGCTCTGGTGGCTGAATAGATGGGAATCCCCGCAGCCGTATTCCAGGGGAAAGTCTTCCCAGCGGTGCACAGGCTGTTATAGCAGCATATTGAAGACCTGTGCCAAATTCACACCCATGGGTTTATAATGAGGTGTTCAACAAGCACACATGGTTGTCCACATACTGTACTTTTGGCAGTGTAGTTGGGTGAGTGTGACAGGGCTGAGGCTTTGTATGGTCTGTTCTAGCATCAGCAGAGGGGCAGAGTCAATCAATTTCTCGCATTGCGCATTTATCAGCCAATTGCTGTAGTCTGATTCCACTACGTACCGCCATAGGCTGTGAGCAGAATCGGCCTTCTATGAGTTAATGGGAGTAGCCAGGCATTGATACCATTTCATTAATTCTGTCTCATAGATTTTTCTATTCAAATTGTCTTCGAGGAAGTAACACGAGGGGGAGCTCGGTACAGCCGTTTCCACAATTCCTGAATTGCCCATAAGGTATATTCGGCCACGTCTAATCTCTCGTCTGTCCCAACCATAACTGCGGTTTACGTGCTGTAGAAAACCAGCCCCCCAGGTGTTAAGGCTCAGGTGGGGCCCAGTCACACATTCCATGCACAAACTCATCTGAGCTCTGTAGGGCCCAGCAGACTCCTACTTAGCAGACTGCAACCACAAGAGGCTAAATGGGGTTGTCCACCATAGCTGCAAATTGCTCATTCTATCATCCACTGAGATCCAGTCTAATTGATGCTGTTCCAATGATGACCTTGTGCCTATGAGCATTCCAACAGTGGCCTGGTATCACTGAGCTATGACCGGCCCTTCACAAACTCAGACTGCATTTCTCTTCAACTTACTTGTGTTTACTCAACAGGTTCCAGTCCCCTCCCTGCCGGTGGTGGGCCCGGGGGTCTCAGTCCCAGAGAGAGTGGAAGCTGTACAGAGGTACATCCGGGACCTGCAGTATCCTTTATACACTGGGACTTGATGCCTCCATGGTACAAGGGGTCGCTCGGACACTAGAATCTGTAGCGGCCTTGGGGCGTGGGGCAGGATACGGTCTACAGGGACGATGACTTTGCACCGTGTGAGAGTGAAGAGGAAGATTTATGGGAGAGCTTATGTATGTGGCAGGTTTACATATAACCAGTCAGGTTTTCTGGATGCTCTTCAAGTCACCAGTGTCCGCAGGACTGAAGGCTTGATTCAGGTTGGTTAGCAAACCAAAAACACACACTGATGGGCAAAACCATATGGACTGCAGGTGGGGCAGATGTAACATGTGCAGAGAGAGTTAGATTTGGGTGGGGTGTGTTCACACTCAAATCTTAATTGTAGTGTAAAAATAAAGCAGCCAGTATTTACCCTGCACAGAAACATAATAACCCACCCAAATCTAACTCTCTCTGCACATGTTACATCTGCCCCACCTGCAGTGCACATGGTTTTGCCCGTTAGTGTGCTTTTTTGGTTTTATAAACTCTTACAAGAAATGTCTTGCAGTTATGGTAATATATATATATATATATATATATATATATATATATATATATATATATATATATATATACACACACACACACACATATATATATATATATATGGAATAAGAGATCCTTTTTGCGCTCTAAAATTGGACCTATACCTTTGATTGTACTCAATAATTTTATTAAGGGGCAAGCTTCTACACAGAGATGGTCCCCTGTCGAACAAGACCAAAAATAGAATATCTCTGTGGAGCGCACTTAATGACTGAAATAAATATATTTATGTATAATACAATTTAATATGGTTATATTGGTTTCTGACAAAAAGAGGATGACATCACACAAACACCCTTTAAACTTTAAAACATCTATTGCTTTTTATTGCTAAAATAATTAAATTTCAATACTGATAAAAAATGATGTACACTTTTACAATGTGTTATTGTTCATTACAGCCAAAAAAATTGAATAACAACTTTTCCAAACAATAAAAGATTATTTTTTTTTTAAACAATAAAAGATTTTTTCACTCGTGAAAAAAAAAAAAAAAAAAAAAAATCTTTTATTGTTTGGAAAAGTTGTGCGGCCCCCCCAAAGAAATGCCACCCTACACCATTACTGACCCACTGCCAAACCGGTCATGCTGGAGGATGTTGCAGGCAGCAGAACGTTCTCCTTGGCGTCTCCAGACTCTGTCACGTCTGTCACATGTGCTCAGTGAGAACCTACTTTCATCTGTGAAGAGCACAGGGTGCCAGTGGCGAATTTGCCAATCTTGGTGTTCTCTGGCAAATGCCAAATGTCCTCCACGGTGTTTGGCTGTAAGCACAACCCCCACCTGTGGACATCGGTCCCTCATACCACCCTCATGGAGTCTGTTTCTGATCGTTTGAGTACAGTGGCGTAAGTTCATCACAGTCGCCCGGAGGCAAGATAAATATTGGTGCCCCCCTATTTCCTATATTAAGATAAATATGTGTGTGTGTGGAGTGTTCTGAAAACAATTTATACACTGTATTTATACATTTAATTGTATTTTATTTTAAATCACACATTTCTTAGCAGTCATACCCAGGATTAGAACCCATGACCTGTTATACTGACAGCGGACACTTTACTGATGGAGCTATTTGCTCCTGTAGAGGAAGCATGAGAATTCTAACTACAGGTATATTAAGTTACGTGTAATTGTCAGAGAAGTAACTTCATATAGTTAAAATTCTCATATTTCCTATACAGGAGCAAATAGCTTCATCAGTAAGGTGTCTGCTTCCAGTGTAATAGGTTGTGGTTTCTAATACTAGGTGTGATACTTGTAAAATGAGTATATTCAGTATAATAAAGAGGGTGTGATTTGTAAAGTGCAGGGACCAGTGAGGAAGTCGGCCACTGAAAAAACAGCGTCAGCTATCAATGAACTTAATTCACTGGTGTCACAGAATGGGAGGAGAGGTGCCCCCTTCAGAGCAGGAGCCCGGCGGTAGATGACTCCGTTGCCTCCCAGAGTTCTGCCTCACACATGCACATTTGTGGCTTGCTGGAGGTCATTTTGCAGGGCTCTGGCAGTGCTCCTCCTGTTCCTCCTTGCACAAAGGTGGAGGTAGCGGTCCTGCTGCTGGGTTGTTGCCCTCCTACGGCCTCCTCCACGTCTCCTGATGTACTGGCCTGTCTCCTGGTAGCGCCTCCATGCTCTGGACACTAGGCTGACAGACACAGCAAATCTTCTTGCCACAGCTCGCATTGATGTGCCATCCTGGATGAGCTGCACTACCTGAGCCACTTGTGTGGGTTGTAGGGAGGTCATACAGGCACGTGGAGGCCACACACACTACTGAGCCTCATTTTGACTTGTTTTAAGGACATTACATCAAAGGTGGATCAGCATGTAGTGTGTTTTTCCACTTTAATTTTGAGGGTGACTCCAAATACAGACCTCCATGGGTTAATAAATTTGATTTTCATTGATAATTTTTGTGTGATTTTGTTGTCAGCACATTCAACTATGCAAAGAACAAAGTATTTAATAAGAATATTCCATTCATTCAGATCTAGGATGTGTTATTATAGTGTGCCCTTTATTTTTTTGAGCAGTGTGTGTGTGTATGTATGTATATATATATATATATATATATATATATATTGTGGTGAGATATATATATCAAAGGTATAGGTCCAATTTTAGAGCGCAAAAAGGATCTCTTATTCTATATATATATATATATATATATATATCACCACAATCATGTATACATATTATTAGTATTCTTTTCTAATATATAAAGACCCAGCATGCTAAACAATATATTAGACTGGGGAAATGCAATCCTTCCACTACAACTGCTGCTGGCATTATCAGCCAAAGTTGTTCGAGGATAAAATGCATAAAATTACCCAGGCTGGGCTGTGGCCGGTATTCTGTGTACCCCGGATATTAGGTAACAAGGTCCACTCCATTTGAGTCCTTCACACATCCATCAGATACAATCACACAGGGACTCAGTTCTTTGAGATCAAGAAGACGCGGCCCTTCACTGGGTGAGTTATTTACTGCAGAAATGTTTTCCAGTGCCCGATGTTGGGAATATGGGTGCTGAGTGCTTCCGGTGGTCAGACGACGAATGGATTGGGGAAAGGGCAGGCACGGGGTGCTTCCAGGGGCCAGGTGATGGATTGGGGAAAGGGCAGGCACAGGGTGCTTCCAGGGGCCAGGTGATGAATGGATTGGAGACAGGGTAGGCACGGGGTGCTTCCAGGGGTCAGGTGATGAATGGATTGGAGACAGGGCAGGCACAGGGTGCTTCCAGGGGTCAGGTGATGGATTAGAGACAAGGCAGGCACGAGGTGCTCAAAGGGCTCAGGTGATGAATGGATTGGGGACAGGACAGGCACGAGGTGCTTAAAGGGCTTAGGTGATGAATGTATTGGGGACAGGGCAGACACAGGGTGCTTCCAGGGATCAGGTGATGGATTGGGGACAGGACAGGCCCAGGGTGCTTCCAGGGGTCAGGTGATGGATTGGGGACAGGGTAGGCACTGGGTGCTTCCAGGGGTCAGGTGATGGATTGGGGACAGGGTAGGCACTGGGTGCTTCCAGGGGTCAGGTGATGGATTGGGGACAGGGTAGGCACTGGGTGCTTCCAGGGGTCAGGTGATGGATTGGGGACAGGGTAGGCACTGGGTGCTTCCAGGAGTCAGGTGATGGATTGGAGACAGGGTAGGCAGAGGGTGCTTCCAGGGGTCAGGTGATGGATTAGGGACAGGACAGGCCCAGGGTGCTTCCAGGGGTCAGGTGATGGATTGGGGACAGGGTAGGCACTGGGTGCTTCCAGGGGTCAGGTGATGGATTGGGGAAAGGGCAGGCACGGGGTGCTTTCAGGGACCAGGTGATGGATTGGGGAAAGGGCAGGCACGGGGTGCTTCCAGGGGTCAGGTGATGGATTGGAGACAGGGCAGGCACTGGGTGCTTCCAGGGGTCAGGTGATGGATTAGAGACAGGGCAGGCACGAGGTGCTCAAAGGGCTCAGGTGATGAATGGATTGGGGACAGGACAGGCACGAGGTGCTTAAAGGGCTTAGGTGATGAATGTATTGGGGACAGGGCAGACACAGGGTGCTTCCAGGGGTCAGGTGATGGATTGGGGACAGGGTAGGCACTGGGTGCTTCCAGGGGTCAGGTGATGGATTGGGGACAGGGTAGGCACTGGGTGCTTCCAGGAGTCAGGTGATGAATGGATTGGGGACAGGGTAGGCACTGGGTGCTTCCAGGAGTCAGGTGATGGATTAGGGACAGGACAGGCCCAGGGTGCTACTAGGGCTTAGGTGATGCATGGATTGGGGACAGGGCAGACATGGGGTGCTTCCAGGGATCAGGTGATGGATTGGGGACAGGACAGGCCCAGGGTGCTTCCAGGGGTCAGGTGATGGATTGGGGACAGGACAGGCATAAGGTGCTTCCAGGGGTCTGGTGATGGTTGGGGACAGGGTAGGCACTGGGTGCTTCCAGGGGTCAGGTGATGGATTGGGCACAGTCTAGGCACTGGGTGCTTCCAGTGGTCAGGTGATGGATTGGGGACAGGGCACACACTGGGTGCTTCCAGGGGTCAGGTGATGAATGGATTGGGGACAGGGTAGGCACTGGGTGCTTCCAGGGGTCAGGTGATGGATTGGGGACAGGGTACACACTGGGTGCTTCCAGGGGTCAGGTGATGAATGGATTGGGGACAGGGCACACACTGGGTGCTTCCAGGGGTCAGGTGATGGATTGGGGACAGGGTAGGCACTGGGTGCTTCCAGCGGTCAGGTGATGGATTGGGGACAGGGTAGGCACTGGGTGCTTCCAGGGGTCAGGTGATGGATTGGGGACAGGGTAGGCACTGGGTGCTTCCAGGGGTCAGGTGATGGATTGGGGACAGGGTAGGCACTGGGTGCTTCCAGGGCTCAGGTTATGGATTGGGGACAGGGTAGGCACTGGGTGCTTCCAGGGGTCAGGTGATGGATTGGGGACAGGACAGGCATGGGGTGCTTCCAGGGGTCAGGTGATGGTTGGGGACAGGGTAGGCACTGGGTGCTCCCAGGGGTCAGGTGATGAATGTATTGGGGACAGGGCAGGTACATGGTGCTTCCAAGGGCCCCATTTTTTGGGAACGCAGCCCAGCTAAATCGCCACCCCTGCTCCAAGTGGCGGCAGTCTGTCAGGCTACGGTTTGGGGGCACTGCTCGCAGGGATGCAGAACCTGTTTTACACTTGTACAGAATGAGTCCTGCGGATACACAGCCGCCCCACCGTCTGAGAGGTACATAAACCATCGGGTTACATATCTCTCTGAATCTGGCCCTGTGGATCCATAGAATTTGGGCTTGTGGATTAGTGGCCGTTGCATCTAGTCTTATCTGTTACAGTAATGAGCAGAATGTCACCTGTTCCGTTCCAGTGTCCCTGCAGTGTGACTCAGCGGGCGCCTGTGTACCTTGGTATATATGCCGGTGGGATAACTATACGGAAGTGTCAGGGTATTGTTGTCCTGGGGCAGGTACATGATATGTTCTGTCATGGATGCCGACTTTCTTTCCTTCCACAGACTGATGGACCTGGCCAAAGAGATGACCAAAGAAGCACTGCCAATCAAATGCCTGGAGGCGGTCATTCTCGCCATGTATCCTTCATACGCTGCAGCAACTATTACCCAGTTACAGCTATATGCGATGGGTATAGAACCCATTTATACCAGACTCACTCCCTGACGGATCTTCATCCATTTGTGTGGAACTACAGTATTGGGATACATTCAGTTTCAGAGTGTATCCATCCCCTTTAATGAACCCCACCCATAAGAGGTCATGGAACTAAAGAAGTCGGTCTATTCTTGGTGGGACAAGCTGTAGAATAGGTTACATCCCCAGTGTCTGGTGATTTTCCCGGGCCGCACCCTTGCTGTGGCACACTGCCCCCGCCTGGTGCTTAGTTACTGTGGTGTAAATACCTATTTCCTATTGGCCGATGTATTCTCCGCATGTCCAGCTCGCCTCTTTGAAGTTTATTCCATTAGCAAACATTGAAACATAGAATTTGAAGGCAGATAAGAACCACTTGGCCCATCTAGTCTGCCCCTTATTTTTATCCTTTAGGACGGTAATCTCAACCCTTTTTGAACCTTAATTCTTTGTAAGGATGTCCTTACGCTTATCCCAGGCATTGTTAAAATTGCTCTACTGTCTTAGCTTCTACCACCTCTGATGGGATAATATTCCACTTATCCACTACCGTTTCTGTGAAGTTTTTTTTCCTTAAATTTCCCCGTAACCTCCCCCCCTCCAGTCTCAGTGCATGTCCTCGAGTCCTATTGCTTCTCTTCCTTTGAAGAATGTTTCCCTCCTGAACTTTGTGAAGACCCTTGGTATACTTGAAAGTTTCTATCATGTCCCCCCTTTCCCTTCTCTCCTCCAAACTATACATATTAAGATCTTTTAGCCTTTCCGGGTATGTTTTGTGATGTAGGCCATGCACCATTTTAGTTGCCCTTCTTTGTACACTCTCTAATGTATTTATATCCTTCTGGAGATATGGTCTCCAGAACTGGACACAGTATTCCAGATGAGGCCGCACCAATGACCTATATAGCGGCATTATCACTTCTTTCTTCTGCTACCGATTCCCCTGCTTATCCAACAAAGCATCTGACCAGCCTTCCTCATTGCTGTGTTGCATTGCTTTCCTGCCTTTAAGTCACCTGAAATAGTGACTCCTAGATCCCTTTCCTCCTCAGCAAAGAACATGCATCGGGTGATAACATGGCCACGTGCATTAGATCGCTGTGTACTGGTCTTTATGAGGACCAGAGGGCGCTGGCGGATTACCTCCACACTGCTCCACATCACAACACTGTCCTCAGGATTGTGACTCCGGGCATCAGTTGCAAGGCTATTTAGGGCTGGGCTAGAACATGGCTTCCCATATTTGAACGATGGAGTGCAGTCCGCTCACAGCGACAGTGAAGGGTTTAACATAATACATTTGATACTGGAGAAGCTGCTGCTGTGACGTAATACTGTATTCCTAAAGCGTGAGTCACAGGCAGAAAGCACTAATACATCCACCCCCAATCACTGTCCCGAAAAGTGGGGCTCAGTATGGAGTGACGAGTAGGGAACCACGGGCCAAGAGATAGCCGGATCCGGACACCTGCCTGGTATTCCCACTCGGTTGGTGGCGTGGCCCAATGCGTGGCGAGTGCACTCGCCGCCGGGATTCCAGGCAGACTGGATGGCGCGGTCGGTATATTGACAGCCGGCATCCTGTCTCCCAGGATATTGTTTGTATCCTGCGTCCGGACACAGCAAATGTAGAGTTGCCGGAAAGCTGAGGAAACACACCACAAATGGGAATTGCTGGTCCAAGACCACAAACTGTTAAAGCACTGGCAGGATGATGTACGTAAATTTGATGCTGTACACAACTCTAGTTGGGGAAGGGGTGACTGGAGCAGGAGAGTGCCATGTAGGGGCCAGTCTACTGGACCCAGATTTAAAACCTGGTACTACAAAGCAACCTTGGGTTTTGTCAGAGACGGGTTTCGCTGGAGGAAACCTTGTTCCTTTTTTACTGTTAATGTAATTTTGCTGTGTGTAGCGGCGGTCTGCAGAGGCCGCAGGTGACTGACAGCACAAATGGGGCAAAGACTTTACACTTGGAAATGACCTAGTATTTTGAGTCAAGGTCTGGGCCAGACTCCAGTAGACATGTCTCATAGTAACAATCTAATCTTGACAAGAGGGGAGGGGAAGCAGATGACCAAGGGCCTGGGGTGGTTCTGGCTGGCAAGTAAGGAGACGGCCTGGTGATGGAATCGGGTAGCTTGAAAAGCTTTTAAGGCCCATCAGAAGACCACCAGTTCTAGTGTCCACACCTGGAGCAGCTGTGCAGATCTGTGATACAAGGACGTTTAGAGGGGAGCCTATTTGTCATGTAGGACAAAAACAAAGACTACAAAGACCCAGCCAACTGAAATCAGCAGTGAGATCAGTGCAACAGAGCTCTGGGACCAGAACCCACAAGATTAACCCTCTGGGAAAATGAGGGTTTAGGCTAAACCCACCAAGCAGTTGGTGAAAGATTGTTGGAGGGGCTGACAGATAGTAAATTCATACTTTCAATGGTATCACTGAAACCAGGGACATTGCACAATGGAATGGGGGGAAATCTTGTCTACCATGGCTGCTCCACTTTTCAGGTGGACCTCTGCCTTGAGCCTGTGCACAGCTCTGACTTGGGTACAAGAGAAGTGCACAGTATAAAATGGGTCCATATGCAAAGGAAAAGACCAGCTCATGAGGTGTGGGGGATATCCCCATCATGAAGTTATCATGTTCTTTCCAAGCTCCTTGAGATCTACCTAATGTTACCCGAGACCCAACATAGTGTAGGAGATTCTGAGTGACATTCCCACCAGTTACTGCGTTCTCACAGTGACTGCATGTGGGGTGATGGGTATTCTGAGTGACACACCCCTGTATAGCAGCACTCGTCACAGTGACTGTAGGTGGGGATTCTGTGTGACACTCCCCTGTGTAACAGCGCTCCTCACAGTGACTGTAGGTAGGGGTGGTGGGTATTCTGAGTGACACTCCCCTGTATAACAGCGCTCCTCACGGTGACTGTGGGTAGGGGTGGTGGGTATTCTGTGTGACACTCCTGTGTAGAACAGCGCTCCTCACAGTGACTGTATGTGGGGTGGTGGGTATTCTCTGTGACACTTCCCTGTATAACAGCGCTCCTCAAGTTGACTGTAGGTAGGGGTGCAGGGTATTCTGAGTGACACTCCTGTATATAACAATGCTCCTCACAGTGACCGTATGTGGGGTGATGGGTATTCTGTGTGACACTCCCCTGTGTAACAGCACTCCTCACAGTGACTGTAGGTGAGGGGGGTGGGGGGGTATTCTGAGTGACCCTCCTGTGTATAACAGCGCTCCTCACAGTGACCGTATGTGGGGGTGTTGGGGATTATTCTGAGTGACACTCCCCCGTATAACAGCGCTCCTCCCAGTGACTGTAGATGGGGTGGTGGGTATTCTGAGTGACACTCCCCTGTATAACAGCGCTCCTCACAGTGACTATAGGTGGGGGTTTTTCTGAGTGACACTCCCCTGTATAACAGCACTCCTCACAGTGACTGTAGGTGGGGGTGGAGTGGATTCGGTGTGACACTCCCCTGTATAACAGCGCTCCTCACAGTGACTATAGGTGGGGGTGGTGGGTATTCTGAGGGACACTTTCCTGTATAACAGCACTCCTCACAGTGACTGTAGGTGGGGTGGTGTGGATTCGGTGCGACACTACCCTGTATAACAGCGCTCCTCATAGTGACTGTAGGTGGTGGTGGGGGGTATTCTGAGTGACAGTTCCCTGTATAACAGCGCTCCTCACAGTGACTATAGGTGGGGTGGGGTGGATTCGGTGCGACACTACCCTGTATAACAGCGCTCCTCATAGTGACTGTAGGTGGTGGTGGGGGGTATTCTGAGTGACAGTTCCCTGTATAACAGCGCTCCTCACAGTGACTGTAGGTGGGGTGGGGTGGATTCGGTGCGACACTACCCTGTATAACAGCGCTCCTCGCAGTGACTGTAGGTGGGGTGGGGTGGATTCGGTGCGACACTACCCTGTATAACAGCGCTCCTCATAGTGACTGTAGGTGGTGGTGGGGGGTATTCTGAGTGACAGTTCCCTGTATAACAGCGCTCCTCACAGTGACTGTAGGTGGGGTGGGGTGCGGTGGATTTGGTGTGACACTCCCTTGTATAACAGAGCTCCTCACAGTGACTGTAGGTGGTGGTGGGGGGTATTCTGAGTGACACTACCCTGTATAACAGCACTCCTCACAGTGACTTTAGGTGGGGTGGGGTGGGTTCGGTGTGACACTACCCTGTATAACAGCGCTCCTCACAGTGACTGTAGGTGGGGTGGGGTGGATTGGGTGTGACACTCCCCTGTATAACAGAGCTTCTCACAGTGACTGTAGATGGGGATGGTGTGGATTGGGTGTGACACTCCCCTGTATAACAGCGCTCCTCACAGTGACTGTAGATGGGGATGGTGTGGATTGGGTGTGGCACTCCCCTGTATAACAGCGCTCCTCACAGTGACTGTAGATGGGGATGGTGTGGATTGGGTGTGGCACTCCCCTGTATAACAGCGCTCCTCACAGTGACTGTAGGTGGGGTGGTGGGTATTCTGAGAGACACTCCCCTGTATAACAGCGCTCCTCACAGTGACTGTAGGTGGGGGTGGTGGGTATTCTGAGAGACACTCCCCTGTATAACAGCGCTCCTCACAGTGACTGTAGGTGGGGTGGTGGGGATTGGGTGTGACACTCCCCTGTATTACAGCGCTCCTCACAGTGACTGTAGGTGGGGGTGGTGTGGATTCGGTGTGACACTCCCCTGTATAACAGCGCTCCTCATAGTGACTATAGGTGGGGATTGGGTGTGACACTCCCCTGTATAACAGCGCTCCTCATAGTGACTGTAGGCGGGGATGGTGGGTATTCGGAGTGACACTCCCCTGAATAACAGCGCTCCTCACAGTGACTATAGGTGGGGTGGGGTGGATTTGGTGTGACACTCCCCTGTATAACAGCGCTCCTCACAGTGACTGTAGGTGGGGGTGGGGTGGATTCGGTGTGACACTCCCCTGTATAACAGCGCTCCTCACAGTGACTGTAGGTGGGGGTGGGGTGGATTCGGTGTGGCACTCCCCTGTATAACAGCGCTCCTCATAGTGACTGCAGGCGGGGATGGTGGGTTTTCTGAGTGACACTTCCTTGTATAACAGCACTCCTCACAGTGACTATAGGTGGGGATTGGGTGTGACACTCCCCTGTATAACAGCGCTCCTCACAGTGACTGTAGGTGGTCGTGGGGGGTATTCTGAGTGACACTCCCCTGTATAACAGCGCTCCTCACAGTGACTGTAGGTGGGGGTGGTGGGTATTCTGAGAGACACTCCCCTGTATAACAGCGCTCCTCACAGTGACTGTAGGTAGGGGTGGTGGGTATTCTGAGAGACACTCCCCTGTATAACAGCGCTCCTCACAGTGACTGTAGGTAGGGGTGGTGGGTATTCTGAGTGACAGTTCCCTGTATAACAGCGCTCCTCACAGTGACTGTAGGTGGGGATGGTGTGGATTGGGTGTGGCACTCCCCTGTATAACAGCGCTCCTCACAGTGACTGTAGGTGGGGGGGGGGGGTATTCTGAGTGACACTTTCCTGTATAACAGCGCTCCTCACAGTGACTGTAGGTGGGGGTGGAGTGGATTCGGTGCGACACTACCCTGTATAACAGCGCTCCTCACAGTGACTGTAGGTGGGGTGGTGGGGATTGGGTGTGACACTCCCCTGTATTACAGCGCTCCTCACAGTGACTGTAGGTGGGGGTGGTGTGGATTCGGTGTGACACTCCCCTGTATAACAGCGCTCCTCATAGTGACTATAGGTGGGGATTGGGTGTGACACTCCCCTGTATAACAGCGCTCCTCATAGTGACTGTAGGCGGGGATGGTGGGTATTCGGAGTGACACTCCCCTGAATAACAGCGCTCCTCACAGTGACTATAGGTGGGGTGGGGTGGATTTGGTGTGACACTCCCCTGTATAACAGCGCTCCTCACAGTGACTGTAGGTGGGGGTGGGGTGGATTCGGTGTGACACTCCCCTGTATAACAGCGCTCCTCACAGTGACTGTAGGTGGGGGTGGGGTGGATTCGGTGTGGCACTCCCCTGTATAACAGCGCTCCTCATAGTGACTGCAGGCGGGGATGGTGGGTTTTCTGAGTGACACTTCCTTGTATAACAGCACTCCTCACAGTGACTATAGGTGGGGATTGGGTGTGACACTCCCCTGTATAACAGCGCTCCTCACAGTGACTGTAGGTGGTCGTGGGGGGTATTCTGAGTGACACTCCCTTGTATAACAGCGCTCCTCACAGTGACTGTAGGTGGTGGTGGGGGGTATTCTGAGTGACACTCCCCTGTATAACAGCGCTCCTCACAGTGACTGTAGGTGGGGATTGGGTGTGACACTCCCCTGTATAACAGCGCTCCTCACAGTGACTGTAGATGGGGATGATGTGGATTGGGTGTGGCACTCCCCTGTATAACAGCGCTCCTCACAGTGACTGTAGGTGGGGTGGTGGGTATTCTGAGAGACACTCCCCTGTATAACAGCGCTCCTCACAGTGACTGTAGGTGGTGGTGGGGGGTATTCTGAGTGACACTCCCTTGTATAACAGCGCTCCTCACAGTGACTGTAGGTGGTGGTGGGGGGTATTCTGAGTGACACTCCCCTGTATAACAGCGCTCCTCACAGTGACTGTAGGTGGTGGTGGGGGGGTATTCTGAGTGACACTCCCTTGTATAACAGCGCTCCTCACAGTGACTGTAGGTGGTGGTGGGGGGTATTCTGAGTGACACTTCCCTGTATAATAGCGCTCCTCACAGTGACTGTAGGTGGTGGTGGGGGGTATTCTGAGTGACACTCCCTTGTATAACAGCGCTCCTCACAGTGACTGTAGGTGGTGGTGGGGGGTATTCTGAGTGACACTTCCCTGTATAATAGCGCTGTATAATAGCGCTCCTCACAGTGACTGTAGGTGGTGGTGGGGGGTATTCTGAGTGACACTCCCTTGTATAACAGCGCTCCTCACAGTGACTGTAGGTGGTGGTGGGGGGTATTCTGAGTGACACTCCCTTGTATAACAGCGCTCCTCACAGTGACTGTAGGTGGTGGTGGGGGATATTCTGAGTGACACTCCCTTGTATAACAGCGCTCCTCACAGTGACTGTAGGTGGTGGTGGGGGGTATTCTGAGTGACACTTCCCTGTATAATAGCGCTCCTCACAGTGACTGTAGGTGGTGGTGGGGGGTATTCTGAGTGACACTCCCTTGTATAACAGCGCTCCTCACAGTGACTGTAGGTGGTGGTGGGGGGTATTCTGAGTGACACTTCCCTGTATAATAGCGCTCCTCACAGTGACTGCAGGCGGGGATGGTGGGTTTTCTGAGTGACACTTCCTTGTATAACAGCGCTCCTCACAGTGGCTGTAGGTGGTGGTGGGGGGTATTCTGAGTGACACTCCCTTGTATAACAGCGCTCCTCACAGTGACTGTAGGTGGTGGTGGGGGATATTCTGAGTAACACTCCCTTGTATAACAGCGCTCCTCACAGTGACTGTAGGTGGTGGTGGGGGGTATTCTGAGTGACACTTCCCTGTATAATAGCGCTCCTCACAGTGACTGCAGGCGGGGATGGTGGGTTTTCTGAGTGACACTTCCTTGTATAACAGCGCTCCTCACAGTGGCTGTAGGTGGTGGTGGGGGGTATTCTGAGTGACACTCCCTTGTATAACAGCGCTCCTCACAGTGACTGTAGGTGGTGGTGGGGGATATTCTGAGTGACACTCCCTTGTATAACAGCGCTCCTCACAGTGACTGTAGGTGGTGGTGGGGGGTATTCTGAGTGACACTCCCTTGTATAACAGCGCTCCTCACAGTGACTGTAGGCAGAGTTGCTCCCTGACCATACCTGTGTAGGTTATTCCTCTCATTACCCCACCATCTGATTACTGAGGGGATTTGTAATGCGGAGATACCCGTGCTTGGACTCTCGGCAGTAGTGGACATAATGTGGTAACCCGTATACTGTGAAGAAATATTTTCCTAAACCCCCATCCACAGCTACCTGACTAACAACATCTCCGGCCTGGAGCGTTTCCCCATCAGCTTCAAGACTCAGTTCTCCGGAGGTTGTTTCAGGCATATTGTGCTGGGCTTACACTGGGGCGGACATTTTGGGGCGGTTGGAATAAGCCGAAGAGAAGATCTGATGTACAAGCCGCTCCGCTACCGCACGCTCAGCGATCTGATGGCGGACTTTCAGGAAGCGTACGGACGCTGCTGGCACACGCTGCGGAAAGTGAAGATCGGCCCCTATGTGTCACATGACCCGCACAGTGTGGAGCAGATCGACTGGAAGCACTCGGTTCTCGACGTGCAGGAGCTAGGCGTGGAGGCTCTGCGCAGGGAGCTGGAACGTCACAGCAGAGAGATGCGACTCAGGGTGAGGAGAGAAGCGGTGATGACTTGGGGGGGGGGGGGGGCATCAGTGACAAAGAGGGGGAGGAAAAGGCAAAGACCAGTGGTAATACTTTTTTCCTTTTAGATATCCAAGGGACCCCCTTCACCTAAAGAGCGGAAGAGGGATATTACCCATTCACCCCAGCGAGGACAGTCCAGCCCTCATCGCAGGGAGCGGCCAGACAGACGGTAAGATGCAGCCGTTTTATCACATATCATGTGCAGGTGTTCTCCACCAGCCGCCGCACTGGAGGCTACTCTCTGTAAGGTCACCCGCTGGTCACCCGACGTAGGGCCTAATTCAAGGTTAAACGCAAATGCATTCGCAGTTGCCGATAATCGATACATTGTACATGTGCAAAATTCGCACGGCGCATGTCCACCGCTATATTTCTATACGGAATAGCGTAAAAATCGCTCCGCTAAATTATTCAGCAGACTTGCACGTAAAGACGACCCCATCAACTAAACACTTTTAAAAAGGCATGGCTGAGGAGAGTCTGTGGCCAGTCTCCGCAAGGTCACAAATCTGGGCGTGTAACACGGGCGTGCAGTGGGAGTATGTACCTGGGTCAGGGCGGTGCATAGTCACATCTGCAGATATACAAGCTTAAAAGTACAGGAAAAGTCACTGCAGATTCTGGGCAGGTACATACACTCTGCAAGTCACTATGGGGGTGATTCTGAGTTGTTCGCTCGCTAGCTGCTTTTAGCAGCATTGCACACGCTAGGCCGCCGCCCTCTGGGAGTGAATCTTCGCTTAGCAGAATTGCGAAGGAAAGATTAGCAGAATTGCGAATAGAAAATTCTTAGCAGTTTCTGAGTAGCTCGAGACTTACTCCTACACTGCGATCAGCTCAGCCCGTTTCGTTCCTGGTTTGACGTCACAAACACGCCCTGCGATCAGACAGCCACTCCCCCGTTTCTCCAGACACTCCCGCGTTTTATCCTGGCACGCCTGCGTTTTCGCCCAGAAACACCCACTTCCTGTCAATCACACTCCGATCACTTCAACGATGAAAATTCTTCGTTCTGCCGTGAGTAAATCTACTAAGTTTTGAGCTAAAATACTTGGCGCATGCGCACTGCGTACCATGCGCATTTTCGCATTAATCGCTCCGTTGCGAAAATAGTCAACAAGCGATCAACTCGGAATGACCCCCTATAATGGCAGCAGTAACATCGATGGTTGATGCGATGGCTGCACAATTAGTGAATAATCACACTCAGCTGATGTTGTTTAGTAACATCACACACAGCTTGTGTGCTGCCTCACTATGGGGGTAATTCCAAGTTGATCGCAGCAGGAAATTTTTTAGCAGTTGGGCAAAACCATGTGCACTGCAGGGGGTCAGATGTAACATGTGCAGAGAGAGTTAGATTTGGGTGTGGTGTGTTCAATCTGCAATCTAATTTGCATTGTAAAAATAAAGCAGCCAGTATTTACCCTGCACAGAAATAAAATAACCCACCCAAATCTAACTCTCTCTGCACGTTATATCTGCCTCCCCCTGCAGTGCACATGGTTTTGCCCAACTGCTAAAAAATTTCCTGCTGCGATCAACTTGGAATTACCCCCTATATTAGCTGCAGGTTTTTGACCCTTATGCATTCTGAATTTCAGGTCTATTCCTTTGTTTAGCTTATGTTGGCGAGTGCATCAAACTGTTCATGCTTTACAATTCAGGACATTAGTAACATATGCACATTACCCTGCGTCTGTAGTTTAATTTACTGGAAACACTAAGGGGGTCATTCAGATCCGATCGCTGGCAAACTGCGCATGCATATGCACCGCAATGCGTAGGCACAATGGACAGCTGCAAAGTGGATTGCCGGTCAGCGACGGGTTTGTGCGAAGGATCCATTCGCACGGGCGTTCGCAAGGAAATTGACAGGAAAAGGGCGTTTGTGGGTGGCAACTGACCGTTTTCTGGAAGTGTATGGAAAAACACAGGCGTGTCCAAGCGTTTGCAGGGAGGGTGTCTGATGTCAAATCCGGTCCCGGACAGGCTGAAGTGATCGCAGCGGCTGAGTAAGTCCTGGGCTGCACAGAGACTGCACAAAATCTGTTTGTACAGCTCTGCTACACATGCGATCGCACAGTTGCACAGCGAAAATACACTCCCATTGTAGGCGGCGACTATCTGATCGCAGGACTGCAAAAATCGCTGTCCAGCGATCAGGTCTGAATGACCCCCCTAAAGCAGAGGTTCTCTTAGTGCAAATGAACACTAATCTGCAAAGAAACTGCAGTAGAATTGCTTCTAACGCTACTTTGCTTAGTTTTCAGGGCGACTCTTTTGTATATTTGTTTTTTTTCTTCGTTTGCACTGTGGGCGTGTATTTTTTTTCGTGTGCAGATTTGCGTTCACTTTGCAATTGATTGCAACTTTGCGTTTGCTAGTACATTTGCGTTCAACCTTGAATTAGGCCCATAATACAACATCCAGCTTGGTAGTTATATTAGAGGAGTGTTCCTCCTGTCACAGTGCTTTCTGTGTCTGATTGGTCCTCCTGCAGCCTTTACTAAAATATATGAATTACCAACATACTTCTGTGGTTTTCAGCCATGACTGCATATCATCAGACAGAGCTATGAATGTGCTGTATCCCGGGGAATGAAAATAATTCCGTGTTAGGAGATAAATATCTGGCTAAGCACAGAAGGCACAACAGAGTAGTAGGGCTATATAGAAGCTACTAATACCCCTTCTTCTACACTGAGCTGAGAGCCAGGGCTATTGGGCTTAGGTCCCAGCTCTGTGTGAGGGGTAGGTACAGGTGAAACCCCTTCTCTGACCCATGTTCAGTATCCCAGGACGGACGCGGGGCTTCAGTGTAAAGGTATTAATGAAGGCTATATCAGTGGTTCTCAACCTCTGTCCTCAAGTACCCCCAACAGTTCATGTTTTCCAGGTCACCTAGCAGTTGCACAGGTGTATTCATTACACACTGACACCTTTTAAAAGACCCACAGGTGGAGCAAATTATTTCACTTGCAATCCCGTGAGGAGACCTGGAAAACATGAACTGTTGGGGGTACTTGAGGACCGTGGTTGAGAACCACTGCGCTATAGGAAGGTGCTGCCCCACTGCCTTTGGGTTCAGTATGATTTACAGACGGTCATAATCCCGACAGCCATTGACCAACAGTCAAAATACAGACACTTTATGCCGACATGTTCAAAATGCTGACATTTGAATTGCAGACATTTCAAAATACCAACATGAGTTTTTCTGGGGTGTTTTGTTTGTGTCAATGTCGACATAGGTAGACATGGACACTGTGTAAGTGTACCGCTCACCATGCTTCGGGCACGGTTCCTCGCTACGCTCGGCGCACTATTATATTCCCCCTCCAAGTCCACTGGGATGGTAAAGCATGAACAAGTCTGTATTTGGGCAAAAATTCCTGAAAAATGCATGTCGGCATTTCAGATGTCAATATTCTGACTATGTCAGCATTTTGAACATGTTGGTATAATGAATGTCATTATTTTGACCATGTCGGTATTGTGTCCATCGGTAAATCAACTGCTACCGCAGCCTTTATATTGGTCGTGAGTGTCTAAAAAGTTAGAAATATTTAAAGGGCAAGTAGCAGGTTAGTGGCTCCCCTCCGCACCCTCCCAGTCCATGACTGGGGCCGTGGGCAGAGCGGTCATAGTGCTATACATGTTCTGACCATTTTCTATGTTGCTTTTATGTCTCCGCAGGCCGTCTGGGGAAAAACCTGCGGACCCCAACTCTCTACCTGACCTCGGCGGCTACCAGATCCGGGTCTGAGAAGAGACCACCCACCTTATGAACTTGCCCTTTTTCACCCCTTCATGCTACCTGGAATACCCCTCCCCCCACTAGTACAGTGACGCAAAGGGACCCGTGGCCAATTCCAGATCGGGCCAACTTGTTCCTGCATCAATGAAATGTGAAACTTGAGATGTGGGAACAAGATGCTGTGGAGGGTGAATGGAATATTGGGGAGGGGTCAGTTAATAACCACTATGGGGGGTAAAGGGCTACAGCTCCGTATTAACCCTTTGCAGATTGCCTTATCACCAAGCCACATGTGCCAGCCTGTCAGGACCCAGTAATTGCTCTCATGCCCGATGTATCGTGTGAATGCACCGGCCTAGCGGAGAACCTTGTTTTCTGACCATATTTATCCCAGCACTTTTACACTGAATTCCCAATAAACAAGTTAAGTCGGCCTGGTCTTATTTCTTGTTCAGTGTGTAAAAATATTCAAGTCACCGTGGTGCATGCCAGCCTAAGCTGCACGCGGTATCTTATCCGCTCTATACAGCCGCACGCTGCAAACAAGACTGTAGTCTGCGACCGCACGGCGCGCTTCAGCTCTCGCTACATCCTTCCGTATAAACACACGTAGAAAGACAGAACACATGCCACCATCTGATACCACATGCCCAGAGTCTTAGGAATGAGAGACTGCACTCGGTGATGCTTTAAATGTTGGGGGGTTGCAATTTCATGAAACCAAACCTAAAATCAAAACCAAATAGATTAACAATTAAACACAAATGTTCCCCCCCCGTACCCAGGTGAGTCAGTCAGGTCTCTGCTGCACACCTGGGGGTAATGATGGTGGACGCCAGACGGTAGGCTCTACATCACAATTGGTCACTTCGACAGTTCCAAACTGAACCGGGCAACCAGGTGGAGGTGGTCTGAGCTGTACCATGGGTTTGGAAGCCCTTGTGCCTTGAGCAGATCATCCTCAGAGAGAAGACACAACCTCCCCAATAGCTTCAACTGACCGTCCACGAAGAAGCGTAGACCTGGGACACGGGAACCGGTATAAGAATGGGAAAGACGGGGGTAACGGTACACATCGCTCTCATCCATCATTACGGGCTCACCTTTATTCGGGCGTGCTGGAAACGGCTCAGCAGAATAAAAGATGTAATCCACAGTGCTTCCGACACCAAGTGAGAGGATGGTTACTTCCGGGCGGTTTTTTGCCGCAAGGTAATGGAGATACGCAGAGGTCAGGTTAAGGCGGTGCTGCAGAAGAAGGCGTGGCCTGCAAGTAAAGAGACGGCAGCTAATTGTTGTGTCCAGTTCATTAACCTACGTATAGAGCTGATGTACTATAACAACAGCCGCAAATATATCACAGTACAGATGGAGCCTCGGTCATCTAGGCTTCTCTGCTGCACCAAGGCTTATTAGCATAAGCATTTCATCTATTGTTCTCAGCTGCAATACAATACAGAGAGAACAATACAGCAGGGGATTAAGTCATTACAGCAGGGGATTAAGTCCGACTGCCCTGGCTCAATTAATCCATCCATATTGTGACGTATATCAGGGTCCCAGACAGCCCAATCTGGCTCCTGTTAAATTTACAGACATCGCTAGTATATGCAGGGGATTCAGTCACCATGTCAACATTCAAAACCTTGTCAATTACATTATTATCATCATCATCCTTTATTTATATGGCGCCACAAGGGATCCACAGCGCCCATTTACGGAGTACATAAATGAAAAATCCAAACAGGACAATAGTGACTTACAGTTGAAGACAATACAGGACAAGTACAGGGTATACAAACATAGCTGCATCAGGAGGCGACACTGACATAAGTATCAGGGTGGCAGAAGCCGTGGCATTAGGTGCCGCTGAGGAGGTTTAATTCAGAGAAGGATAATCACATGAGAGCTTACATTCCAAAGGGGAGGGGCAGACAGACAGGGGTGACACAGATGGGGTAGACAGTGAGCGTGGTACAGGATGAGAGACGGTTGGGTCTGGTTAAGAAGTGGTTCTTGAGAGCACGTTTGAAGTTTTGTAGAGAGGTGGAGAGAGTCTGAGGGGGGAGGTAGAGAATTCCAGAGAAAGGGAGCAGCACATGAAATCTTGAAGATAGGAGTGAAAGGAAGTGATCAGTTGGCAGGAAAGTTGGAGCGCATTAGCAGAGCGAAGAGGACGGGTGGGAGAGTAAAGGGAGATAAAGAGATGTAAATGGGACATTGCAGACATGCTATGTCGACAGTTATGAATGTCGACAAGTTCACAATATTGACATTCTGCAGAATGCAGTCATTGGGTTAGGTTGGAGAAGAGTACAAAACAAAACAAAATAGCAGTGCTAATGAAATTATGAAGTTATTGTGAATAAGAAGGATTGAGTGAAGGCAATTTTTTTCACATTTAATTACTTCGCATATGAATAAAAACAACATTAAAAACACATTAATATCAAATGATAAAGCTGCAGTGCCTGCAGCGAAACGCGTCAGGAGGTTATTTGGGACACTATCTAGACTGATTACTGCCTGTGTGTGCCCGGACCAAGACTGGACTTTTATTCTGGCAGAAAAATTGAGGTGATTTACAGCAATTGGAGTACCATCAACCCTCTCTACAAAAGGAGGAGGACACCGCGTTCTAGTGAGGATCCCTAACCCTAAATGGTTCTGAGTACATCTAAGAGACACTCACAAGGGACTACACCTCTAGCTGCATTATTGTGGTAAAGTGTATCAGTAGGACTGTGCTGTCAGCCCTTCACTACTTTCTTCACCCATCTGCAATCCAGTTTATTGCAAACAGGAAAGGATCACACTTGAAAGGCAGTTGTTATTATTGTGACCCTCTATTTTATTTTAATGTGTTTTTAATGTTGTTTTTATCCATATGCCAAGTAATTAAATGTGGAAAAAAAATTCTTCACTCAATCCTTCTTATTCACAATAACTTCATAATTTCGTTAGCGCTGCTATTTTGTTTTGTATTCTAATGTGACTACCCCAATTTCTTAGCAGCAGCATTAGAAAAACAACACCTACAAGCGCCTGATCTCCTATCTTTGGTATTCTTCCTTTTTGCAGAAGAGGAGTGCTTGGGGTAGCATACTCCTTGGATCAGGTGAACGCCAGACACAGAAAAAAACGCCACATCGCTGGAGCCGCTACCAGATAAGTGAAGTTGCTGCAGCACCAGACACGCAATCTGTCAACATTCTAATCATGTTGACATTATCAATGTGGATAAAACATACCCAACCTAAATTTCAGGGACCCGATGAGCGACTTGTATTGTGGCATATTATTATATCCCAGTAGGTAGGTCACTGCCCTTAAGTACCCGGGAAGTGGGGCCTCTGCCTGGTTGTACATCATAGGCTGGCCCTGCAAGATCTATGGAACAGACAGGACAAGAGCCGCTTATACACTGGATGTAGCTTACCCCAACTCCTCACCCCCTGGCTGTTTATCGGTCACTCCCTCGATCACAGCAAGATACTCTGGGCGCAGTAACGCATAATCGCGGAGCTGCAGGATGTCTTCCCGGGTGTACATGCGTCTATCTAAAAGCAAAAACTCAAAATGTAAGACCGTCTCCATCCTCCGAAGCAGGCTCAGACTGGCCCACAGAGGTACAGGGGAAACCACCGATGGGCCCCACTGCCTGGGGGACCACCTCCTCCAGTGATCAGGTTCTAGACTGTGTTCTTGTGTTACCTTATACTGCACAGGACTATGATGTATTATCTACAGTGCATTATACATATGTTACCTTATACTGCACAGGACTATGATGTATTCTCTACAGTGCATTATACATATGTTACCTTATACTGCACAGGACTATGATGTATTCTCTACAGTGCATTATACATATGTTACCTTATACTGCACAGGACTATGATGTATTCTCTACAGTGCATTATACATATGTTACCTTATACTGCACAGGACTGTGGTGTATTCTCTACAGTGCATTATACATATGTTACCTTATACTGCACAGGACTATGATGTATTCTCTACAGTGCATTATACATATGTTACCTTATACTGCACAGGACTATGATGTATTCTCTACAGTGCATTATACATGTTACCTTATACTGCACAGGACTATGATGTATTCTCTACAGTGCATTATACATATGTTACATTATACTGCACAGGACTATGATGTATTCTCTACAGTGCATTATACATATGTTACCTTATACTGCACAGGACTATGATGTATTCTCTACAGTGCATTATACATATGTTACATTATACTGCACAGGACTGTGGTGTATTCTCTACAGTGCATTATACATATGTTACCTTATACTGCACAGGACTATAATGTATTCTCTACAGTGCATTATACATATGTTACCTTATACTGCACAGGACTATGATGTATTCTCTACAGTGCATTATACATTATACATATGTTACATTATACTGCACAGGACTATGGTGTATTCTCTACAGTGCATTATACATATGTTACATTATACTGCACAGGACTATGGTGTATTCTCTACAGTGCATTATACATATGTTACCTTATACTGCACAGGACTATGGTGTATTCTCTACAGTGCATTATACATATGTTACCTTATACTGCACAGGACTATGGTGTATTCTCTACAGTGCATTATACATATGTTACCTTATACTGCACAGGACTATGATGTTTTCTCTACAGTGCATTATACATATGTTACCTTATACTGCACAGGACTATGATGTATTCTCTACAGTGCATTATACATATGTTACATTATACTGCACAGGACTATGATGTATTCTCTACAGTGCATTATACATATGTTACATTATACTGCACAGGACTATGATGTATTCTCTACAGTGCAATATACATATGTTACCTTATACTGCACAGGACTATGATGTATTCTCTACAGTCCATTATACATATGTTACCTTATACTGCACAGGACTATAATGTATTCTCTACAGTGCATTATACATATGTTACCTTATACTGCACAGGACTATGATGTATTCTCTACAGTGCATTATACATATGTTACCTTATACTGCACAGGACTATGATGTATTCTCTACAGTGCATTATACATATGTTACATTATACTGCACAGGACTATGATGTATTCTCTACAGTGCAATATACATATGTTACCTTATACTGCACAGGACTATGATGTATTCTCTACAGTCCATTATACATATGTTACCTTATACTGCACAGGACTATAATGTATTCTCTACAGTGCATTGCCAATATTTATCTGGTACATTATCATGCACGCACTAGCAGTATTTATATATTTGTCAAGGGTCCCAGCCCATGCACTCACTAATGGTTAGGCAACCCAATGTAGCGGCTGGCCACACCCCTTCTGGAGACTGACCACACCCCATAAACATGGCCCCTCCCACTGCATTCCCCGGTTGGCTTTTAATGCCCCAGTCCGACACTGCCTAGAATATTCTACTCCAGCCAGCTTTGCCCTCAGATACAACAGATGTATTCTATACAATTGCAGTCAATTTAACCAACTTACCAAAGGACAACAAACCTGAGTCTGCCTGGAGTACAATATGAAACATCTGCTGTGTGAATGCGCTGGATCATCTCACCTGTGGTCCTTGTTGCCTTCTGTGTAACATATTGACAGTGGTTATTGATCCCCAGTATATCCGGCCACAGAGGAGAAGACAGAGGCTTTGAATGAGGTGGTCCTGAGAGCCGCTGTCCCGAGACCTGTTGGGTACAACTTAAGTCATGTCAGATAAACACACAGTACCCACCCACCCCAACGCCTTGCTTCCCCTGCCCACCTTCCACGCTGGCAGTCCTCTTTTGCAATCCAGGACACCATTGTGCAGCAGCTGGTAGAGCGGAGAGTTGGGCGTTGAGTTCAGATCTCCACACAGGATGATTGGGCAACGAGAGCCGTTACTAGAACAAGAGAGCTCATCTACCTCAGCCAGTAAAAGTGCCACTTGTGCCAGCTTAGCGTCCCCTCTTTCAGGGTGGTAGGCAAGGTGGGTATTTGCCACACACAGCGGAGTAGGTGGGCACCCGTCTTGTGAGTCAGCGAGCCTTGGCTGCAGTAAGAGCACGATCCCCACATTGTCACAGTTTAACACTTCAATCCCAGGTCGGAAATATTCCACATGCCTCTCGCAGAGCAGCGTGAAGTATTGAGCTTTGAAACTGGTGCAGCAACCATCGGTTCTCCGGCCTGTCCGCCGCTTGTAGTGCGAGTTGTACCCTAAGGAGACAGGGAAAGGTATTAACCAAGTCCCATAAGCCTTCACTCCTGACTGGCACCAACGTCACCCGCAGGGAGAATTACCGTATGCAGAGAGGGTCGGCTGCACGTACTGCCTGTAATGGTCTTCTTGAACCTCCTGAAGACAGAGAACCTGAGGAGAAACACCACATGTCCCGTTCAGACGTGAGACTGAGTAACCTGTATATGCCTGGGGAGAGAGGTCACCTGAGAGGCATCGCTATCCGGATGATAGGTCCACAGTATAAAGGTTGACCCCAAATTGTCAACATGCAAAAAGGTCAACACAAGTTGTTTTTTAAAAAGTTTAACTTTTTTCATCCTTTACCATTCTTGTGGACTACAGTTAGGACTACCTTTAGTCGCAACGCAAGGGGACACGGTACACTAATGGTGGTTTGTTTTTTTTCTGGGAAAAAGTGAAGGGAAAAAAAAAAAAAAAAAGTGTCAACCTTTTTTGTTTCGACCATTTTCATTTCGACCTTTTGACCCCGTCGACCGTTTGGGGATCGACCTATTGACTGTAGATATTTTTAATGCAGATCTATTGAACCACATCCAGAGGAAACAAGCAGTCAGGACAATACAGTCAGTGAGAAGAGAGGTAGGAAATGGGTGTAGCTAGGCAAAGCTAGCTAGAGGAATAGAAGCTGATATAGGGGTACATGTAGGGTCAAATGAAGGACTGAGAAGTGGGATGGGGCAACAGGGCAGCTAGAGAAGTGTCAAGGGCAATACAGATAGCTGAAGGAGTGAGAGGGTGGTACAGGCAGGCCGAGAGATGCCAGGGTTGTATAGGCAGATGGGAGAGGTGTCGGTGTAGTACAGGCAGATGGAGTGGTGGTGTGTACGTGGAGGGGGGTACTGCAGGTATATGGTGATGTGTCGGAGTAATACAGGCAGACAGTAAGACGGCCGGGCAATATATGCAGACCGAGAGGTGGGAGGAGTAATAGAGGCAGACAGGGAGGAGTAATAGAAGCAGACAGAGAGGTGGGAGGAGTAATAGCGGCAGACAGAGGAGGGAGGAGTAATAGAGACAGGCAGAGAGAGGAGGGAGGAGTAATAGAGGCAGACAGAGAGGAGTAATAGAGGCAGACAGAGGAGTAGGAGGAGTAATAGAGGCAGACAGGGAGGAGTAATAGAGGCAGACAGAGAGGTGGGAAGAGTAATAGCGGCAGACAGAGAGGTGGGAGGAGTAATAGAGGCAGACAGAGGTGGGAGGAGTAATAGCGGCAGACAGAGGAGGGAGGATTAATAGAGACAGGCAGAGAGGAGGGAGGAGTAATAGAGGCAGACAGGGAGGAGTAATAGAGGCAGACAGGAGTAGGAGGAGTAATAGAGGCAGACAGAGAGGTGGGAGGAGTAATAGAGGCAGACAGAGGTGGGAAGAGTAATAGCGGCAGACAGAGGAGGGAGGATTAATAGAGACAGGCAGAGAGGAGGGAGGAGTAATAGAGGCAGACAGGGAGGAGTAATAGAGGCAGACAGAGGAGTAGGAGGAGTAATAGAGGCAGACAGAGAGGAGTAATAGAGGCAGACAGGGAGGAGTAATAGAGGCAGACAGGGAGGAGTAATAGAGGCAGACAGAGGAGTAGGAGGAGTAATAGAGGCAGAGACAGAGAGGAGTAATAGAGGCAGACAGGGAGGAGTAATAGAGGCAGACAGAGAGGTGGGAAGAGTAATAGCGGCAGACAGAGGAGGGAGGATTAATAGAGACAGGCAGAGAGGAGGGAGGAGTAATAGAGGCAGACAGGGAGGAGTAATAGAGGCAGACAGAGGAGTAGGAGGAGTAATAGAGGCAGACAGAGAGGAGTAATAGAGGCAGACAGGGAGGAGTAATAGAGGCAGACAGGGAGGAGTAATAGAGGCAGACAGAGGAGGGAGGATTAATAGAGACCGGCAGAAAGGAGGGAGGAGTAATAGAGACAGGCAGAAAGGAGGGAGGAGTAATAGAGGCAGACAGAGAGGTGGGAGGAGTAATAGCGGCAGACAGAGGAGGGAGGATTAATAGAGACAGGCAGAGAGGAGGGAGGAGTAATAGAGGCAGACAGAGAGGAGTAATAGAGGCAGACAGAGGAGTAGGATGAGTAATAGAGGCAGACAGAGAGGTGGGAGGAGTAATAGAGGCAGACAGAGGTGGGAGGAGTAATAGCGGCAGACAGAGGAGGGAGGATTAATAGAGACAGGCAGAGAGGAGGGAGGAGTAATAGAGGCAGACAGGGAGGAGTAATAGAGGCAGACAGGAGTAGGAGGAGTAATAGAGGCAGACAGAGAGGTGGGAGGAGTAATAGAGGCAGACAGAGGTGGGAAGAGTAATAGCGGCAGACAGAGGAGGGAGGATTAATAGAGACAGGCAGAGAGGAGGGAGGAGTAATAGAGGCAGACAGGGAGGAGTAATAGAGGCAGACAGAGGAGTAGGAGGAGTAATAGAGGCAGACAGAGAGGAGTAATAGAGGCAGACAGGGAGGAGTAATAGAGGCAGACAGGGAGGAGTAATAGAGGCAGACAGAGGAGGGAGGATTAATAGAGACAGGCAGAAAGGAGGGAGGAGTAATAGAGACAGGCAGAAAGGAGGGAGGAGTAATAGAGGCAGACAGAGAGGTGGGAGGAGTAATAGCGGCAGACAGAGGAGGGAGGATTAATAGAGACAGGCAGAGAGGAGGGAGGAGTAATAGAGGCAGACAGAGAGGAGTAATAGAGGCAGACAGAGGAGTAGGAGGAGTAATAGAGGCAGACAGAGAGGTGGGAGGAGTAATAGAGGCAGACAGAGGTGGGAGGAGTAATAGCGGCAGACAGAGGAGGGAGGATTAATAGAGACAGGCAGAGGAGGTAGGAGTAATAGAGGCAGACAGAGAGGAGTAATAGAGGCAGAGAGAGGTGGGAGGAGTAATAGAGGCAGACAGGGAGGAGTAATAGAGGCAGACAGAGAGGTGGGAGGAGTAATAGGGGCAGACAGAGAAGTGGGGGGAGTATTAGAGGCAGACAAAGAGGTGGGAGGAGTAACAGAGGCAGACAAAAGTGGGAGGAGTAATAGAGCAGACAGAAGTGGGAGGAGTAAGAGGCAGAGAAGTGGGAGGGGTAATAGAGCAGACAGAAGTGGGAGGAGTAGAAAACAAAATGGGATAGAAAATTTTTTATGAGGCAGAGAAAAATAAGGACAAGTCCCGCATGCTTTGGCCTCACTTTTCTCTTCTTGGTACATTTTTGGTGAATGGCGGGTCTGCACTCTTATACTATTGTACTAAATGCCTGGCCTGAAGCCACTCCTCCTCCCATACTCCAGGTAACTCACCTCAGCATCCCAGTACTGCAGTTCCCTGAGGATTTTGGGCCAGCGGTATTCCCAGCGGAGGATATCAGGGGAGCAGTGCTGGTAGAGATACATGTACTTCTCTAGCAGGTCCTGCGAGAGGATGTTGTAGGACAGGACTGTGAAATCAAAGTGCTGGCTGCTGGGGAGGTCTACTTCATGCAGGTACTGCCAGTCCCTCCACATTATTCCTGGATGCACAAAGATCCTGTCACTATTCTGCATACATAAATAGGTCACATACAGTATGTAAAGACACGCGTGTGTATGTAATGGGTGTAATGATTCCCCCCCGTGTGTCCACATTACACTCACTGTTGTAGAACATGGAACTCTGATCATCCAGATACGACTTCTCGAAGTTGGGTGGTTCAGCTCTCTTAGTGGCCGCCAGTTCCTGCACCTGCTTCCAGGTGGTTATCTGCTTCGCACCAGGCGTCTCTGTGCCGCCAGATAGTCCCTCTTCAAACCCATTTCTCGCTGCTGACCCTGCGACCTCCATGGTTATCTGATCCTTTGCAGTTTCCAATCTGTGATGACTCTTCATGGCCAAGGTGCATGCCACAGGCTGGTCCGCTGTGTGGGCATTAGAGGCTGGATAACAAAGGGAAGAGCTGCTCCGTGCATGAAACCATCTCCATACATCATTATCTTCTCTTTATAGCAGAGTATCCCAAGCTCCGCCATTACAGTGCAGGTTTTAAGGATATCCATGCTCGAGTGAAGATAGTTAAGTAAAATTGACTGAAGTACTAATTAGGTCACTTGTGCTAAAGCTTGGATATCCTTAAAACCTGGACTGTAATGGCAGAAGTTGGGAAACTGTTTTATAGTATAATTACAAAAAAAACAAAAAAAAAACAAATTACAACAGGATTAGAGAACATGAAGAACAAATTAAATACATTGGAATTCCAACAAAGGGGGGTTATTCAATTATATGCCGTGCACTAATTCAACCATGGGTATTCAATAGCGGGTGCTTTCGCCTGATTTTTATAACCCTTTTTCGCCCATGCCTTTTCACTAATTTTTTTTTTTTAATTGGCATGGATGAAAACGGACCCAAAACGGGCAAATTCGACAAAACACGTGGATCGGCGGCGAATTCGCCGATCCATGTGATTTTCACCAGTGTCGGATTTTTCGACCAGTCGAAAAATTGGCACAGGCATTGAATAGGGCAAGTCTAATTCGCCCTAAAACGGCTGATAATTGCAGATTGGTTGAAAAATCTGGCAAAAAAAAAATCGAATAGCTCCCTAACAGGGGAATCCGAGTGGGACTGAAAAGGAATTAATATTACAGCCCATTGCTGATGAACTTCTCTCATAGATAGCAACTCCAGAGAGGACTTAGTTATGGTGGCATTCCTTCTTGGAGAGGCTCCTTTCCTTTTTCTGTACTATCAAGGGTTTTCCCTCCTGAAAACCCCAGCAAATACTGACTCATCTTACACTGTCCTATTTAGGGAATCGCAAACCATCAAATATGATGACGCATCCCCCGATGCTTTAATTATTGCTATCCTTACCACTCCAACCAACTCAGATAGATGTTAAATTCCTCAATTTCCATTTTTGTTCATTCATCTGGTGGATGAGGAGAGCATGAATTAGTCTTTGAAAACCATTTCAACCAAAATCGAACAAAGGAATTAATGGGAGTCAGTCAGGGGTCCCGACCGCCGGCTAGTTCCCCCACTTGGGTGAAGTGTGGCGAGCGCGAGCCCGCGAGGGGACACACTGCGCTCGCCGCCGGGATCCCGTCATTGGTCTCCTGACCGCCGGGATTTCATACTGACCCCGATTTAACTACTCCAACATCTTTATATAGAACCATGCTGGCTACAAGACCTGAAGGCACGTATCTACTATATAAAAAAAGTGAAAAATTGTCACTGTCTTTCTATAAAAATCCACCGTTTACAAGCGAAGATCGTGAAATTTGACATAACAGCGTATTAAAACACAGCGGAGGCAACTAAAACAATTAGAAATCCCTAGCACCCCTGGGGGGGGGGGGGGGGGGGGGCAGCAGCACAGAGTATATCAGGAGACAGCATAACTCCGGAATTGCTGGAGCAATGTACTCAGAAATTGGTACACATATGCCTTACAATCTGGGAACAAACACTGTGGGGGTTAGACACCCCTAGCACTCCTAGGGGTGACGCAGCAGCACTGAGAATTTCAGCAGACAGCATAACTCTGGAATGCCTGCAGCAATTTACAACAAACTTGGTACACATATGACTTACACTCTGGGAACAAACACTGTGGGGGTAACACACTACTAGCACCCCTAGGGGTGGGCCTGCAGCACAGACTATATCAGGACATGCATAATATGTCAGTGATGACAGGGCTGCATGTGACAGGGGCAGTGACATGATGTGAGGAGGGGAATGCAGGTAGCACAAACCCACACACAGAGTTATACCCCTTTTCCACCTACGTACCGTGTCCGATCCGGGATGTTTAACACGGCTACAACCCGTGTCGGCTCCCCCATTTCCACTACACTTCGACACGAGTTATTCCCGTGTCTGATCTGTTTCCACCTAACCCGGGTAAGCTCTGTAAAAGCCTATTGCTGTCATTACAAATGGACTTTTTACTGTCTCATCAAGATGATGTCATCAAAAGGACCAAAACGGAGGGGTGGGGCCTGCTCACAGCATTATATAGTGGAAGGAGCAGGGTACCCAGCAGCACAGAGTATATCAGGAGATGAGTGATGTGTCAGTGAGGACAGGGCTGCATGTGACAGAGGCAGTGACATGATGTGAGGAGGGGAATGGAGGCAGCAGGAAGACAGACTGAGTTATATAGTGGGAGGAGCAGGGTCCCCAGCAGCACAGAGTATATCAGGAGATGAGTGATGTGTCAGTGAGGACAGGGCTGCATGTGATAGGGGCAATGACAGGATGTGAGGAGGGGAATGGAGGCAGCAGGAAGCCATCGACTGAGAGTTATATAGTGGGAGGAGCAGGGTCCCCAGCAGCACAGAGTATATCAGGAGATGAGTGATGTGTCAGTGAGGACAGGGCTGCATGTGATAGGGGCAGTGACAGGATGTGAGGAGGGGAATGGAGGCAGCAGGAAGCCACCGACTGAGAGTTATATAGTGGGAAGAGCAGGGTTCCTTGGGGGACCAAAAGGGGTCCGGCCACTACACAAAGTGCGTCAGGGAAGCAAGATTTGCCTATATACTAGATCTCCAACCAACGTAAATTAACGAACAACTATCATTCTAATTTACCATCCTCATCCCGTAGCAAAGCACGGGTATTCAGCTATCTACAATGTTATTTATACGGTGTGTTTAATATTTAAATTTAGTTTTGTAAACAGATATTCTTAAAATCCCGGACAACACCGGGTGCTCCAGCTAGTAGTCTATAAAGGAGTCTCAGGAAAAAAAAAAAAAATCTTGTCTAATATAGCTTTTAAATACTTTCTACTCATTCATGACCAAGAAACTTCTCCTGAAATCAAAGACATTCCTCTTAATATTTTACACCATGAGGCTTCCTTGGATGCTCATAAGTCAACATCTTCCTTTTTCTATAGAATTGGGGTTTCCAAGATGGCATGGCAGGATCCCTGTAGCACCCTCTCAGCTCTGCACCCAGAACCCCTGCAGAACCTTCTCAGCCCCGCACCCAGAACCCCTGCAGAACCTTCTCAGCCCCGCACCCAGAACCCCTGCAGCACCCTCTCAGCCCGCACCCAGAATCCCTGCAGAACCTTCTCAGCCCGCACCCAGAATCCCTGCAGCACCTTCTCAGCCCTGCACCCAGAACCCCTGCAGCACCCCCTCAGCCCTGCACCCAGAACCCCTGCAGCACCCCCTCAGCCCTGCACCCAGAACCCCTGCAACACCCTCTCAGCCCGCACCCAGAATCCCTGCAGCACCTTCTCAGCCCTGCACCCAGAACCCCGGCAGCACCCCCTCAGCCCTGCACCTAGAACCCCTGCAGCACCCTCTCAGCCCGCACCCAGAACCCCTGCAGCACCCTCTCAGCCCTGCACCCAGAACCCCAGCAGCACCCGCTCAGCCCGCACCCAGAATCCCTGCAGAACCTTCTCAGCCCTACACCCAGAACCCCTGCAGCACCCTCTAAGCTCTGCACCCAGAACCCCTGCAGCACCCTCTCAGCCCTGCACCCAGAACCCCTACAGCACCCCCTCAGTCCTGCACCACCCTCTCAGCCCCGCGCCCAGAACCCCTGCAGCACCCTCTCAGCCCCGCACCCAGAACCCCTGCAGCACCCTCTCAGCCCTGCAGCACCCACTCAGCCCCGCACCCAGAACCCCTGCAGCACCCTCTCAGCCCCGCACCCAGAACCCTTGCAGCACCTATAGGCCTTGGGACCTCTCTGTCTTGCGCCCAGCACCCTCATGTATCAATTATTGGATTTCAGACACAATTTTCTTATTGCCCCTTTTCACAGCAATAACAAATTATTTACCACCCAAATGTGTAAATACCACATGCAGGTACAGGCTGCGATGTGCCCAGACTCCTTTATAGGGACTATCAAGCGCTACTGTGCATACGCAGTCTGCTGACCTCACACATGTCAGGGCCTGACTGGCAACTTTCAGCCTGGGGGGCAGACACAAGCAAGTGGTCTGGCTTTTCAACCAGGGAATGCAATGTAAATATGGGTGTGGCAATGTTGAGGGTATCGCTTGCGTAATTTAGGTGTGGTTTAAAGTTTTCTGACACAAACTGAGCCTCAAATGTGAGGCCCCTTAAAAAAATTATATTGTATGCCACAGAGTGCCCCCCATTTCAAATTATATGCCACAGAGTGTCCCCAATTCACATTATATGCCACAGAGTGTCCCCCAATTCACATTATATGCCAGAGTGTCCCCCAATTCACATTATATGCCACAGAGTGTCCCCAATTCACATTATATGCCACAGAGTGCCCCCAATTCACATTATATGCCACAGTGTCCCCCAATTCACATTATATGCCACAGTGTCCCCCAATTCACATATGCCACAGAGTGTCCCCCAATTCACATTATATGCCACAGAGTGCCCCCAATTCACATTATATGCCACAGAGTGCCCCCCAATTCACATTATATGCCACAGAGTGTCCCCCAATTCACATATGCCACAGCGTGCCCCCCAATTCACATTATATGCCACAGCATGCCCCCAATTCACACTACATGCCACAGCGTGCCCCCAATTCACACTACATGCCACAGCGTGCACCCAATAAACACTACATGCCACAGCGTGCCCCCAATTCACACTACATGCCACAGCGTGCCCCCAATTCACATTATATGCCGCAGAGTGCCCACGATTCACATTACATGCCACAGAGGGCCACTAATTCACATAATATGCCATAGAGTGCCCTCAATTCACATAATATGCCGCACAGTGCCCCCAATTCTCATTATATGCCACACAGTGATCCCAATTCAGACAAAATGCCGTACATTGCCCGTAATTCACATTATATGCCACAGAGTGCCCCCCAATTCACATTATATGCCACAGAGTGCCCGCGATTCACATTACATGCCACAGAGTGCTCCGATTCACACTACATGCCACAGCGTGCCCCCAATTCACATTATATGCCGCAGAGTGCCCACGATTCACATTACATGCCACAGAGGGACACTAATCACATAATATGCCATAGAGTGCCCTCAATTCACATAATATGCCGCACAGTGCCCCCAATACTCATTATATGCCACACAGTAATCCCAATTCAGATAAAATGCCGTACATTGCCCGTAATGAGTGCCCCCCCAATTCACATTATATGCCACAGAGTGCCCCCAATTCACATTATCTGCCACAGAGTGCCCTCAATTCACATTATATGCTACAGAGTTCCCTCAATTCACATTATATGCCACAGAGTTCCCTCAATTCACATAATATCCTACACAGTGCCTGTAATTCTCATTATATGCCACACAGTGCCTCTAACTCACATTATACGCCACACAGTGCTCTCAACTCACATAAAATGCCACACCTTGCCCGTAATTCACATCATATACCACAGAGTACTCTCGATGCATATACAACTGACCTCCAGCTTGCTCGCCCGTTTAACTGTCCCAACAGTGGCGGTGTATGAAAAGGAGGAGGAGTCTGAGGAGCCGGGCCGGATCAGATCAGATATTTGGCTCAAGGGGGAAGATGGACAGGTCAGCCATTGACCGATCCGGCATCGCAGCTGAGGCGCTGAACATGCTGTAAGGTGGCTGGTCCCAGGGGAGGGGCCAGCCACCAGGACGTATAGCATTGCTATGTATCTACGTTAGGGCTAGCCGTTAATACACAGGAACCGGCCCTGATAGCGCTAAATTTGGCTGCATACTACTGTATACAGTAAACAGCAGCCCCTTGCGTCATCCGCCCTTCTATGACAGAAGCAATTTCACAATTCCTACCTACTGTGTCACCTGGCAACGGTGCGCACAGCGAAAAAAGAAGACGCAGTGCCGATCACAAGAAGATTGACAGTGGAGAGGCGTTCCGGGGCGGATACTCACCGTTGGATGCCGTTTTCAAGGAGTGGACGTCGGAACGCAGGCGCGTCCAGGCAAACAGAGGGCGGATGTCTGACGTCAAAGCCGGGAGGAACGTCGCTGGATCCATCAGACAGGGTAAGTAGCTCCAGGGTTACTCTTCCACTGCACAAAACTTTTTTAGCATAGCAGGCCTGCACAAGCGAACGCAGCCCTGCTAAGCTAAACTACACTCCCCCATAGGCGGAGATTGGTTGATCGCACCAGCAGCAAAAAGTTGCTGGCTGCAATGAACTCGGAATGACCCCCATTATCCAGTAATACTTTTGCACGCAGCCATCACACATTACCCAGCAATACTCTGCCATCACGCACATTACCCGGCAGTACTCTCCCATCACACATTACCTGGCAGTACTCTCCTGACTCTACTGCCGGGAAATATGTGTGACAGCAGAGTAGGGAAGAGTACTGCCGGGAAATATGTGTGACGGCACTCTCCCTACTCTGCCATCACACATATTTCTCGGCACTACTCTCCCCACTCTACCATCACGTATATTACCCAGCAGTACTCTCCCTACTCTGCCGTCACACATTACTCAGCAGTACTCTCCCCACTCTGCCATTACACATATTACCGGCCAGTACTCTCCCTACTCTGTCATAATGAATATTACCCGGCAGTACTCTCCCTACTCTGCCGTCACACATATTTCTCGGCAGTACTCTCCCCACTCTACCATCACGTATATTACCCAGCAGTACTCTCCCTACTCTGCCGTCACACATTACTCAGCAGTACTCTCCCCACTCTGCCATTATACATTACTGGGCAGTACTCTCCCTACTCTGTCATAATGAATATTACCCGGCAGTACTCTCCCCACTCTGCTGTCACACATTACCCGGCTATACTTTTTAGATTGTAAGCTCTCACGAGCAGGGCCCTCTTCCCTCATGTGCTTATCCTTTGTCTTACTTTAATAATCTTCAACTGCACCACATCCAGCAGTCTTCTGCCACCTGATACTTATTCCAGTGTCATCTGCTGATGTAACTGTTTATTTACCATGTACTTGTCCTATACTGTCATCAACTGTAAGTCGCTGTTTTCCTGTTTGATTATTTATGTACTCTGTAATTGGGCGCTGCGGAACCCTTGTTGCGCCATATAAAGGATAATAATAATAATAATAATAATAATAATAATAATAAATACTCTCCTCACTCTGCCGTCATATTACCTGGCAGTACTTTCCCATCACACATTACCCGGCAGCACTCTCCCCACTCTGCCATCGCGCATATTACCCGGCAGCACTCTCCCCACTCTGCCATCGCGCATATTACCCGGCAGTACTCTCCCCACTCTGCCATCATGCATATTACCCGGCAGCACTCTCCCCACTCTGCCATCATGCATATTACCCGGCAGCACTCTCCCCACTCTGCCATCGCGCATATTACCCGGCAGTACTCTCCCCACTCTGCCATCACGCTTATTACCCGGCAGTACTCTCCCCACTCTGTCATCACGCATATTACCCGGCAGTACTCTCCCCACTCTGTCATCACGCATATTACCCGGCAGTACTCTCCCCACTCTGCCGTCACACATATTACTCGTCAGTATTCTCACCATGCTGCCATCACACACCTCACCCGGCAGTACATTCCCATCACACATTACCCGGTAGTATTTGTCACACATATTACCCGGCAGTACTCTCCTCACTTTGCCATCATGCATATTACCTGGTAGTAATCTCCTCACTTTGCCATCACGCATATTACCCGGCAGTACTCTCCTCACTCCGCTGTCACACATATTACCCGGCAGTACTCTCCTCATGCGGCCATCACACATTACTCAGCAGTACTCTCCCCACTCTGCCATCACGCATATTACCCAGCAGTACTTTCCCCACTCTGTAATCACGCATATTACGCAGCAGTACTCTCCTCACTCTGCCATCACGTATATTACCCGGCAGTACACTCCCCACTCTGCCATCACGTATATTACCCGGCAGTACTCTCCCCACTCTGTCATCACGCATATTACCCGGCAGTACTCTCCCCACTCTGTAATCACGCATATTACGCAGCAGTACTCTCCCCACTCTGTCATCACGCATATTACCCGGCAGTACTCTCCCCACTCTGCCGTCACACAGAGTGGCCTGGGAGGTTGTCCAAGGGCCCTCACGCACTGGCCATTCAAACCCCCCCCCTCCACAGACAAACACCAGTGTGGTCGCACTGTGGCATAATGGGAACTGGGGACACTATAATGTGTTTAATACATTTGTGGTGCTGGGACACATTATCCTTTCAGTAGCCCCCACAATTTAGTTACCCTGGGACCTCCACAAACTTTAATGTGGCCCTAATTACCCAACAATTATCCACAGTACTTACCCCATGTTGCCATGGTAGTTGCCAGTTTGGAGTTCAGAGGTCAAACTCAAGTGAGCAGCCTAATGACTGGGTGGAGATGGAAGTAGTTCTGACTTGTGTGACACTTCATGTGGTATCAGAGGCTACTCTAGTCTAGTACTGCAAATGTTCTCAGTCTTGGTCATCAGGACAAACAGCTCACACATTACAGGTCCCCTGGCAAGTGTACTCATTACTGACACATTTCCCAGATCACCCGGAAGGTGTACAGGTGTACTCATTAGTGACACGTTTCCCAGGTCACCCAGCAGGTGCACAGGTGTACTCATTACTCACTGACACATTTTACACATACACAGGTGGATCTAATTATTTCACTTGTAATTCTATGAGGAGACCTGGAAAACATGAACTGTATGGAGACCTAAGGACCACGTTTGAGATGCTATGTTCGAGTGCTGTGAAAACATAACAGTCCAGGTTTTAAGGATAGCCATGCTTAAGCACAGATTAAATAATTAGTCCCTCAATCTGTTTGATAAAAAAAAGTGTGTTTATTTATTTATTTATTTATTTATATATCAAGAATCCTATAGATATATTTTGTGTATTTTATGTTTTTAAATTGGGTGCGTGTGGTAGGCTTTCTAATCCGCTTTACATTATTATTTATTTTTGCTTTGCTGCGCAGTTGGTTGTTTATAATAAATGCCAAAGTAAGCAGCACTAGAACAGCCCTAACCTCTGATTCTGCGTGTCACAGTCATTCATTTTATAGAACCTTTTTGTAGCTCAGTCTATTTAGTTAAATGTCAAAAGATAAATTGCCTCCAGGAGCCTTGGCTTATGCAAGGATGGCTAAAAGGTCATGGGGCCCATTCATCACTAATTGCATTTTCAATGCAATATGGCTGCAATATTACCACCCAGCATCGCACTGCAATATGCGATTACATCGGGTGAATGTATTATCATGCACCAGCAGGAACAGGGGCTCCGAAAGGCTACTATTCGCCAGTTTAGCGTGGTAATATGACTCGGTCTTAGGGAAGGAGTGACTGATGTATGACGGATGCAGGATGGTGTCACTGTTGTATGGATGGAGATTATTGTGACATGACAGATAATGACCTGTTGGTGACAGTGAGGCAGTTGTGATCGCAGAGCATACTCTGGCGTCAGTGGCTCTGCAGCCTCCTACTGGGAAAATCCATTATTTATAGGTAATGAGATCCATCAGTCTGACGTCGCATCCTTTCATTGTCTGTAATAAGTGACTACAGACTTGGTACACGCATCAGATGCTCCCTCTATATCTGATTTGCTCTCTTTCATGCACTTCACATAATTATTTCCCTTTAATTCAGGAATAAATGTTTCCGAAATCACTGAAATATAAACAGTAGTTTGAAAAGTTGTCAGGACTCCCCTAACGGCACAACGTTGCAAACTCTGCCTGCCTGGGCGAGAACAGACGCCCCAGACTCTGACTGCCTGGGCAAGAAAAGACACCCCAGACTCTGAGTGCCTGGGTGAGAACAGACACCCCAGACTCTGACTGCGTATGTGGGAACCAACACCCCAAACTCTGACTGCGTATGTGGGAACCAACACCCCAAACTCTGACTGCGTATGTGGGAACCAACACCCCAAACTCTGCCTGCCTGGGCGAGAACAGACACCCCAAACTCTGACTGCGTATGTGGGATCCAACACTCCAAACTCTGACTGCCGCGTATGTGGGAACCAACACCCCAAACTCTGCGTATGTGGGAACCAACACCCCAAACTCTGACTGCGTATGTGGGAACCAACACCCCAAACACTGACTGCGCATGTGGGAACCAACACCCCAAACTCTGACTGCCGCGTATGTGGGAACCAACACCCCAAACTCTGACTGCCGCGTATGTGGGAACCAACACCCCAAACTCTGACTGCGTATGTGGGAACCAACACCCCAAACTCTGACTGCGCATGTGGAAACCAACACCCCAAACTCTGCTGCCTGGGTGAGAACAGACACCCCAGACTCTGACTGCGTATGTGGGAACCAACACCCCAAACTCTGACGGTGTATGTGGGATCCAACACTCCAAACTCTGACTGCCGCGTATGTGGGAACCAACACCCCAAACTCTGCGTATGTGGGAACCAACACCCCAAACTCTGACTGCGTATGTGGGAACTGACACCCCAAACTCTGACTGCGCATGTGGGAACCAACACCCTAAACTCTGACTGCCGCGTATGTGGGAACCAACACCCCAAACTGTGACTGCCGCGTATGTGGGAACCAACACCCCAAACTCTGACTGCGTATGTGGGAACCAACACCCCAAACTCTGACTACGCATGTGGAAACCAACACCCCAAACTCTGCTGCCTGGGTGAGAACAGACACCCCAGACTCTGACTGCGTATGTGGGAACCAACACCCCAAACTCTGACTGCGCATGTGGTAACCAACACCCCAAACTCTGCCTGCCTTGGCGAGAACAGACACCCCAAACTCTGACTGCGTATGTGGGATCCAACACCCCAAACTCTGACGGCGTATGTGGGATCCAACACTCCAAACTCTGACTGCCGCGTATGTGGGAACCAACACCCCAAACTCTGCGTATGTGGGAACCAACACCCCAAACTCTGACTGCGTATGTGAGAACTAACACTAATAACTGGGTGTAGTATGTTATGCCGGCGGGCAGCATACCAGTGCTGGGATCCGGACCACCGGCATGCCGGCAGCTGGGCAAGTGCAAATGAGCCCCTTGCGGGATTGTTGCGGGCACGGTGGTGCTCGCCACGCTATTTATTCTCCCTCCAGGGGGGCCGTGGACCCCATAGAGGGAGAATAGCTGTCAGTATGCCGGGTGTCGGGATTCCGGCGCCAGAATACTGAGCGCCGGGATCCCAACAGCCGACATACTGAATACCACCCCTAATAACTGCCTGAGTGATATTTAACACCCCAAACTGACTGACTGGGTGAGAACCGACTCCCCAAAACTCTGACTACCGTGGTGACAACCAGCTCCAATAACTCAGGGTGACACCAGACACCCCAAACTGATTACTTGGGTGAAGACCTAGATGCCAAACCCTGACTGCATAAGTTGGAACCAACACCCCAAACTCTGACTCCCCCCCCCCCCCCCCCCCCAAAAAAAAAAAAAAAATATCACCCAGAACTCTGACTGCCTGGGTGAGAACAGACACCCCATCCCCTGGCTGCCAGGATGAGACCTGCATCTGAAACCTGACTACTTGGGTGTAATCAGGGCGATAGTTGCCATTGTGTGGGTCACTATTACATCCTTTCCACGGGTCTGACCTGAGATAAGGCACACAGGCCCAGATTTATCAGGTCTTGGAGAGTGATAAATTGCACAGTGATAAAGTACCAGCCAACCAGCTCCTAACTGTCATGTTACAGGTTGGTTTGAAAAATGACAGGTAGGAGCTGATTGGTTGGCACTTTATCACCAAGCAATTTATTACTTTCCAAGGCTTGATAAATCTGAGCCACAGTTCCAAACCGGGTTAGACCTGGGTCTGGCCCCTTTCCACTGCGGCTCCAGCCCAGATGATTCCAGGGTCATAGCCGTTTACACTGCAGTAGCCGCTGAGAGTCTCAGCTGCAGTAACCATACCTCCCAACATGACCCTCTCCAGGAGGCACACAATGCTCTGTTCCTGGACCTCCCGCTTAATCTATGATTGCTGGCCGATGTGGTGAAACACCTTTCTTAACAAACAACTAGTTTGACACAGGTGACGGCAATCATAAGAGGGAAGTCCAGGAGCAGAGCATTTTGTCCCTCCTGAATGGGTCATGTTGGGAGGTATGTGAGACTCTGGCTCTGCCCCCATCATGCCCCTTAATCCAGGTCCTTCTAGGGACCAACGCTGCAAACTAGCTGGCTTGGATTCCCGGGTTACCGGACCCGGATTAACCCTTTTCTACTGTGCCGCAATCCGAGTTATCACGGCTATTACCCGGGTTTTAGAGGCAGTGGAAAAGGGGTTAACAATATAATTACCAAGCACATTATAAACACCAGACACAATATCACATAACGAGGGACTTTTAAATCCCTTATCTCTCTGTGATGAGAGTATTGCTTATTTGTATGTGTTGTCTGCTTTTGAAAGCATATTATTTATTTTAAAAATAAAAGTTTTATTATTTACAATTTTCCCAAGTGTGCGCCACAAAGACTCTTCTGTTTCTCAAACATATCCTTCTAAATGAGCACCACCAACAAACCAAAATACGTTCCTGCGGGACATCATTATATGCATTGTTCGTCGCTATTATATTATTACTATATTTTCAATCTTAACTGCGTGCGGAGTCATTTTGTATCTCTGTCACCTGTATTATAGACATGCGTAACAGGTTGTCTTCCTTCCTATACCAATTTTGGACAGCCGGGCATTTTATTTTGGTTTGTGATATCTAAAGCCTTCCAGGTGACAGGTGCCCTTAGCGTGGGCTGTTATATGATCCGCACTATCCAGTGTCAGTCACTAGTGCTCAGCACACACAGCAAAATGGGCGAACTGTGTCAACAACTGCAGAATCTCTCATTTAATCTACCCTATGCACAGGACACGGCTGAGGACTACGATACAGACCTGGACCTAGAGGGTGAGTCCCTGGTACATGCCAGGAGTTCCTCTTTCCATTGATGTCCCCTCTTTGGTGCATACAGGCATGTCATGTTGTAAGAATATCCCCATGTAACACACCTTGTTTTGTTTCTGCTCAGTTTACTGGATTAATGGACCTTTTGAAGGATAAATTAGGATGGATAGGTCAGGTGACGGTACAGTGGCCATCACTGCTTAGCCATACTACCTCCTAATATGGGGTACATGTGCAATAACCCAAAGCAACCAATCCACAAAAAAAATAATGGAAGGGAATATCAACTAGTTGGGACTGACTACGCCATAGTAATGTATATGGGTGGGTAACGCAAGGAGCCTGCAGCATGTGCCTCCATGCTGGGGCTCATTCTCATAGCTATGTATGATTACCTGACTACTGGGTCTCACTGATGAACCTCTGGGAGGACAGGCTAATACTACTTACATGTGGTGTTAGAGATCCAGATATTTATATTAGGATCTTCTCACCCACCCCATCCCAGAGTCAGAGAAGAACAACCCAGATGCCAGTTGGAGGGATACTTACATAGAGGCATGCTGCAAACTGGGTGTGGTGCCCACTTCATACTTTCTCCTCCATATGAACGAGCCCTACATGGGCCTGAACCATCATGGACTGGGGCCCCGTGGAGCCCGCGCTGTGGCTATATCACTGTTGGTGAGTGTCGACCTCAGAGTTCAAGGGTTTGTTAAAGTTGAGTTCATCCGGTATCAAGGATACTGTGACCAGGTCTGCTGATGCTGGAGTCATGTCTACTGCTGGAATCTCTCACTCCAGGAGGAGCAACATTCTGTATGTAAAGGACACAGCTCACTCATTAAACAACTCCATACCATTTACCTTGGATGGGCAGTAAGGGTCACTTGTGGTCATGTGTAACATGCATATTTGTGTCTTCCAGTCCAACACGACTATCAATCATCTCAGCTTAGAGGATAACTGGATCCAAGCCCAGGGGCTCACTCACCTGGTGAAGATGCTCAGAGAAAACCATTACATCCAGGAACTGGTAGTGGAAGTGATGGACTTGTGGTTGTACAATATGGTATAAACTGGGGAGCATTCTGGTATAGCCACTGTTTGTCTCTCTCTTCCAGAATCTTTCTAACAACCATCTGGGTGTAGAAGGATCGGAAGTTTTTGCCAGAATGTTAATGGACAATGTTTCCCTGCACCGCATTAACCTGGCACGTGAGTTATTCCACCTCCCTTCACACATGGAGGAGGTGTTCTGAGAGGTTGGTTACAGTATCCTGGCAATGACTATCCCACGGTCACAATACCGGCAGCTGAATTCCAACAAATTTTGGTGATTATTCTAACACTAACCCACCCCTCCCACAGCCTAACCCTAACCCTCCCCCCAGTGCTTAACCCTAATACTCATCGTCTGGATAACTCTGCATTTTGACTGTTAGGATACTGCAGCCGGTATTGTGACCGTTGGGATGGTGACCACCAGGATCCTGACTACATCCCATTCTGGGCTGTGGAACCACCTAGGTAGAAGTCACGTCTCCTGCTGCAACCCATATTAGTGCTACCTCTGCTGCTTCTATGTAAGCAGCAGCAACTCCAACCACATCTGAATAAGGCCCATTGTGTGACACAGTCTGATGTACTTATAATATCATGCCTGTTTCACTTATGGCCAAACATAGTCAAAGAAGTGTCACCATATCTGCAGGCATTTCCCATTTATGTGGAGTCATTTCTGCAGACGTTATTCTACTGACATGTTCCTGCTATGATATTCCCTAATTGCTGTCATTGTCATTATGTTATTGCCCCATGTGTGTAAAACAATACTTTGTGTAATACAATACTCCCTTGTCGGAGAGCATGGTGTGCCGTGTCCGGAGTATGGTATCCCATGTCAGGAGTATGGTATCCCATGTCAGGAGTATGGTGTCCCATGTCAGGAGTATGGTGTCCCATGTCAGGAGTATGGTGTCCCATGTCAGGAATATGGTGTCCCATGTCAGGAGTATGGTGTCCCATGTCAGGAGTATGGTGTCCCATGTCAGGAGTATGGTGTGCCATGTCAGGAGTATGGTGTCCCATGTCAGGAATATGGTGTCCCATGTCCGGAGTATGGTATCCCATGTCAGGAGTATGGTGTCCCATGTCAGGAGTATGGTGTCCCATGTCAGGAGTATGGTGTCCCATGTCAGGAGTATGGTGTGCCATGTCAGGAGTATGGTGTCCCATGTCAGGAATATGGTGTCCCATGTCAGGAGTATGGTGTCCCATGTCAGGAGTATGGTGTGCCATATCAGGAGTATGGTGTCCCATGTCAGGAGTATGGTGTCCCATGTCAGGAGTATGGTGTGCCATGTCAGGAATATGGTGTCCCATGTCAGGAGTATGGTGTCCCATGTCAGGAGTATGGTGTGCCATGTCAGGAGTATGGTGTGCCATGTCAGGAGCATGGTGTGCCATGTCAGGAGTATGGTGTGCCATGTCAGGAGTATGGTGTGCCATGTCAGGAGTATGGTGTCCCATGTCAGGTGTATGGTGTCCCATATCAGGAGTATGGTGTCCCATGTCAGGCGTATGGTGTCTCATATCAGGAGTATTTTGCGTGCCATCATGCATGTTAGGAGTATTTTGTCCCATGTCAGATGCATGCTGTTCCATGACAGATGTATGATGTTCTGTGTTAATGCATGTAAGGTATTTTTATCATGATAAATCTCCTGCTTCTCACATGATCTGTACCACGTATTATCATTGTTACATTTTCTTATTTATTTTTCAGACAATCATTTTACTGATCAATCTGCAAAGCACTTTGCTGAAGCTCTAACTGTGAGTGTCTATATGGCTGAAACGGTTTTCTTTTCTGTTATCTATATATATAAATGTGAAAACCCTCACTCACTCACTCACTCACTCACTCACTCACTCACTCAATATTTCTCTTACTTCCCGATATGTTAGGAAGCTGAAATGTAACATAGATATTCATAATGCATCCCTTCCTGACTCCTACTCTCTCCCACTCCACGCCCAACCCACACAGTGCATTCCTTCCAAGCTCCTCACTGTCTCTCCATCCCACTCTCCAATGCATCCCTTCCTGACTCCTACTCCCCCACTCCACCTGCCTCCCCCCCCCGCCCCCCGTACAATTCTTCCTAGCTCCTCTCTGTCTCTCCATCCCACTCTCCAATGCATCCCTTCCTGACTCCTACTCCCCCACTCCACCCGCCTCTCCCCCCCCCCATGCATTCCTTCCTAGCTTTCCCTCTCTCTCTCTATCCTCCACTCCACCTCAAGTTCCAATTGCAACATGTCTCTCTCTTACTCCCCCTATCCCAACCAACACCCGAATTCGTCCATCCCTGGTTTTCCTCACTTTAAAAAAGTGTCCCTTCCTGACTTTTAGTTCTGCCCCACTCCACCCCCCGCAGTGCATTCCCTCCTAGCTTCCCCACTCTCGCTACTTCCCACACTCCAATGCATCCTTTCCTGGCTCCAACTCCTCCATTTCCCCTCTCCCCCACCCCCACCCAGTGCATTCCTTCCAAGGTCCCCTTCTCTCACTCCAACCCACACTCCAATGCATTCTTTCCTGGCTCCTACTCACCCACTCCATCTCTCAAACTGCATTCCTTCCTAGCTTCCCCTCTTTCACTCCTACTCCCCCAGTCCACCCAACTATGAAACACTTGCAGCCCTGCCTCCTGCTTGTCACAACTGAGGGCCTGAGCTGACGGGAGGCAGCCTCAGTTGTAGGGGCTGAGATGTACCGGAACCTGGGAGGTTGTATCAGACCCCTGGACATGTAAGTAACATGAATAATAACTGCCCGAAGGCGTGACCACGACAACTTGGATAAAAGTCAATGATGTTTATTATGACAACTCCGCAACACAGCAGCAGTAAAAGAAAACGTAAAAGTCAGCAAAGAATAAATACAGTTCCTGGGTACTACAGGATGGCAGGAGCCACAGGGCACTGGTAGTGTGAGATAGTTCTTATGATCTTCTAGATGGAAAGTCCTTACCAGGCCCGACTGTAGCAATGGAGATAACCCAGGATTGTGCCAGCTGGTGTTCCAGGAAAAGCTGGGTTGCTGAAGATAAAACAGCTGCTGTGGATACTGGCTGGAACCAGACTGTTGTTAGCACGGAGTGGATACTGGCTGGAACCAGTTAAATAATAAATGAACTTGGGAGCGATGAAATATGAACTGAAATGTAGAACTTGAGAGCGGAGAAATAATAATACTGGTGGAGAGTGGTAAAGTGTAGAAAGGACACCGGCCCTTTAAGGGAAGCTGTACTCTGCTGGAAGCTGAGCTGGAAGCAGGTAATGTTGTAGCTGGAAACAGATGAATCCACAATGGATTGGAGAGTCAGGCTACACCGCAGGTGGAATGCTGGTGCGGGTCTCTATGGTGGAAGTCTTGAGACAGGAGCTGGAACCTGGAAGACAATCACAGGAGAGAGACAAACAGGAACTAGGTTTGACAACCAAAGCACTGACGCCTTCCTTGCTCAGGCACAGTGTATTTATACCTGCAGCAAGGAAGGGATAGGCTAGGCAATTATGCAGATTAACAATACTGACAACAGATTGGAGGAAATGATCAGCTGACAGAATCCAAGATGGCTGCGCCCATGCAGACACTTGGAGGGAAGTTTGGTTTGTAATCCATGTGGTAATGAAAATAGTAATGGCGGCGCCGGCCACTGGAGACAGGAGACGCCAGGCTGACAAGTGCACATCCAACCACGCGGACACAGCGGAGGCCGCGGCTGACGTAATCGCCACTCAGACACTCTGCATGCAGAAGCTCAGGGACGGCGGCGGAGGCCGCGGGAGACGCCATGCCAGATGTAATAAGGCGTTACTGTGACAGCGTCTCAGAGAGACAGGAGAGGATGCAGGAATGTGAACATTAGGATAACAGATGGGATCCGGTCCTGGAGCGCTGAGCCAGCCTTAGGAGGCATCTGATGGGTAAGAAATGGCGTCCAGATACCCGGATCGTGACAGCACCCCCTCCTTTAGGAGTGGCCCCAGGACACTTCTTTGGCTTTTGAGGAAACTTGGAATGGAATCTCCGGACCAAGGCAGGAGCATGGACATCAGAAGCATTGGTCCATGAACGTTCCTCAGGGCCGTAACCCTTCCAGTCAATAAGATACTGTAGTTGACCGTAACGGTGACGTGAGTCCAGGATCTTGGCCACTTCATACTCAACGCCTCGTTGAGTTTGGACTTTCGGAGTTGGAGGAAGTGAGGAATGAAACCGATTCAAGATCAGCGGTTTCAACAGGGAAACATGGAATGTCCTGGGTATTTTTAAGAAGGGAGGCAACTGGAGTCTGTAAGCAACAGGATTGATGACTTGTTCAATCTTGAAAGGACCGATATAGCGAGGTGCAAACTTCATACTGGGAACTCTTAACCTCGAATTCTTCGTGGATAACCATACCCGATCACCCACCTTGAGAGCAGGAACTGCTCGACGCTTCTTATCCGCAAACTTCTTGTACCTGAACGATGCCTTGAGCAGAGCTGATCGTACGCTCTTCCAGATATTGGCAAACTGATGCAAGGTGATATCCACTGCGGGAACAGAAGTTGCTGGAAGCGGTTGGAACTCAGGAACTTTAGGGTGGAATCCAAAGTTAGTGAAGAATGGTGATGAAGAATGATACTGGTTGTTATGACAGAACTCGGCCCAGGGAAGTAATTGAACCCAGTCATCTTGAGAGGAGGACACATAGATGCGGAGGAAGGCCTCCAAGTCCTGATTCACCCTCTCGGTTTGACCATTGGTCTGAGGATGGTAAGCCGTGGAAAACTTTAGCTTGACTTGGAGGACTTGACATAAACTTCGCCAGAATTTGGCTGTGAATTGAACTCCTCGATCTGAGATAATTTCTTCAGGAAGACCGTGGAGTCGGAAGATCTCTTGTATGAATACTTGAGCCAACTTGGAAGCTGACGGAAGACCGGTGAGAGGAATGAAGTGTGCCATCTTGGTGAACCGGTCAACTACCACCCAGATGGTATTGAACTTGTTGCACATGGGTAAGGCTGTAATGAAATCCATCGACAAGTGGGTCCATGGTCGACGGGGAACGGATAGTGGAACCAGTTGCCCCGCAGGCGACTGGCGGGATACTTTATGTTGGGCACACTTTGGGCAAGATGCAATAAACTCCAAGACGTCCTTTTTCAGAGTTGGCCACCAATAGGACCTAGAGATAAACTCCAGGGTTTTTTGGATACCTGTATGTCCGGCAAAACGGGAAGCATGGGCCCAATGCATGAGCTTCTTCCTTAGCATCGGCTTCACAAAACTTTTCCCTGATGGGGGCGTAGAGTCCATCCCTACCGTGGAGAATGCCAACGGATTTATAATAGGATGCTTGTCTGAAGACTCTGACTCATTTTCTTGCTCCCATGAGCGGGAAAGGGCATCGGCCTTGCGATTCTGAGAGCCCGGACAGAACTGGAGTTTAAAGTCGAACCTGGAAAAGAAAAGTGCCCATCTGGCCTGACGAGGGTTGAGACATTGTGCGCCCTTCAGGTATAAAAGGTTCTTGTGGTCTGTAAGTATGGTGATTGAATGAGAAGCTCCCTCCAACAGATACCTCCACTCTTCTAGAGCGAGCTTGATGGCTAGCAACTCCTGGTCGCCAATGGCATAGTTGCGCTCAGCTGGGGAGAACTTCCGGGAGAAGAAACTGCAAGGGTGTAAATGGCCATCTTTAGCCCTCTGAGATAACACCGCTCCTACTCCAACGGAGGAGGCATCCACCTCTAAGATGAAAGGAGAGTCGATGTCAGGCTGTTTCAGAACAGGCGCAGAGATGAACCTTTGTTTTAAAAGATGAAATGCTTGCATGGCTTCTTCAGACCACTTGGACGGGTTAGCACCCTTCTTAGTGAAAGCAGTAATAGGCGCCACAATGGTGGAAAAGTCTCGTATAAACTTTCGGTAATAGTTGGCGAACCCTAAGAACCTCTGGACCCCTTTGAGGGTTAAGGGTACCGGCCAATTTTGGATTGCTTGTAGTTTCTCAGGATCCATCTCTAATCCGGAACCGGACACAATGTACCCTAGAAACGGAATGGACTTGACTTCAAAGACGCATTTTTCTAATTTGCAATAGAGATGATTGACACGGAGACGGGACAGAACCTCTTTAACCCAAAAACGATGTTCCTCTAAATCGTTGGCAAAAATGAGGATATCGTCTAGATAGACCACGACATGACGGTATAGAATGTCTCTGAAGATCTCATTGACAAAATGCTGGAAGACAGCTGGAGCATTGCTCAATCCGAAGGGCATGACGAGGTACTCATAATGTCCGTCACGGGTGTTAAAGGCGGTCTTCCACTCGTCACCCTCACGGATCCGGATGAGATTGTATGCACCTCGCAAGTCCAGCTTTGTAAAGATGGTAGCTCCGCTAACTCTGTCAAAGAGCTCAGTAATCAGGGGTAAAGGATAACGGTTCTTGATGGTAATGTCGTTCAAACCTCTGTAGTCGATGCACGGCCGCAGACCACCATCTTTCTTTTTTACAAAAAAGAAGCCTGCGCCGGCTGGAGAAGAAGAAGGTCGAATGAACCCCTTTGCTAGGTTCTCTTTAATATATTCCTCCATAGAATGCGTCTCAGGCAGAGACAACGGATAAGTTCGGCCTCGAGGTGGAACCTTCCCTGGAACGAGATCAATCGGACAGTCCCATTCTCTATGAGGAGGAAGGATATCAGCAGAAGCTTTACTGAACACATCCGTGAAATCTTGATATGGAGGAGGTGGAACATCAGACGACCTGGGGGAGGAAGAACAGACAGGCAATACTTTAAACAAACATGTCTCAGCACAGGAGGAACCCCATGCCAGGATTTGCGTAGTCGTCCAATCAATTGTAGGATTGTGAAGACGGAGCCATGGAAGGCCCAGGACCACAGGATGTGTGGCTCTTGGAATCACTAAAAAAGAAATAAGTTCGGAATGAAGAACTCCCACTCTCAGACGAACTGGTAGAGTCCTTAAAGAAATGACTGCATCAAAAATTTTGCTGCCATCCACGGCAGTTAAAGAAATGGACGAAGGAAGTCTCTCGGTGGGTAGGGACCACCGTTTAACATAGGCTTCGGTAATAAAGTTCCCAGCTGCTCCGGAATCAAGGAGGGCAATGACGTTCCGATAACGTTGAGCAACTTGAAGCGAGACTGGGAGATTACAATCTTGAGGAGATGGAGAGGAGATCATTACTCCTAGCCGGCCCTCTCCTTGGCGAGCTAGGATTTGGAGTTTCCCGGACGTTTGGGACAGGCATTAATGGTGTGAGACGGAGCTGCACAATAGAGACAGAGAAACTCGGAGAGACGTCTTCGGCGCTCAGCAGGAGTTAAACGGGAACGGCCAAGTTGCATGGGCTCATCTTTAGATGGTGACAGTTGACGAGGAGGAGGAGCAGAAGATTTTGGAGCAGATGATCTTCCACGCTCAGTTGCTCTCTCTCTGAAACGTAAATCAACTTTCGTGCAGAGTGAGATTAGCTCATCTAACTTAGAAGGTAAGTCTCTGGTAGCTAACTCATCTTTAATACGCTCAGATAAGCCATGCCAGAATGCAGCATACAGGGCCTCGTCGTTCCATGCCAGTTCGGATGCCAGGATCTGGAACTGTATCAGATATTGTCCTACAGTACGTGACCCCTGGCGTAAACGGAGAATCTCGGATGAAGCTGAGGTTACCCGGCCTGGCTCGTCGAAGATGCGCCTGAATGTTGACACGAAGGCAGTGTAGGAAGATAGCAGGGTGTCGGACCTCTCCCATAACGGTGATGCCCAATCAAGGGCTGAGCCACTGAGAAGAGAAATAATGTAGGCAATTTTTGTACGGTCACTGGGAAAATTGCCAGGTTGTAGCTCAAACTGAATCTCACACTGGTTGAGAAATCCCCTACAGAATCTTGGAGATCCGTCAAATTTTGCTGGCGTTGGAAGATGAACACGTGGAGCAGAAATGGGTAAGGTGGGTGGGGTTATAGCTGGAGTCACTGTGGTTGACGCACCAGACGCGCCTGATCCACGGAGAGTTGTCTGAATCCCATCCAGCCGAGTAGAGAGATCCTGGAGACAGCGGATGATGTGGCCCTGTGCAGCCTCCTGATGTTCTAGTCGGGCTGCCAGTTCTTGCATCGGCCTGGCCGCTTGATCCTGGTCTCCGGCTGGATTCATTAGGTCAGTGCTTACTGTCACAACTGAGGGCCTGAGCTGACGGGAGGCAGCCTCAGTTGTAGGGGCTGAGATGTACCGGAACCTGGGAGGTTGTATCAGACCCCTGGACATGTAAGTAACATGAATAATAACTGCCCGAAGGCGTGACCACGACAACTTGGATAAAAGTCAATGATGTTTATTATGACAACTCCGCAACACAGCAGCAGTAAAAGAAAACGTAAAAGTCAGCAAAGAATAAATACAGTTCCTGGGTACTACAGGATGGCAGGAGCCACAGGGCACTGGTAGTGTGAGATAGTTCTTATGATCTTCTAGATGGAAAGTCCTTACCAGGCCCGACTGTAGCAATGGAGATAACCCAGGATTGTGCCAGCTGGTGTTCCAGGAAAAGCTGGGTTGCTGAAGATAAAACAGCTGCTGTGGATACTGGCTGGAACCAGACTGTTGTTAGCACGGAGTGGATACTGGCTGGAACCAGTTAAATAATAAATGAACTTGGGAGCGATGAAATATGAACTGAAATGTAGAACTTGAGAGCGGAGAAATAATAATACCGGTGGAGAGTGGTAAAGTGTAGAAAGGACACCGGCCCTTTAAGGGAAGCTGTACTCTGCTGGAAGCTGAGCTGGAAGCAGGTAATGTTGTAGCTGGAAACAGATGAATCCACAATGGATTGGAGAGTCAGGCTACACCGCAGGTGGAATGCTGGTGCGGGTCTCTATGGTGGAAGTCTTGAGACAGGAGCTGGAACCTGGAAGACAATCACAGGAGAGAGACAAACAGGAACTAGGTTTGACAACCAAAGCACTGACGCCTTCCTTGCTCAGGCACAGTGTATTTATACCTGCAGCAAGGAAGGGATAGGCTAGGCAATTATGCAGATTAACAATACTGACAACAGATTGGAGGAAATGATCAGCTGACAGAATCCAAGATGGCTGCGCCCATGCAGACACTTGGAGGGAAGTTTGGTTTGTAATCCATGTGGTAATGAAAACAGTAATGGCGGCGCCGGCCACTGGAGACAGGAGACGCCAGGCTGACAAGTGCACATCCAACCACGCGGACACAGCGGAGGCCGCGGCTGACGTAATCGCCACTCTGACACTCTGCATGCAGAAGCTCAGGGACGGCGGCGGAGGCCGCGGGAGACGCCATGCCAGATGTAATAAGGCGTTACTGTGACAGCGTCTCAGAGAGACAGGAGAGGATGCAGGAATGTGAACATTAGGATAACAGATGGGATCCGGTCCTGGAGCGCTGAGCCAGCCTTAGGAGGCATCTGATGGGTAAGAAATGGCGTCCAGATACCCGGATCGTGACACTGCTTCCCCACTCAACTAACAACTCAATATCTCTTTCCTTACCTCCCACTCCTTCACTTCATCATCCACCATAAACAACCCAAAATACATACCGCCTTGTCCCCTTCGCCAACTCCAAAACCACCCCTATGTTCTTCCCTGACTCCTATCGACCTGCATTTTCCACTCAAATGTGTCCCACCATGGCTTCCCGTCTGTCACTCCCTTTCCCACCCAAAGTGTCTCTACATGGCTCCTGCTCACCCAAAATAAATCAACCTCTCTAACCCCCCTAAGACATTCCTCCTTGGCTACTCCTTCATTACCACCCACCCTAACGTCTTGCCCCACCACTTCACCCACAAGAGCAGACCCTCTCCATGGCTTCCCTTCTCCCACCCAACACCAACCTCTCTGGCTCCCTCACCCCACACTCTAAAGTTTCTCAACCTGGTTCCTCCTCTCCCACTCCACTTCAATGAGTTATCACTGTGTCCATCAATTCATTTTCATTTGGGGAAAATCTATTCATAGCGATGTTGCACCACATATCGCCATTTCACACATTACTGTATATCACAGTATGAAAGTCTTTTGCTAATTTTCTAATATATAGCAAAGCTTCTAGTGGCAAAGTGCCTTCACCTGAGCATCCCAGGGGCACAGTGGCTAGCGCTATGAACTGAATAGGTATCCACACTGGCTGTATTGTCCTTTACTGCACGTCTTCATTATACAAGAAAATAACAAATTACCCTTTCTGACGGTCATCCCACAGACGAATTTCCGGGTCATGAAGCTGGATCTCAGCCACAATGAGTTCTCTGAAAAAGGAGGAGAATATATAGGTCAGATGTTGGGTGAGTTGTATACATTTTTTTATATCCTGATGATAAGAGGTTTATAATATACATAGTTACCAGTACAAATGCTGAGAGGGACCCTAGAAGGGGGTAGACATTAAGACAATGGGGGTCATTCTGAGTTGATCGTAGCTGTGCTAGATTTAGCACAGCTACGATCATCTTCCCTGACATGCGGGAGGACACCCAGCACAGGGCTAGTCTGCCCCGCATGTCAATGCCGCCCGAACCCCCCCCCCCCCCCGCCCCCCGCAGAAGTGCAAAGGCCAGTACAGGTTTAGCGAGCTGGCCAGGAGCTACTCCTCGCTCCCCAGCCCGCAGCGGCTGCGTATGACGTCACGCAGCCGCTGCGGCCCTGGCCACCGTTCAGTCCGGCCACGCCTGCATTTCCTTCCAATCAGGATATCTTACAAAATACAAATAAATTACATTTTAAAAGGATGTAAGTGCATGAAGCAATTACCTCCTTCCTTGCCTTTGGCGCGCGCACTCAGTACCACTAAGGGGCATAACTATAGGGTGCAGGGTAATTTTTGTATGGCCCCCGAAGGATTTTATAAATATCCAAATGGCCCTTGGTAGAAAAAAGGTTCCCCACCCCTGCTTTAAAATATATGTGACCACATCTTAAATATAAATACATTTAAATATGCACAGAGCACTACATATGACATGTTGTCCTTAAAATGTCGCCGGGCACTTAAGTGTTAATCCCTTATGTGCCGTGGCTGCCATTAACCATGTGGCCGCCAGGGTCTCCGGCCACAGAAGCTATATGTGGGGGTTACACAATGGAAGCTATATATAAGGGTTACACGATGGAATGTATATGTGTGGGTTGAATGATGGAAGCTATATGTGGAGGTTACACAAGGAAGCTATATGTGGGGGTTACACAATGGAAGCTATATATAAGGGTTACATGATAGAAGCTATATGCAGGGGTTACACGATGGGAGCTATATGTGGGGGTTACACGATGGAAGCTATATGTGGGGGGTTACATGATGGATGCTATATGTGGTGGTTACACGGTTACACGATAGAAGCTATATGTGGGGGGGGGTTACACAATGGAAGCTATATGTGGGGGTTACACGATGGAAGCTATATGTGGGGGTTACACGATGGAAGCTATATGTGTGGGTTACACAATTAAAGCTATATGTGGGGGTTACACAATGGAAGCTATATATCAGGGTTACACGATGGAAGCTATATATAAGGGTTACATGATGGAAGCTATATGTGGTGGTTACATGATGGAAGCTATTTGTGGGGGTTACACGATGGAAGCTATATGTGGGGGTTAAACTATGGAAGCTATATGTGGGGGTTACACGATGGAAGCTATTTGTGGTGGTTACACGATGGAAGCTATATGTGGGGGTTAAACTATGGAAGCTATATGTGGGGGTTACACGATGGAAGCTATATGTGGGGGTTACACGATGGAAGCTATATGTGTGGGTTACACAATTAAAGCTATATGTGGGGGTTACACGATGGAAGCTATATATAAGGGTTACATGATGGAAGCTATATGTGGTGGTTACATGATGGAAGCTATTTGTGGGGGTTACACGATGGAAGCTATATGTGGGGGTTAAACTATGGAAGCTATATGTGGGGGTTACACGATGGAAGCTATATGTGGGGGTTACACGAGGTAGATATATGTGGGGATCACACGATGGAAGCTATATGTGGGGATTACACGATGGAAGCTATATGTGTGGGTTACACGATAGAAGCTATATGTGGGGGTTACACAATGGAAGTTATATGTGGGGGTTACACTATGAAAGCTATATGTGGGGGTTACACAATGGAAGCTATATATAAGGGTTACATGATGGAAGCTATATGTGGGGATTACACGATGGAAGCTACAGTATATGTAGGGGCTAAATGAGGACGATATATGTGGGGGTTACATGAGGAAGATATAAGTGGGGTTTACATGGTGGAAGCTATATGTGGGGGTTACACGAGGAAGATATACGTGGGGATTACACGATGGAAGCTATATGTGGGGATTACACGATGGAAGCTATATGTATGGGTTACACGATAGAAGCTATATGTGGGGGTTACACTATGGAAGCTATATATAAGGGTAACATGATGGAAGCTATATGTGGGGATTACACGATGGAAGCTACAGTATATGTAGGGGTTAAATGAGGAAGATATATGTGGGGGTTACACGATGAAAGCTATATATAGGGGTTACACGAAGAAAGCTATATGTCGGGATTACATGATGTAAGCTATATGCGGGGGTTACACGAGGAAGTTATATGTGGGGAATACACGATGGAAGCTATATGTGGGGGTTACAGGAGGAAGCTGTATGTGTGGGTTTTACACGATGGAAGCTATATGTGGGGGTTACACGATGGAAGCTATATCTAGGGGTTACACGATGGAAGCTATATATAGGGGATACATGATGGAAGCTATATGTGGGGGTTACACGATGGAAGCTATACAGTATATAAGGGTTACATGATAGAAGCTGTATGTGGGAGTTACACAATGGAAGCTATATGTGGGGATTACACGATGGAAGCTATATGTATGGGTTACACGATGGAAGCTATATGTGGGGATTACACGATGGAAGCTATTGTCGAAGTAAAAAATATTACATAAATAGAACATACAAACTACACACATATAAATAGCTATACTTGCAAATACGCGCAGCGAGCACAGCAATATATGGTAACACACGCATTTACACGGACATGCCACAGAGATGGATTCGACACTTATTTCATACAGTACATAATTATAATAATATCAAGCACCAGACATCATGATGATTTAAAATTATATAATGAAGTAATGTCATGTATGTGTATTATTTGAACGAAACCAGATACACCTGTCATATTTGGTATTAAAGCAAGCAGATTAATGTGTAGATTCATTTGATACTTGATATTAAGTTGAAGGACATTGCAACAAATAATTATGATTAAATGTATAAAAGCTAAAATCACTTTTATTAGAACAATAGATATTCCAAACAGGTAGTGGACAGGAAGCTCAGGCCAGCCCCTTTGGACGTCCCCAAGGCTGAACCTGATTAGCATATACAAAGAGACTAGTGACTCATCATGAATGAGTAAGTTCCCTCCCCCAAAAAACTAGATAACACATTGCTGATCACACAGGAGCTAAGTTCCTGCTTTGGTCTCAGCGTAAGATGGAGTCCCAGCATGATTTTAGAGAGAGAGAGAGACATAAGCATTGAGGGAATGGTATTGTATTGCTGGCCTGTAACTGTATGTAACTGTATATATTAGCTGCTTACTGTATGAGTTGTAACTATAGGTATACTGTACATTGTAATATATTGAATCCATACTCTTTTAATAACAAATATATACATCAATGAGCTTTGGAACTCAGATAATGTGTGGGTGTATTTTTTTCTCTTATGGGATGCAGTATTTTGCGATGTACAGCGCACTTTTATCGTATATGGTAATAAGATGCGCCTGGCGTCTGCAATATATATTAGAGCGGGCAATTTAAATATTTGTGAGAAAGCAATTTGGCATTCACAGATAAGGGCTCTTACGGGATATCAGGGTCTTAATGATGCACTGTACATTACAAACGCGGCTGTAATCGACCGGCTCCGATAAACGCATCGCGACGCTGATGAAAATAACATCCACGTGTATTGTGATATCAGTAAGCCAATGATATGAAATTTCAAGGGACAATTCGTTTCTCATAATATTTAAGATGCTAAAATGTATTTTTATTGTTGCAAAACAAAGTTCAAATAAGTCATATTGTGTTTGATTCAGATTGGATTGTTTATCTGTTAAGTAGGGTTAAAAGTACTTTTAAAAGTTGCTGCATAGCCTTGATATAGTTTTTTTTAAACTCAGGCCTAAAATAACTTCTGGTGCTTGTATAATGTGTGATTTCTTTGTGACAAAGGAAGCCGCATGGTCTGTCCTCCATTTTGGACTAACCACATGGCCTGTCCACCATTTTGTGTAAACCTCATGGATGTGGAAGGGGAGGAGCAGTGGCCATTTTAGGAAGGTCATTTTCTAAATAGCTGATTTTCACTCTGCTCAGAAAAATCAGTTTCCTTGGTCACATCAAACACCATTTATGAGTTACCAATGCATTTATTTAACCCATGCCATAGTCAATTACAAATAGTTTCAATTGGGCCTAGTGAGAGTAAATGGTGAGAAGTTTTTTTTTCCTGTCCTTCTATTCTGTGCGTAATTATTTTACATCAAGTGAAAAAATTGCACACAGATAGAAAAAGGAAAGAAAGGGTTTTGTTTTGTTTTTTCTCTTTTTCCTTCCAAGACTTGTAGAATCTGCTTGCTATAGGATAGCCATTGAAATGCAAATTAACCTGTGTAACGGCTTTTTTTTAGCAGGGAAAAAGCAAATAGCTTTGATATGCAAATAAGAGGTAAGGTGTCTCATAGGAGACCAGTGAATGGTACATATATATAATATTATTATAATGATGTGTAACTGTATATTTATATCAGTGTATGTTCTGCAAGATAGCTATCCAATCTGAATCATATCATTTAAATTATTGATTATTGCTAGAGTCATTATAGATCTGTGTGAAATAGGATACATTTGTTGCTATATAGGTAAATTTGAAATAACAGTATTGTAAGGAACTAAGTGTAAAGACACAAACGCAGGTCTGCATACAAGTTTATACAGAACAAGTTGTGTCTAGTGGGCAATAGTAATTAGTATTGTTCACATTTATACTTAGAGCTGTGTGATTTGTTTTATTGCGGACGCATGGTTTTGTACACGTGTCTCGGACAAAGTAAAGGACTGCGCACGCAGCGTAAGAGACACGCACGGTCGCGTGTGTATGCAAAGTGCGTAAGAATGCGGGCGCTAAGTACAAATTACACAATAGTGTCGTTTAGTTCATAGGTGGGATAGTAGACATTTAATACAATAGCATATAACTATCAGATTTCAAAAGCAGGTTACTCTAAATTTAGTTTAAAAACTGTATTGCCTCTGGGGTAAAGCTGCCTATCTGAATGAATTGAAATTTTCTGTACAGAAAAACCAAAGTGTATTTGAGTGAGCGAACGGAGTGAGTGGATATTGAACCCAGGGAATTCGGGATTCCGTAGTGTGGTACATCAAGTGGAGGCTTGGTGGCGTGAGGCGGCTGACTCACGTTAATATAGATTGAAATACGCAATTCGTGAGGAGATTTGCAGAGGAGCGTAATAGGGAATTGTGCATTGTGTAGTATTGAAGTAAAAAGGTTTTTTGTTACGCTCCGAGCTGAGGGTCATAGTTTGTACATTGACCCGTGGTTGTACGGCAGATAGGTAACAAGTACCTATACGCTGTGCGATTGGACCGCGCGTTTGTGGGGGCGATACATAGCGCAACTTGATACCCCTTTTACAAGCTTTTGCGTAAAATGGCGGTATCATTAGCGCTGTATAGAGCATACGCAAGCGTGATTTGTGTATATAAAGTGTATAGGGAGTTTTCGCTGGTCTCTCTCAGGAAGATCTCCAGCGGCGGATATTTACTGGAAAAGCTAAGTCACTCCTAACACTTCCAGTAAATAGAAACTAGATAGGGCCTCACTGGGTACGCGGTGTTCACTATTGGAGTGAGTCGTGGTACTCAGCGGAGAAGGAGCGAGTGAAAGCGCTAGGTGTCTTTCACCGTCTATTTGCGGTGTGCATTGGGGATTGCGTTTATTGGCAAAAAGTCAGCGATGGGATCCAATTGCACAAGCAGTGGGCGTTTGGTAGCTAGGGTTCAGGCTGAAGAAGAGTTGGGACCGAGAAGGTCAGACTCGGGACCGAGAAGGTCATAATTGCGACCGAGAAGGTCAGCAAGGTTTATTAGGTGTGAAAAGTATGGTTCACACACGGAGGCTTTTTGCAATGAATGGTTATGTATGACTGACAAAGATAGGGTACCATTCCCTAAGGTGGGCAGCTTTGAACCAAAGGTATTGCAGAACTTAAGGATAAGGATATGTCTGATAAAATCCAGAAAACAAAGGGTCAGACATACAAAGTGTTTAAACCTGTGGCAGCAAAAGGGCTTGGTGAGTTTGATCCTAAGGTATTGCAGGTGGTATGTCTAACCAAAGTCATATAAGACAAGAATGGAAATATAAGAACTGTTTGAACTTGTAGCAACAATAAACAAGTAGGAAGAAAAAAAGAGAATGCAAGTACACCGCCATATGTAGATGTGAAAGCAGTTACGGCCAGCATATAAACTGTAGAAAATAATAAAAATATGAAAAATATGACTGTAACCTATATATGTACTAATGAATGTTGAAGTTTTATTTAGGAGGAGAAGGTGACCTGATTGTTTTCAGCCATTTCTCATGTACCCAGAGGAGTATCCAACCGGCAAAAGAAGAGCAGTGGCCTGTGGGGGAAGTGTCTGAGACCAGTGGAACAGGTAAGTATGGTATCATTCGTGTACATATATAGTAAAACCCAAAAATAAAACAAAAAAATCAAGAAAGTAACGTCAGAAATGGAGAAAAAAAACCTGTCCGCACATTAGTATTTGCCAGTAGGAAAGCGGACAGAGACAAGGTAACCCCCGGGTATTTCTTTCAGTTACCATATAAGAAGTATTCATTCCTAGTAATGCCCCTAGTCAAGATGAGCTCGGAAATGTTTGTTGGACCATGTACAGACCCTTAATACGGGATGAGAAGGATTAAATGAATACTTCGCATGACCTAGAAGCTTGTTAAACTTTTTTTTTTTTTTTTTTGTCTCTTGCAGAAATAGAAAACTCTCCATCTGGATAAGATCACTGGTAAACACTAATTCGGCTAATGGGAGATGGCTGTCTCCGTGCAAATGGACGGGCTCAATAAGGCATTGAGTGTCAGGGTGCAGACTTCTTTGCAAAATTGGAAAGGGGTCACAGTAGCTAATCTTAGATAGTGTGCTATTGAACATCACAAGAATAGTGCTAGGCGCAGAGAACAACAGGTGGAGAGGTTGAGGACGGTAAGTATACTGGAACATACAGGAAAGACCCATCAGTCCAAACCCCAGATCCCTAATGGTCAATAATATGTTACACTTGTAGGAAAGAAGGGCATTTTGCCAGAGATTGTAGGAGTAGTAGGACACATAGTCAATATAGATCCCCTAGACAGAAAACACAAGCCACATTATTAAACACATAGACGGGACCAAGGGACATATAGTAAGGAATCATACGCCATATAGAAAACACAGATTCAGCTAATGGGAAGAACAAAATAAATGCAACATTACCCTTTGACAAAACTTGCTGGGGTTAAGATGGGGCCTCTAAACTTTTGCTTCTTTTTCCTAGCAGAAATGGCCCCTGATTAACTTAATTTTGTTAGATATGATATACATATACTATGCTCCCGCTCAGGAAGTACAAAGTATGTTAGACACCCACGAAGACTAATGTCGCATTCTACTGTTCTAGATGCATGTCCATCACAGGTAGAGGAAATTATCTCACAGATACCGGGTTCCCTATGAACTTAGGATGGACAGGACACTGGATTGATGGCTGGGATAGTCCCAATAGCGATACGACAAACACATAAAAACATTTTTAAGGGGTGTAGACCAAGTAGAGAATCACTTCCCCGTAGTGCCCAATCCAGTTGTCAAATTTTTATAAAATCTTCTTCACCTCTACAAACTCATCTGTCACCAACCTCTATTCTGTTTCTCTACAGTTTCCTCTTCATCTTTTGCGTTCACACAGGGTGGTACAATACATGGACCTAAGTACAGTCCAAACTCCACATGCCTAGGTCCTTCAGAGTTCTGCCCGAACCCAGTATATCTCAACAGCACGATGACACCAGTATTACTGCAGTGTGCCTTGTCATGCACAAAGGGTGGAGAATGGGAATACTGGTGAAGGGAAATTTTGTATAGACACTGATATGCCTGTTGGTGAATGGCAAACCTGACATTTTCTTTTTCATTTTCTTCTTCTTTCTCCCCTCTAGAGATGTTTCTTTTTTTTTTTTTTTTTTGAGTTATGCTCATGGTACTCTACATTGCAAACACACACGATAGTTAAATTAAGATACAAAAATTTGTGTTCCCTACAGGAAAAGGCAGTCTGGAGGACAAAGGGGTATGGCCAGGAGTCCTCAGGACTGTGGGCAGGTGGACACGGTAAGCCAGTAGCCCCCAGAGCATACCTTCCAAGTCTAGCTGAGGTGGCACACGGTCTGACTCATCTAGGCAAAGAGGGTAGGTGCAGGCTGATGAGAGTCTACTGGTGTGCGCCAGGATTCTATTCTCATGCAGGTAAGAGAGCAATGACCTGTCTTGCTTGCTTGAGGAAGAATATTGGTAAAGCAATACCAACAGAGCCATCCCATATCCCTCCTGCAGACGGATCTTTTCAGGAAATACAAATCGACATCGTACAGTTAACACCCTTTAGGAATTATTGTTATGTATTGGTGTGCACTGATGTTTTCTCAAACTGGGTAGAGGCATTTCCTGCCGCCACAGATGCTGCTGTGTTTACCGCAAAGGAAAATTGCGCAGAAATTTGTGTGTAGATAATGGTATCCCTAGAAGTAGGAGCAAAGCTTGAAATTGTACTATTGTGATCATAGATACTGCCACTAGTATTATGTAGCTTCGGAGCCACTCCCAGATCTTCACTTAACGAATCACCCTCTTCGAAATTTGTTTTTGTTTTGGTATTTGTGTTTTTTTGGTTGTTTTTGGAAGACAACCTCATGTCATGATTGATCCGCACAATGATCAGAAATACACCAATGAGGTGACAGTACAGTACCTTATTGAGATGAGCCAGCATTTGAGAACTTGACAAAAGAACTTGAAACTGTTGATTGCTGGTATGCCAAATACTAACTGTCTTGATTGTGAACCAAGAGACTGTGTGATTGTTCTTACGCTCAGGTTGCCTAATAGACAGGTGGGAAGGACCATACCAAGTTTTGTTGACAGCACTATCCCAGTGAAAGTAGCCGAGAGAGAGACTTGGGTCCACGATTCCCATTGCAGGAAAGTCGGTAGTCCGGGAGGAACTCGTAAATGGAGTGAGATCGCAAAAGTATCACCAGAGACTCTGTTCCGTGAAGACTGAGAGGCGGCACTGTTGAACACTATCTGAGCGTACTAAAGAACTGCAGAAAGACCAGTCATTGTAATTGATTTGTTATGAACAAGAGTTGTTTTGTTCTATTTATCTTTTCTCTCTTTCCCACTGACAAACATTTTCTTTCAGGATATTCTATTTTTGCGAGGTTTTTTTTATGAGGAGTCGAGTGTGGGACTGGAACTGGTTCTGGAGGAAGGAGTGATTTCCTTATAGGATCCCAGGATTAGCCGATCAGTTTGTTAAAGTCAGAGAAAAATCAAAGGTCTAGTAGTTATGGAGTTCAGAGGTGATCAGGAACAATCAGACAATGGCTATTCACACATTGCAGATAAAGAGCTCATTAATATATGTGGAAGAAAGGTTTATGAGTGGCTCTCCCCGAACTCCGAAGGTTTATGTTATTTAGGAAGGACACCACTTATAACCCTTGTCCAATGATTAAACAGACCTAGCATACGTTCCAGAAATGGAAACAATGTTCAGAAAATGATAGGAATATGTAGATCATGAAAATTTTATATGTCACTTTCACGATTTGTTTGTGTCTTCTTCATCTACCCAGCAGAACCTCAATCGAATCCAAACATCAGTGTACAAAGACGTAGGTACATGTATGTGTGAAATGTTCGTCGCAAATCAGACATTATAGGCCACAGCACTGTCCCAGCATACTCTATAGGTTGAATGTTGTCCCACACCCAACCAGTGGTCCCGTGACCGCCGAGTGCATATAGAGGATGTCTCGGTCTCCTCCCTGTCTTCCCCAAATATAGTAAAGTGTCTGATTTGCGAAATGCATACATACTTGTGTCTAGGTCACCGATTATTGTATGAATTTTTTTTTCTTATGTTAATAATTGATGGCAGTTATTGTTTACTGCCAAAGGGTGGACTGTCGAAGTCAAAAATATTACATAAAAAGAACATACAAACTACACACATATAAGTTGCTATACTTGCAAATACGCGCAGCGAGCACAGCAATATATGGTAACACACGCATTTACACGGACATGCCACAGAGATGGATTCGACACTTATTTCATACAGTACATAATTATAATAATATCAAACACCAGACATCATGATGATTTAAAATTATATAATGAAGTAATGTCATGTATGTGTATTATTTGAACGAAACCAGATACACCTGTCATATTTGGTATTAAAGCAAGCAGATTAATGTGTAGATTCATTTGATACTTGTTATTAAGTTGTAGGACATTGCAACAAATAATTATGATTAAATGTATAAAAGCTAAAATCACTTTTATTAGAACAATAGATATTCCAAACAGGTAATGGACAGGAAGCTCAGGCCAGCCCCTTTGGACGTCCCCAAGGCTGAACCTGATTAGCATATACAAAGAGACTAGTGACTCATCATGAATGAGTAAGTTCCCTCCCCCAAAAAACTAGATAACACATTGCTGATCACACAGGAGCTAAGTTCCTGCTTTGGTCTCAGCGTAAGATGGAGTCCCAGCATGATTTTAGAGAGAGAGAGAGACATAAGCATTGAGGGAATGGTATTGTATTGCTGGCCTGTAACTGTATGTAACTGTATGTATTAACTGCTTACTGTATGAGTTGTAACTATATGTATACTGTACATTGTAATATATTGAATCCATATCCTTTTAATAACAAATATATACATCAATGAGCTTTGGAATTCAGATAATGTGTGGGTGTATTGTTTTTTTCTTATGGGATTCAGTGTTTTGCGATGTACAGCGCACTTTTATCGTATATGGTAATAAGACGCGCCTGGCGTCTGCAATATATATTAGAGCGGGCATTTTAAATATTTGTGAGAAAGCAATTTGGCATTCACACTATATGTATGGGTTACACGATGGAAGCTATATGTGGGGGTTACACGATGTAAGCTATATGTGGGGGTTACACGATGGAAGCTATATGTGGGGGTTACATGATGGAAGCTATATATAGGAAGCTATATATAGGGGTTACATGCTGTCAGTTATTATTGTGTAAGATAAATGGAGCAGATGTGTTACAGTAAGGTGTAAATCCTGTAATATATATAGATTCACGCTTTGCTTTCCTCTCGGTACAGCTGCCAATGAAGGTCTGCAGGAACTGAATGTGAGCTGGAATCACATCCGCATAAAAGGAGCCATCGCCCTGAGTGCCGGCCTGAGGGTAATGGGCACAGATCCGTGTAATAACCGGGCAGTGAGGGCAGGTCGACAGGAGAGATTATGCACATTAATATTATCATCTACAAAGCACAATTTGCTCCTATGTATTAAGTTATCATCTTGTAACTACAGATGTGTGATTGTGCGCTTTGTCAGTGCCAGGGAATACACGCACTTTATATCACAACTACGGAATGTCTGTGCTTTTGCGCAGTCTAGCACCGCACGTGTGAGAATGGCATGTACACAGGGCAGCCGTCACACAAATGTACACATGCTAAATGCATGCTAGATTTATCATTGCATACACCTGGGGGTAAATTTACTGAGATGGGAGTTATATTTAAGATGGGATGTTGACCATAGCAACCAATCAGATTTCAGGTATTATCTTCTAGAAGGTGCTAGATAAATGAGAAGTAGAAACTGATTGGTTGCTATGGGCAACATCCCATCTTAAACAGAACTCCCATCTTAGTAAATTTACCCCCTGATATTGAGTTCCCAGAGATCGTCTGTTACAGATCCTTCCTCCGTAAACATTCATCAGATTACTGGGGGTAATTCTGAGTTGATCGTAGCAGCAAGTTTTTTAGCAGTTGGGCAAAACCATGTGCACTGCAGGGGGGGCAGATATAACATGTGTAGAGAGAGTTAGATTTGGGTGGGTTATTTTGTTTCTGTGCAGGGTAAATACTGGCTGCTTTATTTTTACACTGCAATTTAGATTTCAGTTTGAGTACACCCCACCCAAATTTAACTCTCTCTGTACGTTATATCTGTCCCCCCTGCAGTGCAAAATGGTTTTGCCCAACTGCTAACAAATTTGCTGCTGCGATCAACTCAGAATTAGGCCCATTGGTGGTCATTCCGAGTTGGTCGCTCGCGAGCTGCTTTTAGCAGCATTGCACACGCTAGGCCGCCGCCCTCTGGGAGTGTATCTTAGCTTAGCAGAATAGCGAACGAAAGATTAGCAGAATTGCTACTAAATATTTTCTTGCAGTTTCTGAGTAGCTCCAGACCTACTCCTAGATTGCGATCAGCTCGGTCCGTTTAGTTCCTGGTTTGATGTCACAAACACGCCCTGCGTTCGGCCAGCCACTCCCTCGTTTCTCCAGACACTCCCGGGTTTTTCCCTGACACGCCTGCGTTTTTTAGCACACTCCCGGAAAACGCACAGTTACCACCCAGAAACGCCCCTTTCCTGTCAATCATTCACCGATCAGCAGTGCGACTGAAAAGCGCCGCAGGATCCACAGCAAATCTACTAAGTTTTTAGTTAAATAACTAAGCGCATGCGCCCTGCGTGCCTTGCGCATGCGCATTTTGCAACAAATCGCAGCATAGCGAAAATCGGCAACGAGCGAACAACTCGGAATAACCACCCTTGTTAGAGCTCTAGCTAAATTTAAACAAGGTGATACAACCTTTTGAAATTCTTTATTTTTGCGTGGTCAGGTACATAAAGAAGGCATTCTAGGAGTACAAGGGACATATGGCCAACATAGCCAGTGTCCAAAATAGACCACAGTTTTCCAGTGAGTAACAGGGTTAATTGGTATGGGAAAAACAATCAAGTTCAAACATGGGAATCGGGGGGGGGGGGGAGAAGAGAAACAGGGGGGGGGGGGGAAATAACCACATTTGTAACCATACATAATATAAGTCTTGAGAACAGGACGGTCATAATAGGGGGGGGAGGAAACGGAGAAGAGACACGGACAGAGAGGGTAATAGGAGGAAGAGATAATTGAGAAAGATAGGAGATGAGATAAGGAGGAATGTCAAAGGGAGAAGTAAGTGGGTGCCCATGGGTCTACGGGAGGAGCTGGAGCAGGTGGAGGGAGCCGGCTAACCACGTTCAGCGGCGAGCCAGGGAGCCCAGACCCGCTCGAAGACGTGGCCCCGGTCGTGGAGGTAATAGGTTATCTTTTCCATTGAGGCGATGTGCCAGATTTTAGCTTTGAGGGATAGTAGGGAGGGTGGTAAGGGGTTCTTCCAGTTGAGGGCGATCAGTGATTTAGCTGCGGCTAGAATGTGTGAGGTCAGCTTTTGGGAGAATTTATTGAGGAGTGGGGGGGGATAACACAGTAAGGAGACCCAAGGGTCTTTCATTACAGGGGATTCTAGAAGTGAGTTGAGGAGGGAGTGGACCAGATCCCAGAAGGGGACGATAACCGGGCAGGTCCACCATATGTGGAGCATAGTACCTCTCTCCCCACAGTTCCTCCAGCAGGCTGGAGAGGAGGACGGGAAAAATTTGTTAAGACGGTCGGGGGTATAGTACCAGCGGTAATAAACTTTGTAGGCCGTTTCCTTAAAGGCGGTGGCAATAGAGCTTTTAGCAATCCCTAGTCTCATGTCCTCCCAATCCTGAGTTTCAGGTGGGGGCCCGAGGTCCCGTTCCCATGCAAGTTCATGGGGCCGGGATAGGGGCAGGGAAAAATCCAGTAGGAGAGAGTAAAGTTGGGAGATTGTGCCTTTGGAGGAGTGGGAGTTGACACATAGGGATTCAAAGGGAGTAAGGGCACGGAGTAAGGCGGTGGAAGGGAGGGAGGTTAAAAAGTGGCGTATTTGTAAGAATTGAAAGGGGTTGAGTGGCTGTGAGGGGGTTTTCTGCTGGAGGTCCGGGAGGGACAGCCATTGGCCTCGATCGGCAAAGTCGATTGGGAATTTAAGGCCCAGAGTTATCCACGTCCGGGATCTCGTAGCTGAGAGTCCGGAGGGAAACATGGGGTTCTGCCAGATGGGGGTTAAGGGTGAGGGTGTAGTAGTGAGACCCCACTTCAGAGAGAGGGTGTCCCAGGTTTTGAGGTTGAATTTGATGGTGGGAAGAAGTTTAGAGGTTGGGGGTCGAGAGGCAGAGGGGAGTCCCCATAGGGGGGTCAGATCTGGGATGCCAATGAAGGCTGCTTCGATGTCCAGCCAAGAAACCGATCCTGGAGGAGCGTAGGAAGTGACAATGTGGGATAAGTGGGAGGCGAGGTAGTATAATTTGACATCGGGAAGTCCTCTGCCTCCCATGGAGGTTGCTCTTTTCAGGGTGTTGGCAGCAATGCGGGGAGGTCTGTGGTTCCAAATAAAGCGCACAAGGGCTCGTTGGATATTGCGGAGGAAGGGGGCCGGGACCGCCACAGGGAGAGTCTGGAAAAGGTAGAGCCATTTGGGGATTATGGTCATTTTAACTGCTATGATCCTGCCCAGCCACGAGATGAAGAGACTGTTCCAAGAGGTCAGGTCGGCTAGTGTGTTGGTAAGAAGGGGTGGGAAGTTTTCCCGGAAGAGGGAGTCGTAACGCGGGGTTAGGTATATCCCTAGGTATTTTATCTTTGAGGGTTGCCATTTAAATTTAAAATTGGTGCGAAGGGACTCCGCCTGGTGTTGGGGGATATGTAGCATCATGGCCTCAGATTTGGAGTAGTTGATCTTGTAGCCTGAGATGAGGCTATAGGCTTGTAGAACCGAGAATAGGTTTGGGAGTGAAATAAGGGGCTGGGTCAGGGAGAGTAGGATGTCATCTGCGAAGAGGGAGATTTTGGGATCTGTGGGGCCTACCTTTATTCCGTGTATATCTGGATGTGTTCTAATTTGAGAGGCAAGGGGTTCTATAATAAGGGCAAATATTAGGGGGGAGAGGGGGCAGCCCTGACGTGTGCCATTGGAGATGCTAAGTGGGGCGGATGGGGTACCATTGATAAGGACGGTGGCCGAGGGGGTGGAGTATAATGCTAGGATGCTGGTGAGGAAGCCACCGGACAAGCCATAGGCCTCCAAGGTGGGTCTCAAGAAGTCCCAGGAGATCCGGTCAAATGCTTTTTCGGCATCTAAGGAAAGCATGATCGTGGGGCATCTCCTGGAATTAGAGATATGTATAAGGTCAATGGCACGTCTGGTGTTGTCTCTTGCCTGGCGGCCCGGGATAAAGCCTACTTGGTCGTAGTGAACAAGGGAAGGGAGGTATGGGTTAAGACGGTTGGCCAGGATCTTAGCGAAGATTTTCAGGTCTAGGTTCAGGAGGGATATGGGGCGATAGCTTGCGCAATTAAGGGGGTCCTTGCCTTCTTTGGGGATCACCACAATTCTAGCCTCTAGCATCTCAGGGGGAAAAGGGTCGCCTTGGACAATCCCGTTGAAGAGAGAGTGTAGGTGGGGGGAGAGAAGGGCAGAGAATTTCTTGTAGTAGAGAGCAGTGAACCCATCTGGGCCCGGAGATTTGCCGGTTTTTTGCATGAGTATAGTCTGGGTGATTTCTTCCACCGTAATCTCACCGTTGAGAAGGTCCAAGGCGTCCGGGGGTAGTCTGGGTAGTTTAGAAGCAGAGAGAAAGTGGGAGATAAGGTCGGATCGAGGTTGGGGGGAAGAGCCCGGTGGAGGGGGCGGAAGGTTGTATAGGTCGGTGTAGTAGGATTGGAAGGCAGCTCTAATGGCTGTGGGGTCCTGAATAAGTTGGTTGAGAGAGTTTCTGATAGTGACAATGTTGGTTTTGGCTCTTGTGGAGCGGAGTCGAGCCGCCAGGATCCTGTCCGCCTTGTCACCCTTCTCATAAAAGGACTGGCGAAGCCACTTAAGGCGCTTGGCCACCCGTGTAGTAAGAAGAAGATCGAGTTCCGCTTTAATGGTGCGAAGTTCGGACAAGACCGCCTGGTCGGAAGACGCCTTGTGTTGGGTCTCAAGTGCATGGAGTTTAATGGAGAGCCTGTTGTATTGGGAAAGGGATTGCTTTTTAGCTTTTGAGGCTAGGCTGATGAGGTGTCCTCGAAGGACAGCCTTGTGCGCCAGCCAGAGGGTGGGTCTAGAAATATCGGGGGAGTCATTTAAGGTGAAATAATCAGAGATTTTGTCTTGGAGATGGGACTTTGTCTCAGGGTTGTGTAGGAGGGAATCGTTGAGGCGCCATGTCATAGGGCGAGGACGGGAAGCCAGACCTGCGAGGTCGCAGGAGATGGGGGCGTGGTCGGACCAGATCAGTGGGTGGATATGGGCATCGCGGAGGTTCAAAGCAAGATCATGACTGAGCAGGACCATATCAATGCGGGAGTAGGAGTTATGCGGGGCAGAGTAGAAGGTGTAGTCGCGGGCAGAGGGGTCTTTTATCCTCCAGGAGTCGTAGAGAAGTTGGGATCGCATGAGTCGGAGGAGGGATCTAGAGCGAAGGGAGTCTGACGGGGAAGGAGTAGGGGGAAAGGTAGAGCGGTCTAGCTGTGGATTGAGAACGGAGTTGAAGTCACCTGCAAGTATAAGGTCGCCCTGTCGGACTCGAGTGAGGAGATTATCTATCCTTGTAAAAAACCGTTCCTGTCGCTGATTAGGGGCGTAAACGTTAACCAGGGTGCATATATTATTGTTGAGTTTACCCACTAGGACAAGGAATCGGCCGTCTTTGTCAGCATGAGAGTCTAGGAGTTCAAAAGACAGGTGGCGGGCAATTAAGATCGCTACTCCACGTTTTTTGGCTAGGTGATCGCAGGCATGAAAGGAAACGGGAAATGGTTTACATTGCAGGGTAGGGTGAGATTCGTGCACGAAGTGAGTTTCCTGTAGGAAAATCAAATCGCCTCTATGGTGTTTAAGGGAGGTAAATAGCTTGCCTCTCTTTTGAGGGCTGTTCAAGCCCTTCACATTATGGGAGAGTACCCGGAGACCCATGGGCAGGCAGCAGTGAGGTGGTCGGATTTGAAAGGGCGGGAGTGGTTGGGGGTGGAGAAGGGGGAGGGGGAGACAGATCGAAGATATATGAAATGAGAGAGAGTGTGGTCAGAGGAGGGGTGGTAGGGGAAGAGGACCGGAGGGGGTGGGGGGGTGGTTGGTCGTCTGGCGGAGGAGGCCAGGACCGGTAAAGCTGACAAGGGGAAGGAATACTAGGCGTTGGGGAAGCACCTAGGTCAGCGGTAGGGCCCGGGGCCCTGTGGGGGCGCGGCATGGGGCCCCGATCGCGGGTCACGAGCCGCTCGGGGAAAGACAGGAGGCAAGCCTCCCCTGGGGGTACCTGAGGGAGAGAGCTGGAGAGAAGACAGGAAGAGATGATAGCCGGAGCGCCCGCCCCAAGGGGCGGAGAATAGGAGGAGGGGGAGGAGGGGAAAGAGTGGGTCAAGTATCTGCATGGGAACATATCAAGAGAGTAACTTTTGAATATGTGGGCAGTTAGACATTTAAACTACCAAACGATGTAACATTTCAATAGAGGATAACAACAATATTATTGTGAAGCAACCGAGGGGTCAGGAGGTAAGGTCACTAAGAACCTAAGGTAATGTAGCACTTCAGGTGGGGGGGTACGACCAGAAGTGATCGTCCCAATTCAATGTAGGGTGCTGTAGCGTAGAGAGGTGAGAGTTCTCAGGGCACTGGAGGTGGGGCCTGGGAGGCCCCGGAGGACGGCACCGTGAACCACTCAGAACGAGGAGACCGAAGTGAATCTCGCTGTGTCCGTGGTGGGAGGCGTGGAGAGTGGACATCTTGGTCAGGAACGGGGATGCCCAGTTTGGAGAGGAGTGTTTGGGCCTCAGGTTGGTCTCTAGCTGTGAGGAGCTTCCCTTGGTGCCACACTAAGATCCGGAAAGGGAAACCCCAACGGTACTTCACGTTGTGACGGGAGAGCAGGGAAGTGATGGGTTTGAAGTCCCTGCGTTTAGCTAAGGTTAGCGGGGATAAATCCTGAAAAATCTGGAGTGGGGTGTTTTGGAAAGTCACAGATCCCAGCCGTCGGGCCTCCCTCATAACGGCCTCCTTTGCAGTGAAGTAGTGCATTCGGAGAATGACATCTCTGGGCTGAGAAGAGTCCTGGGAGCGCGGCCGCAAGGCCCGGTGGGCTCGGTCCAGGAGGAGATGTTCCTCGGGGGTGTCGGGCGATAGGTGTGCGAAAAGGCGTTTAAGGTAGAGTTCAAGATGAGATGCCTCGACCTCCTCAGGGATACCCCGAATCCTCATATTATTTCTCCTTGCTCTATTGTCTTGGTCCTCGTTCTCCTCCCGGAGGTGGGCAACATCCTGACGGAGTTGATGCAACTCGGTCTCTGCTGTTTGCTGGAACGTTACCACCTCTTCGACTCTTCTTTCGAGTTGGTCAGTTCTGGAGCCGATATCGGCTATATCGGATTTCAGGGAGTGTAGAGCTTGGACTGAGGACTTAATGTCCCGCATCTCCTTAAGGAGGGAGAGGAAGTCCTTACGGGTGAGGGGCGTGAGATCGTCATCTTCGGCCTCCGATTCGGAGGGGGCCTGAGAGGGGCCGGGATTGTCAGGCCTGTTCGTGGCTGGGGTGCCTTTTTTGGTCAGAAATGGTGTGAGGTCGGACCCCTGGGATTTTTTGTTACCCCTGGTCATCTTGGGGGCGTAGGGGGGTAGGTGGAAAGTAGGGTGAGGAATGGGGGTGGCGCTCCCGCTATGAGGCTCAGGGCCAGGGAAGGTGACTCGGGGGCCTTAAGGAGACATTACGGTGTGGTCATCAGCCGAGCCCGGCAGATGGAGTCCGCCCAGGGAGGACCACGAGAGCAGAGGGAGGGCACCCCGGCCCGGACTGGAGAGTGTGAGTCCGAAGTCGCAGGAGAGGGGATCCCGGAGACTATCTCCACCGCTCGGGGACCACAGGGACGCGTCCCGGGCACGGACCAGCCGGCGATCGGGGCAGCCCTGGGGCGGGGACCCGGCGGGGGAGAGGACCGCAGGGTGATGTGAAAGCGGCTCCCAGGTGGGTGCCAGTGGAGGCCTCGGTGGAGTTTAGGTGGATGGAGGCAGAAGGGACCACGGTCCCAGAGACTCACCAAGCGGCCGCCGCTGGAGCGGGTTGCAGAGAGCCGGAGGTTGAGGGTGGTCCAAGCCGGCACCTCCCAAGAGAGCGTATAGGGGCTTCGAGGTGGGTGGCAGGGGTGGAGGAGATCCCTTCAGTCTCAGGAGGGGCACAGAGCCAGTGATTGATTGAGGTCGCAGGAGAGGGGGGATGGAGCTGCGGGTCTGAGTGTTGGGTGCGGGGTATGATAATCGCCGCACGCAGCCGCTAGAGCTATTCCGTCGGCCTTTCTCTGGAGTAGGTGCTGGCTTCAGGAGATAGGAGAACAGGCAGGGTTATAGAGATATAAGTATAGTGGCTGAGTTGACTATACCAGTATTCGCCACAAGAGGGAGCCTTAGTTACAGCCAGCACCAGTCAGGGAGTTTGATGGGTGCTTTGCCAGTCCCAAGATGGCCGCCGCTTATCAGTGAGAGTTAGGTCCACCGGAGGACTCCCAGTCGTCGATCCCCGCCAGCGGGGGAAGAGATCTTGCTAGATCTTGCTTGCAGTGTTGTGTGAGACGGGGGAGGAAGGGCAGGCGCCTGGAGAGGTCGGGAATCGGCCAGGTAAAGTCTAGAGGCCGGGCGGCGCCAACCGCAAGATGGCCGCCGGCTGCCAGCCAGACACTTCTCGGCCCTTACCTCCCGCCGATCGTCCGGTCCCTGGTCTCCTGCGAGGATCAGCGCCCGGTGGGTGAGTCCCCCAGTGCCAGGGAGAGCCTTTCAGGTGGGTGGGAGAGTCTGCAGGGTCGCCGAACCGGGTCCCAGGAAACGCCGGCACAGCTCCAAAATCGAGGCCCCGGCTTCTGGGGTGGAGGTAGGCCGCAATCCGCAGGGGGCAACGCAGGGCCCCCCCGATTCCGCAGCTTCTTCCTCCAGGTGGTGGGTGTAGTGGTGGGGCTTAGGGGACTAGTCCCTTGTCGGTGGGCCTCCAAATCTGGTCAAAAAGTGGGTTTTGATACAGTGCCAGCCGGAGCTCAGCAGAGACCCGACCTTCCTCTATGCTAGCCAGGCCACGCCCCCCGATACAACCTTTTGAAGACCAGCGCTAATAAAAATTTAAGACCCCAATGTGGCTGAATAAAATTCAAGACTCAAGGATTATAATAAATACACAAATGTAATACTCATGATAATTACATGAATTCATATGGAATAAATACATGAGATAATAATAATAAATATAACATTAAATATCAGAAGAAAAACTCAGCCCTTTATATACACTATATGATCTCAGAATTGGAGGAATATATTCAGGAGCCAGATAAAGTCCAATTAGCTCTACTGGCATTAAAGGTGCAATATTCTTTAAAAATGCTGTATAATCTATAGGACTAAAGTCGACACATCCTGCGATGATCTGCAGACTGTGGGCCTAATTCAGACCTGATCACAAAAGCAAAATCTTTCTCTAATGGGCAAATCCATGTGCACTGCAGGTGGGGCAGATGTAACATGTGCAGAGAGAGTTAGATTTGGGTGGGTTATATTGTTTCTGTGCAGGGTAAATACTGGATGCTTTATTTTTACACTACAATTTAGATTTCAGTTTGAACACACTGCACCCAAATCTAACTCTCTCTGCACATGTTACATCTGCCCCCCCCCCCTGCAGTGAACATGGGGGGTAATTCCAAGTTGATCGCAGCAGGAAAAATTTTAGCAGTTGGGCAAAACCATGTGCACTGCAGGTGGGGCAGATGTAACATGTGCAGAGAGAGATAGATTTGGGTGGGTTATTTTATTTCTGTGCAGGGTAAATACTGGCTGCTTTATTTTTACACTGCAAATTAGATTGCAGATTGAACACACCACACCCAAATCTAACTCTCTCTGCACATGTTATATCTGCCTCCCCTGCAGTGCACATGGTTTTGCCCAGTTGCTAACAGAATTCCTGCTGCGATCAACTTGGAATTACCCCCCATGTGCACTGCAGCTGGGGCAGATGTAACATGTGCAGAGAGAGTTAGATTCGGGTGGGGTGTGTTCAAACTGAAATCTAATTTGCAGTGTAAAAATAAAGCAGCCAGTATATACCCTGCACAGAAACAATATAACCCACCCAAATCTAACTCACTCTGCACATGTTACATCTGCCCCACCTGCAGTGCACATGAGGAATCATTCCGAGTTGTTCGCTCGTTATTTTTTTTCTCGCAACGGAGCGATTAGTCGCTAATGCGCATGCTCAATGTCCGCAGTGCGACTGCGCCAAGTAAATTTGCTATGCAGTTAGGTATTTTACTCACGGCATTACGAGGTTTTTTCTTCGTTCTGGGGATCGTAATGTGATTGACAGGAAGTGGGTGTTTCTGGGCGGAAACTGGCCGTTTTATGGGTGTGTGCGAAAAAACGCTACCGTTTCTGGGAAAAACGCGGGAGTGGCTGGAGAAACGGAGGAGTGTCTGGCCGAACGCTGGGAGTGTTTGTGACGTCAAACCAGGAACGACAAGCACTGAACTGATCGCAGTTGCCGAGCAAGTGTGGAGCTACTCAGAAACTGCTAAGAAGTGTCTATTCGCAATTCTGCTAATCTTTCGTTCGCAATTTTGATAAGCTAAGATTCACTCCCAGTAGGCGGCGGCTTAGCGTGTGCAAAGCTGCTAAAAGCAGCTTGCGAGCGAACAACTCGGAATGAGGGCCATGGTTTTGCTCAACTGCTAACAAATTTGCTGCTGCGATCAACTCTGAATTACCCCCATAGTTTTACCCATTAGAGAAAAAGTTTGCTGTTGCGATCAGGTCTGAATTAGGCCCAGTGTATGCGCCATAAAAAGGAATTGCAGACTGGGTATGTGCCACACCTGCATACCCACCTTCATGGAGGATGTGAGAGTGGAGGATTCACTCTGTGCGTGATATGGGCATTTTTGGGCTGCAACTGGATGGGTCCGTGCGATTGCGGAGAACATATCCATCTATTGGGAGCGGTGTGGCCTTGGTGTACGGCTTCCTGTTATTCTTCTAATCATACAATGGAACCTGTGCAATCCTAGGTATGGGTGGTCTTCAGTATGCCGGCTGTCGGGATCCCGGCGCACAGTATACCGGCGCCGGAATCCCGATAGCCGGCATACCGACACTTATTCTCCCTCGTGGGGGTCCACGACCCCCCTGGAGGTAGAATAAAATAGCGTGCCCGCAAGGGGCTCATTTGCGCTCGCCACACTGTCGGTAAGCAGGCGGTCGTGCTCCCGGCGCCGGTATGCTGGTCGCCGGGAGCCCGACCGCCGGCATACCATACTACACCCCTAGGTATATGTGTATGCACAAGGTGTCCTGTGATTTATCTGCATCTCTCGCCTGTCTTCTATGCAGGTGAACGGGATGCTGAAGGTCCTGAACCTGTCGCACAATGGTTTCGGTAATGAGGGGGCACTGGCGCTGGGAGAAGCTCTAAGAGTTAATAGTTCCCTTCTTCATCTCGACATTAGCTGCAACCGGATCAGCAACGAAGGTGTTAGGCTTCTGTGCAAAGGCCTGGAGTATAACGACAGCCTGCGCGTGTTAAAGGTAACAAATTCATGTTCGTACGCAAATGCAATTGGTATTTTCGAGCTAGGGAATTGCTAATGAATGGTGGCGAGTAATGAGTGTGGATGAGAGACTTAGGTCTTGTGCAGAGCAACCACCTGTAGAAAAGCCACGGAGGATTAATAATGGCGTTCAGAGTCCATAAGAGCATGGCGCTAGCCACTCATCCTGCATGTCACTGATTTTGGTATAAAAGGGTGACCCCAGTTCTACTAGAACCCATTCCAGTAATTGTGCTATGATTGCTCCAACCTGCAGCTGTCCCGGAACCCCCTGACAGTAGAGGGCGCTATCACCCTATTGAGCTCAGTAACCAAGCTGCAGGACAATAAGGTTGAAGAACTGGACATTTCTGTGAGTAGGGAGAAAATATATAGAGTAATATATAGTGTAATGTAAGGGCTACATAGAGTAAATAATATATATATTGTGTCTTCGTGTCTCCCCAGAATGTTCTGGTCAACCCAAAATTCCTTTCACTCTTGGAAGCAGCTTCTAATTGCCGTCCTGCACTGCGTGTGTTGTATGCGGGGAAACAAGGATTTATCACACAAAAGTCTGCAGCACGTCCAGATCCAATGAGGGTCATTCAGGTGATGGGTATATGTGTGTTGTGTAACGCCGTGGTGTGCGTCTGACATTCAGGTGATGGGTATATGTGTGTTGTGTAATGCCGTGGTGTGCGTCTGACATTCAGGTGATGGGTATATGTGTGTTGTGTAACGCCGTGGTGTGTGTCTGACATTCAGGTGATATGTATATGTGTGTTGTGTAACGCCGTGGTGTGCGTCTGACATTCAGGTGATGGGTATATGTGTGTTGTGCAACGCTGTAGTGTGTGTGTGACATTCAGGTGATGGGTATATGTGTGTTGTGTAACGCCGTGCTGTGTGTCTGACATTCAGGTGATGGGTATATGTGTGTTGTGTAACGCCGTGGTGTGCGTCTGACATTCAGGTGATGGGTATATGTGTGTTGTGTAACGCCGTGGTGTGCGTCTGACATTCAGGTGATGGGTATATGTGTGTTGTGTAACGCCGTGGTGTGCGTCTGACATTCAGGTGATGGGTATATGTGTGTTGTGTAACGCCGTGGTGTGCGTCTGACATTCAGGTGATGGGTATATGTGTGTTGTGTAACGCCGTGGTGTGTGTGACATTCAGGTGATGGGTATATGTGTGTTGTGTAATGTCGTGGTGTGCGTCTGACATTCAGGTGATGGGTATATGTGTGTTGTGTAACGCTGTAGTGTGTGTGTGACATTCAGGTGATGGGTATATGTGTGTTGTGTAATGTCGTGGTGTGCGTCTGACATTCAGGTGATGGGTATATGTGTGTTGTGTAACGCTGTAGTGTGTGTGTGACATTCAGGTGATGGGTATATGTGTGTTGTGTAATGTCGTGGTGTGTGTCTGACATTCAGGTGATGGGTATATGTGTGTTGTGTAACGCCGTGGTGTGTGTCTGACATTCAGGTGATGGGTATATGTGTGTTGTGTAACGCCGTAGTGTGTGTCTGACATTCAGGTGATGGGTATATGTGTGTTGTGTAACGCCGTGGTGTGCGTCTGACATTCAGGTGATGGGTATATGTGTGTTGTGTAACGCTGTGGTGTGTGTCTGACATTCAGGTGATGGGTATATGTGTGTTGTGTAACGCCGTGGTGTGTGTCTGACATTCAGGTGATGGGTATATGTGTGTTGTGTAAAGTCGTGGTGTGCGTCTGACATTCAGGTGATGGGTATATGTGTGTTGTGTAACGCCGTGATGTGTGTCTGACATTCAGGTGATGGGTATATGTGTGTTGTGTAACGCCGTAGTGTTTGTCTGACATTCAGGTGATGGGTATATGTGTGTTGTGTAACGCCGTGATGTGTGTCTGACATTCAGGTGATGGGTATATGTGTGTTGTGTAACGCCGTGGTGTGTGTCTGACATTCAGGTGATGGGTATATGTGTGTTGTGTAACGCCGTGATGTGTGTCTGACATTCAGGTGATGGGTATATGTGTGTTGTGTAACGCTGTAGTGTGTGTCTGACATTTAGGTGATGGGTATATGTGTGTTGTGTAACGCCGTAGTGTGTGTCTGACATTCAGGTGATGGGTATATGTGTGTTGTGTAACGCCGTAGTGTGTGTCTGACATTCAGGTGATGGGTATATGTGTGTTGTGTAACGCCGTGGTGTGTGTCTGACATTGTGTCCTCTAGGGTGGGGATCACAGCATAGACAGTAACTAGGTCGACATAGAAAAAGGACGATATGCGCTTTTAACATTTTTTTGGTGTCGTTTACTTCGTAAAGCGACCGGGAACCCTAATTAGTGCACCGTGTCCCCTCGCACGGCTCGCTTCGCTCACCATGCTTCGGCAAGGTTACTGTTCCCAATCGTAGTCCACGTGGATCGGAAAGTATGAAAAAGCTAAAAAAAAAAAAATTAAAAGAAAATGTGAAAAACTCATATTGATCTTTCCCCACGTCGACGTAGTGACCATGTCGACCTAATGCATGTCGACCAATAGTAGTCGACCTAATGAGAGTCGACCTAAGGACCGGATACCGTCCTTTATATAGGCCATACTACAGGCCCCATGGACATACATGGAACACTGTGCGTGTGCTGGAAGATAACACATATTATACATCACAGTAAGGCACAGAGTGTGATGCATCTCACCGCAGAGCTAGAGGACGTTATATAATACACTCTATATCCTCAGAGAAACTTCTCACAGGTAAACAGCCCAGCAATGATCATTTATCCAAAGTACAGATGTGCCCATATGTCCTCCCCGCAGATACATGGCAGCATGACCAAATGCAGAGTAGGTGAGGGGGTACAATGCAGCCGATAGGGGCCGTGCAGCTGATGTGGTCCATGTATCTGATGGGGGCCATGCAGCTGATGTGGTCCATGTATCTGATGGGGGCCATGCAGCTGAGGGGCCATGTATCTAATGGGGGCCATGCAGCTGAGGGGCCATGTATCTAATGGGGGCCATGCAGCTGATGGGACATGTATCTGATGGGGGCCATTCAGCTGATGGGACATGTATCTGATGGGGGCCATGCAGCTGATGGGCCATGTATCTGGTGGGGGCCATGCAGCTGATGGGACATGTATCTGATGGGGGCCATTCAGCTGATGGGACATGTATCTGATGGGGGCCATGCAGCTGATGGGCCATGTATCTGATGGGGGCCATGCAGCTGATGGGACATGTATCTGATGGGGGCCATGCAGCTGATGGACCATGTATTTGATGGGGGCCATGCAGCTGATGGGCCATGTATTTGATGGGGGCCATGCAGCTGATGGGCCATGTATTTGATGGGGGCCATGCAGCTGATGGACCATGTATCTGATGGGGGCCATGCAGCTGATGGGCCATGTATTTGATGGGGGCCATGCAGCTGATGGGCCATGTATTTGATGGGGGCCATGCAGCTGATGGGCCATGTATCTGATGGGGGCCATGTATCTGATGGGGGCCATGCAGCTGAGGGGCCATGTAGCTAAAGGGCCATGTATTTGATGGGGGCCATGCAGCTGATGGGGCCATCCAACTGATGTCGGCCATGCAGTCAATGGGACCAATGTGTCTGATGGGTACAGTGCAGTTGATGGGGCCCATGTGTCTGATGGGTGCCATGCAGTTGACGGGGCCCATGTGTCTGATGGGGGCCATGCAGCTGATGGGGCCCATGTGTCTGATAGGGAAGGTGCAGTTGATGGGGCCATGTATCTGATGGGGGCTGTGCAGTTGATGGGGTCCATGTATCTGATGGGACCATGCAGTAATGCTAACCATTACACCCCATCAGGTACATGTTGGGGACATGTACCTGGTGGGGGCCGTGCACCTGATGAGGCCCATGTATCTGATAGGGGCCGTGCAGCTGATTGGGCCATATAACTGAGGGACTGTGTAGCTGAGGTGGTCCGTGTAGCCAAGGTGGTAGCCATGTAACTAATTGGGGCCTTGTAGCTGGTGGGGGCCTTGTAGCTAAAGGGGACTGTGTAGCTGAGGTGGGCCGTGTAGCTGAGGTTGCCATGTAACTAATTGGGGCTTTGTAGCTTATAAGGGCCGAGTAGCTGATGGGGCCATGTAATTGAGGTTGCCCATGTACTGTAGCTGAGGTGGGTAGTATAACTGAGGTGGAGGAGTTTGCAGCTGAGGGGACCATGTAGATGAGGGGGAGGGTGGTGCAGTTGAGGAGGGCTATGTAGCTGAGGCCATGTAGTAATGGGGAGGAACATGTAGCTGATGAGCTCAGTGTTGCTGCGGGGGGGGGGCTGTGTAGATGAGGGGTAGGGTGGTGCAGGTTAGGGCAGCCATGAACTTTAGATGAAGGGGTCCATACAGCTGAGGAGGTCAGTGCTGCTGAGGTGGGCTGTGCAGCTGAGCAGGGGGCCTTGTAGTTGAGGGAACCATGTAGATGAGGGGGAGGATGGTGAAGGTGAGGGGGGCTGTGTAGCTGAGCAGGGAGTCTTGTAGTTGAGGGAACCATGTAGATGAGGGGGAGGATGGTTAAGGTGAGGGGGTCTGTGTAGCTGCGCAGGGGGCCATGTGTCTGAGGAGGGGCTGTGTAGCTTTTGGAGATCATGCAACGGTGAGGGCCATGTACAGTAGTTGAGGGAGACTGGGTAGATAAGGGGGAGGATGGTGAATGTGAGGGGGCCATGTAGCCAATGATGTCAGTGTGGCTGAGGGGGAGGGTTAAAGGTAAGGTGGGCTGTGTAGCTGTATAGATGACCAGCAGGAACAACAAAGAGATAATCTCCTAACACAATAATAATGATAATAATAAGCAATGAACAGTGAAGGCCCAGCCTGAGCCACTGATAAGAACATCGCTAGAGCCTCCTGGGCCCTGTATTCCCGAGTCGGTGAGACCTATCCTCAGCTGACTCCGCTTCTGCCTCCCTGCAGGATTTCCTGGATGAACGGAAACTCCGGATGCTGGATTTCTTCAAGAACATGGACAAAGACGGCACCATGAGTGTCCCTGTCAGTGACTTTCTCAGATACATTACGGTGAGTGTGAGGCACAGGTGCCTGTGTGACACCCCCGTAAGGGCTCAGCGGACCTGAGTGACAGGTGTTGGCCCAGTAAACTCGGGAAATCCTCAGGACTCCACTAGTTCCCCAGATCTGATCGTTGTTCGTGCCTGAACACCATATAAGTATTATTTATATATGGGGACAACGTCACTAATAACACAATGCTGGGTATTAGCAAAGAGACCAAGAGATAACGTTGCCCCTCTTGCAGGTTAAGTGTCACATATATATTAGTCCAGATTAACGTTCTCCATGGGTTGTAAGATCCGGTCACGCAGCTTTGTTGGTTTAATAGGACTGAAACTGTGAGTACGGAAGAAGAATATATTTAAGTGTGATTGGACTGTATAGAGGGAGGAAATCATGTAGAATTAAGGGGGGAAGTGTAATTGGACAATACAGAATAGAGGATGGTAATCAGTTAGAAGAGATGAGCGGATTCGGTTTTACTCGGTTTTACTCGGTTCTCAAAACCGAATCTTATTGGCTATCCAAAACACGTGACATCCGTGAGCCAATAAGATTCGGTTTTGAGAACCGAGTAAAACCGAGTAAAACCGAATCCGCTCATTAGAACAGGAGGTGGTTATAGACTAAAACAGAATAGAGAGGTGGTATATATCATGTATATTGCAATGTGTGGGAGGGGGGTTATTGGGTAGTGGAGTAAGTGGGGGGGGCTCAGGGATTTAATAAGCTGTCTGAATAGATGAGTCTTCAGAAAAGGCCTAACATTTTGTCAGGAGGGAAAAATCAGTCAAAATAGATTATTAAGGCGAAGGTCTGATTAGGGGAAGACTCAATACAGAAGTTTGGCAGATCTGTCTTGCTGTGTCGACGCTGCTCTGACACGGACGGACAGGCTCCTGTTGTGATGTGGCCCTATTTTGTGCACTCACTTCCTCAACCACTATTTGTCTATTGGAGATTCTGAAAAATTGTAGATATGGATTTTGAATGCAGCAATGACACTTTATGCAGCGTGTAGTGACATCTCCAAAAAGCACTAGCCTAGGGATGGTCATCGGTGGGTTTACCTCGATGTTCTAAAACTGTCCAGAGGGGAACCATTGAGCGTTTCACTCACCAATGGATGGTCATCCCTGCTCTATTACTCACTGGCCTGTGGGCCAATCAGAGCCTGGGGTTGATCTTCAGGGGGTGCATCTAGGCTTCACATCTTGGCATTGGGGGGCTCTGTACAATTGATGGTGGAACATTGGCTCCCTGACATTGATGGCAAGACCATATAACATTGGTGGTTAACCATCGATGGTCGATGGCCAACTCTATACTAGGCTCCCTGGGCCCCGTCCTGGAAACATTTAACTGGCGCTGAGGTGAATAGGTAAATTGTGTATTATCCACACAGAGATGACACACTTCAAAGGTGTGTATTAGTTTCAGCGAGTAATAGTATAGGGAGAGAGGAGCTGAAGACCTCGGACCAAGCCGCGTCGTCTCAAACTGGTAAAGGAAGCGCAGAATGAGCCAGATATCAGTAAACTCAGGAATAATAATAATACTGAGTGTAGTGATAGTACGGTTGCTGTCTTAAATATGACCCTCTGCTGCCACAATTTGTTGTCCACAGATGGCTGGTGTACCCCTTGATGCTGTCCAAATGGACTCCCTGATAGAGAGACTGGACAGAGATCAGACAGGAACTATAGACTACAGGTGAGAAGGGGAACTTTGCACAGTGTTCTGATTAGCTGCCCAGTATTTGTCTTGGGAGGCAAACACAGACCGGTGGCCCAGGCATTTTTAGCAGCATTGAAAACCCTGCGGGTGCACTTTCTTATAGCCAATTAAATATACGTACAAACATCAGTGAGGGCTCCGGTAGCATCAGCCAGGGGACTGTTGTCCTGGGTCAGGGCCACGCTCCCTCTGGAAGCCCATTTTGGACAGAGGAGAGCGTCAAGACCCAGAACAAACCTTCTGGGGGGTGTTTTTGGTGGGAGATCTTAATGAGACTCCTGGTAGACACAGAGCCTTTCTCTCTCGCTACCTTGTGCTCCAAGGGGTAATGCTTTCCTCTCTTCTTATTACAATGTAAATATACTGTGCAGGTTTCCTATCTGGGGTACATGCAAACTGCATGGCTGAAACTGGACTGGTTTAAAGAGACAGGGCGGCTGTATTACTGCTGCTGCATTGTAACATAAAAGCTGTTCTGTGCAGGGGGTATCTGGACAGGGGGGCAGGGTGCCATCTGCCCCCCGGTCCAGTGCAATTTAAGTGTTCCAGGGCCGCCTGCTTCTCCTGGCCGCTGCTTTTCTTCTGGATCCTAACCAGGGGCGGATCCAGAAGAAAATGAAAGGGGAGGCACCATGATAGGGGAACGGTAATAGTTATATTTACATGCACCTAAGGCACGCGTGCTCCCAGATAAGGGGTGTGGTATCACAGGGGGTGTGGCCTCACAGAATACACCATCAGGTAATGATTGGCTGTAGGAGTGCATCCCTGCTAGTTTATTGACAATGTTTCACCCTGATGTAAAGGCTGATTGGGCCTTGAAATGTTGGTCACCTGTTCCATTAGTTATGGGAGCCTGGAAGGCACCCCAGCACAATATAATTATTATAGTTTTTAGTTGGTGGTGGCAGGTGCAGCATACCTTGTTTTGGGCAATGCACTGAGACTCAGGGGCAGATTTATTAAGCCTGGTGAAGTGATAAATTACACGGTGATAAAGGACCAGCCAATCAGCTCCTAACTACCATGTTACAGGCTGGGTTTGAAAAATGACAGTTAGGAGCTGACTGGCTGGTTCGTTATCACCTTCCACTTTATCACTTCACCAGGCTTAATAAATCTGCCCCTCAGTCTGCAGGACACGAACTGACCATCTTTAATTAGCAGAAGCAGCCAGCTGGATCTCCAAGAAGCAGCATAAGACATCTGCAGGTCAGCCCTGTCACAATCACACGGGCCGCCTTCTCAAAGCTGAGGCTGAGTGTGACTGCACCTAGCATGGTGGTAAAGGAAGTGGAGGAGGAAGCGCTGGGAAACTGTGCGGTGCAGTGAGGGCTAATGAAGCCTTCTGCGCCGTCATAAGTAACAGTCTTGCTCGATGCTGGCATCTGAACCTCGTGCCTGGGCTGGACTCTGGACGGCTGGCAGTGGGGGAGGTAGGTTGCGTTGTGAGCAGGGGGCCTCCCCATTGGTTACCACACGGACTTGCTGTTAGAGCCGCGGTGGGTTCTAGTGCCTGCCGGCTCTTTTATCAAATCTGAGTGACAGAAATAGCAGTAGTGCTGCTGCTGTTCTCCTTTTGAAACAAAAAAGAAGTTAGAAATGACAGGGGGGGCACGGGCCCAAGTGCCCCCCCTCTGGATCCGCCTATGGTCCTAACTCAGATCTGATCGCTGGGCTGCTAGTTTTTGCTGTACTGCGATCAGATAGTCGCCACCTACAGGGGGAGTGTAAATTCACAGTGTAAGTGTGCAATCGCATGTGTAGCTGAGCTGCAAACAGGGCCGGTTCCAGCCCTTTTAGCGCCCCCGGGCGGCAAATGGGGCATGGCTTCATACAGGGGGCGTGGTCAGTTACGCTCCCTGTACAGTAGATTAGCGCCGCTGAAATGCTGTGCGGTGCGCACAGCAAAGGTCCTCTCCACGAAGGGAAACTAGACGCGTAGCGTCTAGTTCCCTTCGTGGAGAGGACCTTTGCTGTGAGGTGCGCGATGACGTCATCGCGCACCGCACAGTAGAGGTCCTCTCCACGAAGGGAAACTAGATGCGTAGCGTCTAGTTCCCTTCATAGCGGGACACAGCGGGCAGCGGCAGAGGGACACAGCGGGCAGCTGGGGGCACAGCAGTAGCGGATCTTGCCATGGTGCGGCGCCCTCCGGAAGGCGGCGCCCCGGTCAAAAGTCCTGCTTGCCCGTGGCAAGATCCGCTACTGGTTGCAAAAGTCCACTTTCTGCAGTCTCTGCGCAAGCCAAGACTTACTCATCCAGTGCGATATGAATGGGCTGATCGGGGCCGGAGCTGACGTCAGACACCCTCCCTGAAAACACTTGGGCACGCCTGCGTTTTCCCGAACACTCTCAGTAAACGGTCAGTTGCCACCCACAAATGGCCTCTTCTCTGTCAATCACCTTGTGAAAGCCCGTGCGAACGGATTCTTCGCACCATCCCGTCGCTGACTGGCGATGCCCGTTGTTGCTGTTCCGACACGTGTCCGCATTGCGGTGCACACGCATGCCCAGTTACCCCCTCAGAGTGGCACAGGTGCGAGATTTTTGGTAAACTCGCACCTAATTTTTTCACTGCATTCCCTGTGAAAAGCTGGGCCACTTGCTTGAGTCTGCCCCCAGGCTGAAAGTTGCCAGCCAGCCCCTGGTTCTGTGTCATCTGAAAAAGCTGCATTCTGTGTGATTTCCCAACAGCTTCAGCTGAGATTACTGTCCTCTTTATAACATTTTTATTTGAGCTAATAGACATCTACTTGCTTCTAAGACACCTGCATCTGCTTTGTAACCTGTGGTCACCAAATTGGCGCAAACGCTTCTCCATTCTCTGGCTGTCATGCGTTTGAGTCCACTGTCTCCGAGCTCTCCCTCAGCTCCAGAAACTCGGGTGGCCCTCCCAGCCCCCCGGAAAGGGGGGCAATTGTCCTGCTTTTGCTGGCAGCCCCCCGCACTCCCCCTCGGCCGCCCACAGCAGAGAACAAGTGGGCGGTCCGAGGGGGATACGATGACGCGATTCGCACAGAATCGCTTAATCGTAGCTCCGCCCCTGCTGTACAGTGCCTGTTTTCTCTGCACTGTCTAGCGGGGGCGGGCCCACGATGACGCAAATATGATGCCACGCCACCGGACTGCTAACTTTCCCCAAACTTTCCCCGTCACCCATGCCCCCTGACCGCCCACATTGCCTCCGGGCACGCACCCATTAGTTTACCACACTGCAGCCTCCCGGAGGAGGGCGCAGCAAGGTAGGCACTTATGCCTATACCTCAGACTGACTTGTTGCAATTCTTTGATCCGCTGACGTCCAGGTTGGGGAATCGGGGTATTCAACATGTTCAATTTCTTTGATTTGCCGATCCCGTCCTAAAAATTGTCTTTCTCCAAGGCTTAGTAAATAGACCCCAATATGTCTTAAGATGTTGAAAGTATAATAGCTAAAAGACTCCATACTGTACATCGGACTGCCTTTCCCAGATTCCCTGATAACATGGGATCCGCCGATCGGAGGCCTATTTTCAGGTTGGGATCGGGGAATAATGATTCTCGGCCTGTTCATAGCTGTAACTAGGGGGGGCTAAGGTGTCACGTGCCCCAGGCGCTGTATTTGAGAGGGCGCTGAAAACTTTTCCGGCTCCCCCGGCCAGCTAAACTACTACCTTGCCCCGGGTACTGAAAATCCTAGTTTCGGCCCTGGCCTGTTGAATATCCCGATCCCTCGACCCAGTAGTGCGGGAATTGGAGCATTGCGACAATCAGTTGCAGGTATATGGAGGTCTTAACATAAGCACGTAGGATGTGCCTGAATGTTTCTCATTGCATGTGGACACGTCAGAGGGAAACTTCAAGCCTTGTCTCTCGTCTGCTCTGTCCCTCCGCTTCTGCTTCTGTCCCACAAATCTCCGCCTCTTCCCTTTGCACAAATTGCACAACCCACAGATACTTTCTCTCATCGTATTGCTGTTTTCTGTCCCATGTGTGCCAGGAACCTTATTGACTCTCGCAAGAAGATGGTGAAAGATCTGCGCAAGCAGCAGCGTCGTCGAGAAAGAAGAGAGCGCCAAGAGAGGCAGCGCAGAGAGAGAGCTCTGAAATCCTTTCACAATGCAGTAAGGGCCCTGACTCCGCCCCCAGCATCAAGAGGCGCCCCATGGAGCATCGTAAGCTCGGCCCATTTCTCTGTTACCCCACTCAGCTCTTGGTACGAGGAAGGGGAGCTGAGAGACCAGGCCGGTTCTCCACAGATCCAGAACGGAGAACCAGAAAACTTGGAGACCGAGCGCTATTGCAGCTCACGGGGGAGTATGGTTTCCCAGGGCTTCTCCGAGCCCTTCACCCCAAAGCGGACCCCCTCGCCACTGTCTGAGTGACCCAGGAAATAAGGCAGCGGCCAAAACAGATTGAATAAATGTCTTAACTCTTAAACTTAAGTTGCGTCACTGTTTCACTGAGAGAAGCTTGCATACTATAGTGAAGCTTGAATACTTTAGTGAATTGTGAGTTTGAAACAGGAGCAGGTGAGTCAGAATACAGAAAGAGGTGAGTTAACATACACAAACAGGAACACAAATATTTCCAATACCATTAGCATCTGTTACACTGTTTGAGCTAGTGCAGTGCAGTGGATGTAATTCTTTGCTGAAGGAGGAGATAGCTAAACTGCATGCTGAGATTAGGAAGTCTATGTCCTTGAGGCCAGGGGCAGATCCAGACGAAAATGAAAGGGGGGGGGGGGGGGGCACCATGATAGGCGAACGGTAATAGTTATATTTACATGCACCTAAGGCACGTGTGCTCCCAGATAAGGAGTGTGGAATCACAGGGGGTGTGGCCTCACAGAATACGCCATCAGGTAATGATTGGGCCTTGAAATGTTGGTCACCTGTTCCATTAGTTATGGGAGCCTGGAAGGTACCCCAGCACAATATAATTATTATAGTTTTTAGTTGGTGGTGGCAGGTGCAGCATACCTTGTTTTGGACACTGCAGAGAGACTCAGACTGCAGGACACGAACTGCCCATCTTTGATTAGCAGAAGCAGCCAGCTGGATCTCCAACAAGCAGCATAAGACATCTGCAGGACAGCCCTGTCACAATCACACGGGCCGCCTTCTCAAAGCTGACCTAGCATGGTGGTAAAGGAAGTGGAGGAGGAAGCGCTGGGATTATTGTGCGGTGCAGTGAGGGCTAATGAAGCCTTCTGCGCCATCATAAGTAACAGTCCTACTCGATGCTGGCATTTGAACCCCGCGGTTTGGCTGGACTCTGGTTGGCTGGCAGTGGGGGAGGTAGGTTGCAGTGTGAGCAGCGGGAAGCTGCAGCTCCAGCCTCCCCATTGGTGCCCACTCGGACTTGCTGTTAGAGCCGCGGCGGGTCCTAGTGCCTGCCGGCTCTTTTATCAAATCTGACTGATGGAAATAGCAGTAGTGCTGCTGCTGTTCTCCTTTTGAAAAAAGAAGAAGTCAAAAACGATGGGGGATCCCGGGCCCGAGTGTCCCCACCCCCCACCCCTGGATCCGCCTATGCACAGCTCCAAGGGATAAAGACTGCATACTAAGAATTGTGAGGGCAGCAAGAAAAGATGGGGAGGTGTATGTCATTGTCCAGCTAGGGACAAATTACCTGGCCAATGCTGAAGTCATGACTGTAAAAGAGGAATTCAGGAAGTTAGGGACTGCTCTAAACAGTGGCGGATCTAAACTTAACTTTTAGGGGGGGCGGTTTAATAATTATGACTCCTCCCCCTAATCATAGCCCCTCCCACTTAGTAATGCCCTTCCCGTTCGCTTCTAAATTTCCTATTGTTGCCATTACTAATAAAATGTTGCCAGTTAGTGGAGAGAACCCTGCGCACTGGTGATACAGACTGGCGAATTGCCATTCCTTCCATCAGGGGTGGTAGAGGCTAAGACAGTAGGGCAATTTAAACATGCATGGGATAGACGTAAGGATATTCTTACAAAGAAATAAGGATTAGATAAGGTTAGAGATAAAAAATAATGTAAAAAAAAAAAAGGGGGCAGACTAGATGGGCCAAGTGGTTCTTATCTGCCGACAAATTCTGTTTCTACAGCACACAGAATGAGCCGAAATTCACATTATAGCACACTGTATGAGCTGAAATTCACATTGTAGCACACAGTATAATCCAAAATTCACATTATAGCACACTGTATGAGCCGAAATTCACATTATAGCACGCAGAATGAGCCAAAATTCACGTTATAGCACGCAGAATGAGCCAAAATTCACATTATAGCACACTGAATGAGCCGAAATTCACATTATAGTACACTGTATGAGCCGAAATTCACATTATAGCACGCAGAATGAGCCGAAATTCACATTATAGCACGCAGAATGAGCCAAAATTCACGTTATAGCACGCAGAATGAGCCGAAATTCACATCATAGCACACTGAATGAGCCGAAATGCACATCATAGCACACTGAATGAGCCGAAATGCACATCATAGCACGCAGAATGAGCCGAAATGCACATCATAGCACGCAGAATGAGAAGAAATTCACATTATATCACACTGAATGAGCCAAAATTCACGTTATTGCACGCAGAATGAGCCAAAATTCACGTTATAGCACACTGAATGAGCCGAAATTCACATTATAGCACACTGAATGAGCCGAAATTCACATTATAGCACACTGAATGAGCCGAAATTCACATTATAGCACGCAGAATGAGCCGAAATTCACATCATAGCACGCAGAATGAGCCAAAATTCACATTATAGCACACTGACTGGGCCGAAATTCACATTATAGCACGCAGAATGAGCCAAAATTCACATTATAGCACGCAGAATGAGCCAAAATTCACATTATAGCACACTGAATGAGCCGAAATTCACATCATAGCACAATGTATGAGCCGAAATTCACATTACAGCATGTAGAATGAGCCAAAATTCACATTACAGTACACTGAATTAGCCAAAATAATGCAGGGACATATACGCTTTAGCTAGGAGCGGAGGGGGGAGACATGGAACACAGAGGGGGCGCACACACACACACACACACACACACACACACACACACACACACACACACACACACACACTTACTTTAGTTTGGAGGGTAGGAGACATGGCATACACACTGACAGTGACACCTGCTGCAGCCAGCAGCATGAGGAGTCGGATGGAGGCCGGGTGCCGCGGCGGCATTGGGAACGAGGTGGAGAGCGGTGCAGCGCGGCGGGGGACGGGGAGAGAGAGAGAGCGTCCTGACGCGCGTACAGGAAGGAGGGGGCGTGGTCAGAACAGAGGCCACTCAGCCGCTGTATGCGCGTCAGGACGCTCTCTCTCTCTCCCCTTCCCCCGCCGCGCTGCACCGCTCTCCACCTCGTTCCCAACACCGCGGCGGGACCCGGCCTCCATCCCGGTGCCGGTATGTGTAGGGGGGGCGTTCGCCCTAATCGCCCCCCGCTAAATCCGCCACTGGCTCTAAAGCAGGTAGGAATCACTGTAACTTTTTCAGAAGTATTGCCAGTACACAGAGGGAAAGGGGAAGATAGAACTCTTTGCATGGAAGCTTCAATGTTTTGCTAAAGAAGTGGTGTAATGAGAGATTTGGATTATTAGGCCATAGTCACGCTATCTGGCAAGATAGGAGTTTATACAAAAGTGATGGCCTGCACCCATCTTCAAGGGGTACCAGAATACTAAGGGCCTAATCCAGACCTGCTCACTCCTCTGCGAATTTACAGACGTCTGTGATCAGATAGTCGCCGCCCAGACAGAGTGAAAACCCGCCCCGTGCAAGTCTACGTATGCCTTCAAAAATCTCTGCGAACGCCGGTTCAGCTGCAAATCCGTTCGCAACTCACTCACCATCAAATGATTTCTGAGGAGCTCACCAGCAACTGCAGAAGGGATCAGTGGGGGTCATTCCGCGTTGATCGCTGGCAGCCGTTGTTCGCAGCGCAGCGATCAGGCTAAAAATCGGCATTTCTGCGCATGCGTATGCACCGCAATGTGCATGCGCGACGTACGGGTACAAAGTCCTTTGTGGTTTTGCACAGGTTCTAGCGAAGCTTTCAGTCGCACGGCACTACGCAAGAAGATTGACAGGAAGTGGGCGTTTCTGGGTGTCAACTGACTGTTTTCTGGGAGTGTTTGGAAAAACGCAGGCGTGCCGGGGAAAAAGCAGGCGTGGCTGGGCGAACGCTGGGCGGGTGTGTCACGTCAAAAGCCGTCCCTCCAACGTTACAATCAACGCACACGAAGATCAAGTCCAGGGCTGGTCTTGTTTTGCACAAAATGTTTTTGCAGGCGCTCTGCTGCACAGGCGTTCGCACTTCTGCAAAGCGAAAATACACTCCCCGGTGGGCGGCGACTATGCGTTTGCACGGCTTCTAAAAACTGCTAGCGAGTGATCAACTCGGAATGACCCCCAATACCCTCTACCTCCAGCTTTGACCTGCATGCTCCTCAGTGCACAGGTGCAGCTCCTACATAGCCTCCGGCAGCAGTGGTAGTACATGATGAGGGCACTGACCACCTCTCCCTCTACCTGTGGCCTTAGGAGCTCACCAGTAGCAGAAGCAGGAGGAATCAGTACCCAATACCTCCAGCCATGACCTCCCTACTCTTCAATATCAGAATCTCCGATTATATTATAATATAATTACATCTGTTGAAAGTGTTATCTTTACTAATTGTAGTGTATAACTTTCTGACTGTTGTGGTTTGTTATGGAATCACCATTCAGCATGTCCGGCTGTGTTGTTTTTTTGTTTTTGTTTACATGAAATAAAGTTTTGGTGTGAAAGGTGTAATAGCATTATAACGATCAGGAGGTCACTATCGCTACAACACTAGACACCATCAGGAGCTCTATCTGCTACATCTCCATCTTGTCTGAACTCTCTTCTATGGCAGAGATCAGGCAAAAGAGACAAGTATATATTTAAGTTATGGGTCATATATATCACCAGCGGAGGCCACACAATTCCGAATATCATCTACCTCATATATATATTGTGACAAGAACCCCGGAATAGTGTTTGAAGGAAGGTATATTTGCCCCATGTTTCTAATCCATGTATTTTAAAACCCCAGGAATACGAGGGGGTATCATAAAGTTGAAATTAACACCACAAACAGAATGAGATAGAAAGTTAAACGTGGTTCATGTAGTCGCCCTGCAGAGCCACACATTTCTGCCACAACCCATCATTATAGAAGTCCTGCGTTTACCTCGAGAACCCATGTTCCACTTCCAGAATGACATCATTTGTGTTGTCATATTGGGGGTACTTCCAAGTTGATCGCAGCAGGAATTTTGTTAGCAGTTGGGCAAAACCATGTGCACTGCAGGGGAGGCAGATATAACATGTGCAGAGAGAGTTAGATTTGGGTGTGGTGTGTTCAATCTGCAATCTAATTTGCAGTGTAAAAATAAAGCAGCCAGTATTTACCCTGCACAGAAACAAAATAACCCACCCAAATCTAACTCTTTCTGCACTTGTTAAATCTGCCTCCTCTGCAGTGCACATGGGGGGTAATTCCAAGTTGATCGCAGCAGGAATTTTGTTAGCAGTTGGGCAAAACCATGTGCACTGCAGGGGAGGCAGATATAACATGTGCAGAAAGAGTTAGATTTGGGTGGGTTATTTTGTTTCTGTGCAGGGTAAATACTGGCTGCTTTATTTTTACACTGCAAATTAGATTGCAGATTGAACACACAACACCCAAATCTAACTCTCTCTGCACATGTTAAATCTGCCTCCCCTGCAGTGCACATGGTTTTGCCATGGTTTTGCCCAACTGCTAACAAAAATCCTGCTGCGATCAACTTGGAATTACCCCCATGGTTTTGCCCAACTGCTAACAAAATTCCTGCTGCGATCAACTTGGAATTACCCCCATTGTCTACCCAGAAGTGGCTTCTTCATCTCAGGGAAGAAAAAGAAGTCGCTGAGTGTAAGATCTGGCGACTAGGGGTATAGGGCAAAATTTCATAGCCACACCTGTCAGCTTCCACGGCGGATGCTTGGGCGGAATGTGCGGGTGCATTGACGGCTAGGAGGCGGATGCCTTTGCTGGTCGTACCAAGGCATTTTTCCTTTCCAGGCATCTCGCATTTTCTGCAGAAGGTGCAGTATTGTGATGGTCTGGCCCTTCGGAAGGTAATCGGTTAGGATTACACCAAGACAGGCCCAAACAATAGACAGCATGACCTTACCTTAGCCTTTACCGAGGGGGTAAGGGAGGAGTGTTTCCGCTCATTTCTTTGGTCTCCAGGGTATCCGGACTATAGAGCTACACAGTCAATAGGTCTACCACTAATGGTAGACATGCATTAGGTTGACATGGTCAAAAGGTCGACAGCATTAAAAGGTCGACGTGTAAAAGGTAGACAGTTCAACGGGTGTAGTATAATTCGCTGACGCTCGGGATCCTGGCGCCCAGCATATCAGGGCCAGGATGCCGACCGCCGGAATGCCGGCAGTGGGGCGAGCACGCAACGCTATTTATTCTCCCTCCAGGGGTGTCGTGGACACCCCAAGAGGGAGAATAGTTGTCGGTATACCGGCGGTCAGGATTCCGGCGCCGGTATGCTGAGCGCCGGGATCCCAACAGCCGGTATATCAAGTGCCACCCCAGTTCAACAGGGTCAAAAGGTCGACATGACAATGGTCAACACACATATGGTAGACACATGTTTTTATTTATTTCAACTTTTCATACTTTACCATCCACGTGGACTACGATTGGGAAGCCACTTACCCCAGTTAGGAACTAAGACCAACTTCTTTCATGATCACTTCAATGGTTAAGGGCCCTACACATTGACCGATCCGCCACCGAGCTGGCCGACGGCGGATACGGCCGACCCGGTGGCGGAGGGGGCAGTGACGGGGGGAGTGAAGCTACTTTACTCCCCCCGTCACCCAGCACCATAGAAGTGCAGGCAAATATGGACGAGATCGTCCATATTGGCCTGCATGCACAGCTGACGTGGCACCAGCGATGAATGAGCGTGGGGCCGCGCATCGTTCATCGCTGGTGCCTCCACACTCAAAGATATGAACGGTATCTCGTTCATTAATGACCAAGATCGTTCATATCTTGTTTATATTCTGGCCACTAGATGGCACCTTAGCTCCATAGTACAGTCTGACAATACAGGTAATATATGATATTGATACAGATATGGGCATGTATTAACACACTTAGGGGTCTATTTACTAAAGGGCCCCATACACTAGAACGATAATGCCCGATTTCATCCAATTTCGGGCATTCGGGCCGATATATCGGGTGAAATCGGGCATTTTGGAGGTGTTTCCGATCCGATGCGCGTTCCCGTGAGGGTCGGATCGGCTTCCCTAGATCGTTAGTGCTGCACTCGTGATATGTCGGTTCCCACAGGCATGGCTGGAATTGCATACGATATATTGCATGCAAAATGTACCAAATCGTATGGAACCACTCCCGGGAGAGTTCAAGGGAAATCGCCTCCGACTTCAGCCTCAGGACATATCCTTGTAGTGTATGGGCCCTTAAGACTTGGACGGAGATAAAGTGGATGGAGATAAAGTACCAGCTAATCAGCTGCTGACATTTTTTAAACCCAGCCTGTGACATGGCAGTTAGGAGCTGATTGGCTGGGACTTTATCTCCGTCGACAGACAAAGCTTAGTAAATAGACCCCTAAGCATACTTACCGACTAATCCGGGAGAGAGCAGCCAGGTCGGCTCGGCAGGGGGGCAGGCTGCGATGTGAGTGAAGAGGGGGGTGGGCCGGAGGCGTGGCGCAGGCGAGCCAGGGGCGTGACTACGGGATTGTCCCGTGTAAGCCCCGCCGTGTAATGCCGCTATTACCGGCATTATACAGCAGGGGGCGTGGCTATGATGACGCCATTCAACAAGAATCACGTCATCGCCTGCCCGGACCGCCCACTTTACTCGCTAAGTGGGCGGCCGGGCAGGGGGGGACCCCTGTAATCGGGAGACTTGCCTGCTCTTCCGGGGGGCCGGGAGGGTCACCCGATTTTCGGGAGCCTCCCGGCCATTCCGGGAGAGTAGGCAAGTCTGCCCCTAAGGGCTGTGTTTACTAAAGTGCAGGTCTCTAGAAGTGCTTCCAATCAGATTCTATTTATTTATCTAGCACCTTTCTATAAGATAATAGCCAGAATCTGACTGGTTGCTACGGGCAACATGTCCACTTCTATAAACCTGCACTTTAGCAAATATACCCTTAAGAGCCTGCTTTAGAGATGCACCTAGCCGCGACCAATTCTCAGGCCACTGGCAGCGGATCTATTCTGTTGCTACGTGGAAACGCACCATCAGTCGCAACATTGAAGAGATTGCACTAGCTCTACGGCAGGTGCAATGTTTCCATCTGAACATGTGTCAGAGCTACTGCGTCTTTACATGCAGCCGGAGACCATGACACAGCTGCATCTGGTTAGCCACCTCCCTGCTATTCCCCACTGAAAATCCATCTCTATGTGCAGTTTTGATCTGGATCTGAGCGGTTACCACGGGGACGCATGCACGGACTGAGCGGTCATCACCTACAGGGTGCAAAACGTTTCTTCTGATGAGCGAAGGAAATACATAAATCTATTCATAATATGCTTGTGTTATAATAAATCCGGGCTATACGTGGTTATATGGGTTATCTGCATAGCTAGCAATTCCATCTATGCATCTAAGTGTCCGCCTATGTGTGTGTCTGTCCATCTACATGTGTATCTGTCACTACACGAGTGTCGGACTGTCTATGTGACTGTCTGTCAGTATACATGTGTATCTGTGTATCTCTACACGAGTGTCGGACTGTCTATGTGACTGTCTGTGAGTGTGTCTGTCAGTATACATGTGTATCTGTGGGTTCAGTATAATATACCGCAGCACAGGATACCGATTGTCATTATGCCGACACCTGCATGATCATCCCCAGTAGTAGAATGCCGGCAGGGGGGCGAGTGCAACAAAGCCTCTTGCGGGCTTGGTGGCGTGCTAAGCTCGCCAAAGGTTCTATTCTCCCTCTAAGGGTGTCTGTCCATTTACATGTTTCAGTCCATCTATGGGGGTCATTCCGAGTTGATCGTAGCTGTGCTAAATTTAGCACATCTACGATCAGGCACTCGACATGCGAGGGGGGGGGGGGGCAGTACAGGGCTAGTCCGCCCCACATGTCAGTGCCGCTCTTCCCCCCCCGCAGAAATGCAAAAGTATCGCTCAGCGGCGATGCTTTTGCATTTGAGGAGTAACTCCCGTGGCCGGGAGAACCTCCTCGCTGCCCGGGTCACAGCGGCTGCATGGGACGTCACGCAGCCGCCGTGGCCCGACCCCCCAACGGTCCGGCCACGCCTGCGTTGGCCGGACCGCGCCCCCTAAACGGCGGCTTAGCGTCCAGCCCCCTCCCGCCCAGTAAGCACCTCTGCCTGTCAGTCAGGCAGAGGCGATCACAAGGGAACAACGGCCTTCGGCCGTCCAGCATGCGCCGTGTGTACCCGTCTATGTCCGTCTACATGTGTACCTGTCTATGTCCGTCTACGTGTGTACCCGTCTATGTACGTCTACGTGTGTACCCGTCTATGTACGTCTACGTGTGTACCCGTCTATGTACGTCTACGTGTGTACCCGTCTATGTACGTCTACGCGTGTACCTGTCGGTCTACAAGAGCATCAGTACATCTACATGAGTGTCTGCCCGTGTAATCCCGTGTCTGTCCATCTACGTGAGTGTCTGTCAGTCTAATCAAGTATCTGTCCATCTAAGCGAGCGTCTGTCCATCTACATGTGTGTCTGTCCATCTAAATGATCCTCTGTCCGTCCAACAGGTGCTTGCGCAGACTGACACACGGACAGAATCACTTTCAGGATACAGAAAACTGTCGGGATACAGTAAACTTTGTAGAACACACACATTTTTTTTGCTGATTTTGAGCAACGAGGTTGACTTGTTGAAATTTTGTTTTTAAATTCAAACGTACACAGTTATGACATTCAGTGAACATGGCATGCTGCGGATTGTAGTGTGTTGACGTCAGCTGAGAGTATCGCATGTAATCAAAGTGGAGGCACTAGGGTCCATTAGATTATTTTAATATACTGGCTGCTATTTGTATGTCTGCTTATTGGCATTTCAGGATTTACAGTCACATAAAGCCTGATTCTGAGGTAGGAATTAAGCAAGAAAGAGCAAGTAACTGTACACCCGGACAAACCATGTTGCTCTGCAAGGGGGCACATACATGCATTTATTATTTTGCTTGCAGGGTAAATACTGGCTACTTTTGTTGTGACCTTCGGTGATCCGACAGACGGTCTTGTGATTGCCTCCCATTTAAACATATTTATACATTTTACTAGTTAAAACACTGTCAAAATGACGGACACAAGTGACGGATTATGGGCCCAATTCAGCATGGATCGTTATTCGGAGAAATTGCAGTTGTCTGCGAGTAGACGAGCGCCGCCCCGACAGGCATAAAAAACACCCAGTGCAAGTTTGCTAATGCATCACAGGTCGCTATCCATTCGCAGATGCATACGCAATTTCCGGAACATCGAAGATTTTTTGCCATCAGAGCAAATGTAAGTAGTTCTGAGGCTGCAACCAATCTGTGACTGAGACGGCCTGGAAGTGGTCTGCACTGACGTCAGAGACCCACCCCAAAAACACCTGGCCACGCCTGTGTTTTTTCTGACACACCCAGAAAAAGGTAGGTTTCCGCCCAGAAACGCCGGCTTCCTGTCAAACAGCGGTACATTGCGATTACAATCTGAACACATTTTCTGACGCATTACCCCTCGTGCGTGCGCAATGCTAACGCTACGCATGTGGTCGTTCAATAATCACTCAATTTGCTAATTATCTGAATAGCGATCCATGCTGAATTAGGCCCTATATTAGGAGGGCTGTCGCTCACACAGGGGCTGCCTGGTTTCTGGAAGTCCTGCAGCTGGAAGCCGGGGGGCTGTCATTCTGATTGTGTGTGTCAGGGACATGTGGTGAGTTAAATGGCTCAGGAGGCTCTGGCTAGTACCAGAGCCAGATTTACACCAAATATATGAGCCCAAGGGTGTATGTAGGCGTTATATTCTACACAGGTTCAGCAGTATATACATGTGGGCATTATACACAGGTGCAGCGGTATATACATGTGGGCATTATACACAGGTGCAGCAGTATATACATGTGGGCATTATACACAGGTGCAGCGGTATATACATGTGGGCATTGAACATAGGTGCAGCAGTGTATACATGTAGGCATTGTACACAGGTTCAGCAGTATATACATGTGGGCATTATACACAGGTGCAGCAGTATAACTATATACATGTGGGCATTGTACACAGGTTCAGCGGTATATACATGTGGGCATTGTACACAGGTTCAGCGGTATATACATGTGGGCATTATACACAGGTGCAGCAGTATATACATGTGGGCATTGTACACAGGTGCAGCAGTATATACATGTGGGCATTATACACAGGTGCAGCAGTATATACATGTGGGCATTATACATAGGTGCAGCAGTATATACATGTGGGCATTATACATAGGTGCAGCAGTATATACATGTGGGCATTATACACAGGTGCAGCAGTATATACATGTGGGCATTGTACACAGGTTCAGTGGTATATACTGCAGGAAATTTGGTGGGTTTTGATCAGAGATGTGTGGAAAAGATAGGTGGGGGGGGGGGCACTGACTCACCTGCCATAAACTTTTTACTCCAGTAAAAATTATTATAATAATACAACAAAGATATTTCTAATATAATCTTTTTTTCCCCCATTTACTTTATATAGTCAAAACTCTGGTGCATACGTTAGTATGACTGGAGAGGCTCTCCCTCACCTCACGTCACTGGTGTGTGTAGCGTTAACTTTATATATATATATATATATATATATAAATGCTGTATATACAGTATGTAATGGGCAGGCTATAGTGATACTGCACTATATACACCAGTACTGGCACGTGTAAGCTCACCAGTCCCTGCACAGCTCCCGGTCAGTCTGGGGGTTGAGGACACCAGTAGCCACCAGCAGCTGGATGTGAGGGTATGGGTATGGCCTGTCCGAGGTGTGGGAGGGGCGACCACAGGACCCCGTCCCTCCGCTGGCACACAGTATATATATATATATATATATATATATATATATATACATAAAGCAACTGACCCGGTTATCTGCCTCCTCGTCACTCATCTGCAGCCCCAGCACCGACCCCTCCTACTCCCGGTCACCGCGCTGCTCACCCCACACAGGGTCTCATCTCTTCCTGCCGGGCTGATTCACCTTCTCCCCCTGCCGGTAAGTGGCCATACGTGTCCCCAATGCCTCCGCTCTGAGCGCTGCGGGGCCGCTGGGTGGTTCCTGCATCGTTTCCCCGTTACTGCTGCTACTTGCTGCTGAGTCCCGGGATGACAAGTAACCTGGGGTTGGAGCATAGTATATGGAGGAGAGGTGCAGAGTATGCAGGATATGACAGGAACGGTATATGGAGGAGGGGGTGCCCTGTATGGAGGGTATGGGGGTACAGTGTATATATAGGGGCAGTATATGATGGGGTGTGCAGTGTACATAGGAAGTGTGTGTGTGTGTCCGTGTAACACAGAGGAGACTATATTGAAAAAATCTGCATCTCTCTCCACTGTCCCTATCTGCCCCTACCACTCCACTTTCTCCAGTCCCTATCTAACCCAACGTCTCCCCCCCTCTCTCTCAACCCCATGCCCTATATGCCCCTACCCCCCTCTCTTCCCAGTCCCTATCTGCCCCAACCCTCCTGCCCTCTTTATTTCTCCACCAGTCCCTCTCTGCCCCTCCCCCCACTCTCCTCCCCCCCCAGTCCCTATCTGCCCCTGCCCCCTCTCCATATGCAGCAATCATGGAACTGAGAGGACATTGTGCTGTTATTACATAAGTTCCCAATCTGCAATGTAATTGGTATGAAATACGCCTGGACATGCCCTTTCACATTTTAAGTGCATCTGGAAGGCGTGAATCAAGAACACAATCTCCGCCTCCTACAAAGATGTCTAAAAATAAAACATTAAACGCCCCAGCACCCACCCTGGAAAATACCCCTGAATGTGCCCTCTTTATATCCCCAATCTCATTTATACTGCATATCTTCTCTGATGTGAACCTGTCCGGCTTCTCCGCTAGGAGAGGCTACATTTTGCACCTTCAGTAGACGTCTCCATGTTGACGCACGCATCTTCAGCTATTCCCATAAACATGGTCTCGGTGGCACATGTTGTACGAGCTGCTGGAATGTTGCTGCTTCATAAATGGGACATAGTATTCACCTTACAAGCCCTAACTGGTGTCAGTAACATCCAGCTTACAGTAATATTGCTTATAGACAGTTTAGTGTCATTCATCCAATTCTAATCACGTCAGATGAGAGCCTCTCGTGTCATGTATAGGTAATTGTGTGCTATGACTGCATTTATAGAAGGGTTTATGCTTGTTGTATGGAGATTTTTAGTATTGCACAGCCGGTAGGAGAGAGGCCTGACACTGTTTACTGCCTGACGGTGTTTACTGGTATATGCACCAAATGGCAGAGGCCTAATAGGATGGCTCATATAAATACGTCTCCAACAATTAGTTCCAGGAAAACAATCACAGTGCAATACTCTGCCAAACGCACCCGATCCTGGCTCCCTTTATGCTGACAAATAGTTGCTCTCGTACGCCTGTAGAGACGGCCAGAAGATGGGGCTGCACCCAAAGCCGGAGTAGTTCATTTGGGGCCAGACGTGTCACAAGCTTGGAAGCTTCTGCCAAGTATGTGAAAGCTGAGAAAACCGCAGGCTGGTGTAACACAAACAGCCAGCACCAAAGCTCTTGGACTTCAGACGTGGGTTCATGGGCCCGTATACAAATTACTCTTCATTCTGAAAGACACGCTTCAGAAATTCAGGTTAAATGTGAGTCTTCTGTAACAGAAGGAACCAAGTCAGGTGCAAGAGGTCTCTATGAGAAGGAATCCTAGAGGTAGTCCTGCCACTTTCATTACATTGGCCCTTTTTTTAGAGGTGAACTCGCCACCGATGATTGCGTAGTTGGCCGATTATTTGCTACTGCGTCTCCGCAAAACATCTAGAAAACCCTTACTGAGCCCACGCGGACCAATGTGTGCGATGGTTTATGCTTCTGACAGCATCTGCAATCCACGGCCATTTCAGGATGGAGACTGGGAGGTGGCCTAAAGTGATCGCAAATAGAGGAGGTGTAAAGGTGAGGGGGGGAATTCTAACATGCTCTTTTGCAATACCGCAGTCACAGTGTCAGACTTGGTTTTGTCTGTGTCCCCGGAGGGGGCGCTAGTGGGTCAGTGGAGGTGGATGGGAGAAAACGAGGAGGCTGGATTATGTTTCTGCGCATGAGCGCAATGATATTTATTAAACAGATGGTTCACAAAACGGCAGCAGAAAATAACAGTAGGAAATGCAAATGTCAATTGTACAGCGTGGCAGCTGAAAGTCTATGGTAACAGAATGAATGGTGACTGATGAAATAATAACCGGTAGTGATGATAACAGATGAGTGATAATGTGGCAGAGAATATTCTGGTGTGGGAACCAGAGCAGATTAAAACATGGAACCAGCAGAGATGGTGTTGTATAGCAAACCTGGTAGCAGAGGCAGGAGTCTGACTCACAGTGCAGGTGATGAGGCACTGGCAGCAAGCAAGCTGTATCACAGGTGGAGAGATGGAACACACCTGGAGTCAGTCTCTACTGCTAGGCTGAAGCACACAGAGATGGTGATGAGTGTGAAGCCTGTAGATGGAAGCAGGTATTTGCTGGGGCTTGAAGTTCCACGGAGCTGTGAAAAGTAACCAGGAGTACAAAGTCTCAGGTAGAAAGCCAGGAACACGGAACAGCAGGTAGGTATCCAGGTACACGGAGGAAACAGGAACCAGATCCTTACACATGAGTCGCAGGAGTGACACAAAGTTCAGGATGCCTGCAGACTGATCCTGCAGCTTCATATATACCCCTTGTTGAACAGTCATTGGTGGAGTGAGGGAAAGTGGGTGCGGCCAAGCACCGGATTGGCCGCCGTATGCTGACTGCTGGAGGCTGTCATGGCGGCGCCCATGCCGCGGCCTAGCGGGAACGCGGCGTGCTACACGCCCGCTATCACAGGAGCGCTCCCAGGCCCAGGATGGCGTCTGATGGCAGAGACGCGGATGACAGATGAACGCAGGGACCCAGGACGGAGTCCGCATCGGCGGACAGATGTCAGCTTGGTGAGTCAATTCCTGACAGTACCCCCCCCTTTAAGGGTGGGCACCGAACACCCACGTGGCTTGGAAGGATGAGTGTTATGGAAGACACGGACCAACCTTGGAGCATGGACATCCAACGAATTCACCCAACTTCTCTCCTCTGGGCCATAACCGGACCAATCGACAAGGTATTGAAGACGTCCATACCGGCAACGGGAATCCAGAATCTTGCCAATCTCGAACTCCACGCCCCGCTGAGTTCGAACTTTGGGGCCAACTGGAAGAGCTCTTTGGAAATGATTCAGGACTAAAGGTCTGAGGAGAGAAACATGAAAAGCATTAGGTATTCGCAGAGAAGGTGGTAACTTCAGCTTGTAGGCCACAGGGTTGATGACTCTTTCGACAGGAAAGGGGCCAATGAAACGTGGTGCAAATTTCATAGACGGGACCCTAAGACGGAGGTTCCGGGTAGACAGCCAAACCTTGTCCCCAGGTTTCAGGCTAGGAAAAGCGCGTCTTTTGCGATCAGCAAAGTATTTATACCGGCTGGAGGCCTTTTTGAGAGAAATGTGAATCTTCCTCCAGATTGAAGAAAACTGACTCAGGGCAGTAGTGGCAGCAGGAACATCCATGTGAGGAAGTTCTTGGAAGTCTGGAACACGAGGATGTTGCCCATATACTGCAAAGAATGGAGTTGTCTCAGTAGCAGTGTGGTAGCGGAAGTTGTGGGCAAACTCGGCCCATGGGAGCAGATCAAACCAGTCATCCTGAGAAGATGAAACATACAATCTTAAAAATGTCTCTAGTTCTTGATTTACCCTCTCTGTCTGCCCATTCGTCTGAGGGTGGTAAGATGACGAGAACTTCAGTTTAACCTGCATGGCAGAACAGAGAGCCCTCCAAAACCTCGCTACAAACTGTACACCTCGGTCGGATATTATTTCTGAGGGTAGACCATGTAAGCGGAAAATCTCCCGTAGGAAGATTTGGGCGAGTTTTGGGGCAGAAGGGAGACCCTGGAGAGGAACAAAATGGGCCATCTTGGTAAATCTGTCCACTACAACCCAGATGGTATTGTATCCTTGAGAAGGAGGAAGGTCGGAGATAAAGTCCATGGACAGGTGTGACCAAGGGCGACTAGGAATAGACAATGGTTGTAACTGACCTGCTGGAGACTGACGAGGAGTCTTGTGCTGCACACACTTAGGACAGGATGCTACGAAATCCTTGATGTCAGCTTTCATCTTTGGCCACCAGTATGTCTCAGAGAGGAACTTGAAGGTTTTCAGGACACCGGGATGACCAGTGAACTTGGATTGATGGGCCCAAGACAGCAACTTGGGACGGAGTTCTGGGGAAACAAAAGTCTTACCAGGAGGAGGAGCTGGGGAGACTTGAGATGCAGCAAATACCACTGGACTCAGGATGGAATGTGGAACTGAGTCAGGCGTTTCCTCTTCGGATTCCATAGATCGGGATAAGGCATCAGCTTTAACATTCTGCGAACCTGGGCGGAAATGAAGCTTAAAGTTAAAACGTGAGAAAAACATAGCCCACCTGGACTGGCGAGGATTAAGGCACTGGGCTGCCTTTAAATATAGCAGATTTTTATGATCCGTGTAGATGTTGAACGGATGTTTGGCCCCTTCCAGGAGATACCTCCATTCCTCGAGGGCCAGCTTAATCGCCAGTAGTTCTTGATCTCCAACGGAGTAGTTAGCTTCTGCAGGGAGGAATTTACGAGAATAAAATCCACAGGGGTGGATTTTCCCATCGGTTCCCTTCTGGGAGAGAACAGCTCCAACTCCAACTGTAGAGGCATCCACCTCCAACTCGAACGGCCTGTTTACATCTGGCTGGGACAGAACTGGAGCAGACATAAAGGCCAGCTTGATCTTCTGGAAGGCCGCTAAAGCCTCTTCTGACCAGTTGGAATGGTCTGCCCCTTTCCGAGTTAAGTTGGTAATAGGAGCGATGAGAGTGGAGAATCCCCGAATAAATTTCCTATAGTAGTTGGCAAATCCCAGGAACCGCTGAATAGACTTGAGAGAATTTGGAATGGACCAATTGGCAATGGCTTCCAACTTTGTCGGGTCCATCTGAAGATCCGATCCGGAAATTATATAACCCAGGAAGGGTATAGAGGAAACTTCAAAGGTACACTTGGATAGTTTACCGTAGAGCAGGTTCTCACGAAGACGTCGGAGGACTTCACGGACCTGTAGACGATGAGAGGGAAGATCTTGGGAGAAGATGAGGATATCATCCAGATAAACAACGAGGTATTTATACAGAACGTCACGGAAGATTTCGTTCACAAAGTGTTGGAACACTGCTGGGGCATTACTCAACCCGAATGGCATTACCAGGTACTCGTAATGACCATCTCGAGTGTTAAAAGCTGTTTTCCATTCGTCACCACTCCGGATTCTGATGAGGTTGTAGGCACCGCGGAGATCTAGCTTGGTGAAGATGCGGGCTCCTTTAACTCTGTCAAATAATTCGGTAATGAGTGGTAATGGATAACTATTTTTAATGGTAATGTCATTGAGACCCCGGTAGTCAATGCATGGACGCAGTCCTCCATCCTTTTTTTTAACAAAGAAGAAGCCTGCACCAGCGGGTGATGATGAAGGACGGATGAATCCCTTCTGTAAATTTTCCCGGATGTAGTCGCTCATCGCTTCAGTTTCAGGAACAGATAACGGGTAGGTACGCCCCCTAGGTGGCTTCTTGCCAGGAAGGAGATCGATGGGACAATCCCATTCTCTATGGGGCGGCAGGACATCCGCGGCCTTTTCACTGAAGACATCAGAGAAATCTTGATAAGCCGCAGGAAGACTTGACTGGGTTTTTACTTCAGTAGACTTGATTGGACAAACTTGGGCTAAACAGGACTGATGGCAATGTGAACCCCATGAAGTAAGTTGTAACGTTGACCAGTCAAACTGTGGATTGTGTAGCTGGAGCCAGGGCATGCCCAAAACGATCTCCTGGGTGGCTTGAGGAATGACTAAGAACTTTATTAATTCTGAGTGTAGGAACCCAACTCCCAAAACCACTGGTGCAGTTTGGTGAGAAATATTCCCCTTGGAGATTCGGCTACCATCCACGGCGGTAATGTAGACTGGGTAAGAAAGTTCACATACAGGCAAGCAAAATTTATTTACCGCAGCTTGGGTGATGAAATTTCCTGCGGCTCCACAGTCCACTAATGCTGATGCAGACTGAAGCCCAACTGAAGTCTCTAAAGTCACAGGAAGGATAAGGTCTTGATTAGAAGGAGCTTGTCTAGAAGATCCCAACTTGACTCCTCCTTTACAAGTCAGGATCTGGCGTTTCCCGAACGCACTGTGCAGGAATTAATCTGGTGACCTGCAGCCGCACAATAAAGACAAAGTCTCTCACGAAGTCTTCTTGACCGCTCCCCAGGAGTTAGGCGGGACCTATTTATTTGCATAGGCTCATCAGAAGGTGGAGACTGGAACTGTACGGAAGGTATCATCCTTGCTCTGCGTGGCTCACTCCGAGCACGTTCATTGTTGCGTTCGCGGATGCGAGAGTCCAACTTGATGCACAGGGAAATTAAATCAGACAATTGTACAGGAAGATCGCGGGTTGCCAGTTCGTCCTTGATCCGATCAGAGAGTCCATGCCAGAAAGCTGCTACCAGGGCTTGATTGTTCCACTGAATCTCTGCGGCCAACGTCTGGAACTGGATGACATATTGTCCCATACTACGGGTACCTTGACGAAGTTGGATTAGGTCTGCAGAAGCTGATGTTGCACGACCAGGCTCGTCAAAGATCCGTCTGAAGGTTGACACGAATTCTGTATAGTTGTTAATCAGAGGGTCGGCACGTTCCCACAGAGGAGACACCCAACTCAAAGCAGATCCAGAAAGTAGAGAGATGATGTAGGCAACCTTGGATCTTGACGTGGGGAAATTATGTGACAACAATTCAAACTGGATTTCACATTGGTTGAGAAACCCGCGACATAACTTTGGGCTGCCATCATACTTGCTTGGCACGGGCAGGTGCAGACGTGACACTGGAGCTGATGCAGCCGGCATAGAAGAACTCACAGTACTGGCAGGTGCTGGAGTAACAGGAACTGTAGAAGTGTGTACACTAGGCAGAGATTGCTGTAGTGTATCTATCCGGGAGGACATCCCTTGCTGGAACTGGAACATCTGCTGCTGCGCAGCCTCTTGACCATCCAGACGGGAGACCAGATTTTGCAAGGCCTCTGACCCCACACTCCGTCCACCATCCGAGTCCATCGATCCTGAACTTACTGTCAGACTTGGTTTTGTCTGTGTCCCCGGAGGGGGCGCTAGTGGGTCAGTGGAGGTGGATGGGAGAAAACGAGGAGGCTGGATTATGTTTCTGCGCATGAGCGCAATGATATTTATTAAACAGATGGTTCACAAAACGGCAGCAGAAAATAACAGTAGGAAATGCAAATGTCAATTGTACAGCGTGGCAGCTGAAAGTCTATGGTAACAGAATGAATGGTGACTGATGAAATAATAACCGGTAGTGATGATAACAGATGAGTGATAATGTGGCAGAGAATATTCTGGTGTGGGAACCAGAGCAGATTAAAACATGGAACCAGCAGAGATGGTGTTGTATAGCAAACCTGGTAGCAGAGGCAGGAGTCTGACTCACAGTGCAGGTGATGAGGCACTGGCAGCAAGCAAGCTGTATCACAGGTGGAGAGATGGAACACACCTGGAGTCAGTCTCTACTGCTAGGCTGAAGCACACAGAGATGGTGATGAGTGTGAAGCCTGTAGATGGAAGCAGGTATTTGCTGGGGCTTGAAGTTCCACGGAGCTGTGAAAAGTAACCAGGAGTACAAAGTCTCAGGTAGAAAGCCAGGAACACGGAACAGCAGGTAGGTATCCAGGTACACGGAGGAAACAGGAACCAGATCCTTACACATGAGTCGCAGGAGTGACACAAAGTTCAGGATGCCTGCAGACTGATCCTGCAGCTTCATATATACCCCTTGTTGAACAGTCATTGGTGGAGTGAGGGAAAGTGGGTGCGGCCAAGCACCGGATTGGCCGCCGTATGCTGACTGCTGGAGGCTGTCATGGCGGCGCCCATGCCGCGGCCTAGCGGGAACGCGGCGTGCTACACGCCCGCTATCACAGGAGCGCTCCCAGGCCCAGGATGGCGTCTGATGGCAGAGACGCGGATGACAGATGAACGCAGGGACCCAGGACGGAGTCCGCAGCGGCGGACAGATGTCAGCTTGGTGAGTCGATTCCTGACACACAGTGGCCATATTTTGAGAACGTTTACAAGGGAGGCTTTGCACCAGGAAGGGGCTTCTCGAGGCGTCAATGGTGGAATGATCAGAGGAGTTAAGCATTACTCACATATGCATAGTGGGCATTGCACGATTTGCTCCGTCTGTCGCACAGAAGTACCCATGCTGACATATGCATATTTTCAGACTTGTGAATCCACGAGAAATTGTAGCCGCACATGATTTGCATGCACCTCTGATTCAGGGACCATCATCTCCCCTGATTCTGCCCATATCAAGAAAGTGAGGAGACAACAAAACCTTCAGAGGTACTGACTGTGGAATTCTGTTATTTTCAACATACAGAGTAAGATGGGAGCTCTAGAACCATGTTCCAGATATCACAAACAGCTTTTGCATTATAGCAACATGGTTCTAGAGCTAATTTTAGAGCGAAGACTTACACTCCTTCACCCACAACCTACTAGAAAGCTCCAGCTCTAACATCTGGGGCAATATAAGGACATAGATCTAGAATTACAACTAAAGTAACACTATAAGAGACCTAGAAGCGACTAGGGTTCTGGCTACTTAAAGGATCAGTTCTGGGGACCTCTGCTCCTGTAATTAGTCAGCCTACCATTACTTCTATCTCACTACTAGGTTACTCTCAATTACATTTAAATGGCATGTGAGGTATAAGCAGTCTTAACACATTGTCTTTATTGTCTAAGACTTTCCTGTGGTCTTAGCCAATGGTTTACACAACATAGTTTGACACTAGGACAATTAACATCTTTGCTATAGATAACAGCCCATCCACTATCTGCAAATCATTGAATTCAGCATCAATACCTGGTTATAGTTGTGAGGCTGCTGGTAATGCTCCTAAAAATCACAACATGCTGCACTTGCCATTCCTTAATGAACACTTGAGGTTCCACTCAAGGTCTCCAGCCATATCCACACTCTGACAGGTCTGCCTCTATAGCAACACTCCGTAGGGTCTTCCTTTTCAGACACACTTCATATTGTCTTTCTTCATACCACATTCCGTAATGTCTCCCTTTATAGCCACACTCCGTTAGGTCTCCCTTCAAAATCACACTCCATAAAGTCTTCCTTGATAGCCACACTCCATAAGGTCTACCTTCATTGCCCTTAATCTTCACACTCCTTAAGGTCTCCCTTCATGACCATACTCCGTAAGGTTTCTATCATATCCTCAATATGTACAGTGTTTTCAGAAAGTATTCACAGCGCTTCACTATTTCCACATTTTGTTATGTTACAGCCTTCATTCCCAAATTGGAATAAATTCATTTTTTCCCTCAAAATTCTACACACAATACCCCATAATGACAACGTGAAAAAAGTGTTGAGATTTTTGCAAATTTAGTAAAAATAAAAAACTAAGAAATCACATGTACATAAGTATTCACAGCCTTTGCCATGAAGCTCAAAATTGAGCTCAGGTGCATCCTGTTTCTACTGATCATCTTTGAGATGTTCCTACAGCTTAATTGGAGTCCACCTATGGTAAATTCAGTTAATTGGACATGATTTGGAAAGGCACACACCTGTCTATATAAGGTCCCACACTTGACAGTGCATGTCTGAGCACAAAACAAGCATGAAGTCAAAGGAATTGTCTGTAGACCTCCGAGACAGGATTGTCTCGAGGCACAAATCTCGGGAAGGATACATAAAAATATCTGATGCATTGAAGGTCCCAATGAGCACAGTGGCCTTCAGCATCTGTAAATGGAAGAAGTTCAGAACCACCAGGACTCTTCCTAGAGCTGGCCGGCCATCTAAACTGAGCGATCGGGGGAGAAGGGCCCTAGTCAGGGAGGTGACCAAGAACCCGATGGTCACTCTGTCAGAGCTACAGCATTCCTCTGTGGAGAGAGGAGAACCTTGCAGAGGGACAACCATCTCTGCAGAAATCCACCAGGCCTGTATGGTAGAGTGGCCAGACAGCCATTCCTTAGTAAAAAGCACATGGCAGCCCGCCTGAAGTTTGCCAAAATGCACATGAAGGACTCTCAGACCATGAGAAACAAAATTCTCTGGTCTGATGAGACAAAGAGTGAACTCTTTGGTATGAATGCCAGTCGTCATGTTTGGAGTAAACCAGGCACCGCTTATCACCAGGCCAAAACCATCCCTACAGTGAAGCATGGTGGTGGCAGCATCATGCTGTGGGGATGTTTTTCAGCGGCAGGAACTAGGAGACTAGTAAGGATAGATGAATGCAGAAATGTACAGAGACATCCTGGATGAAAACCTGCTCCAGAGCGCTCTTAACCTCAGACTGGGGCGTCGGTTCATCTTTCAGCAGGACACTGATCCTAAGCACACAACCAAGATATCAAAGGAGTGGCTTCAGGACAACTTTGTGAATGTCCTTGAGTGGCCTAGCCAAAGCCCAGACTTGAATCCAATTGAACATCTCTGGAGAGATCTGAAAATGGCTGTGCATCGACGCTTCCCATGCAACCTGATGGAGCTTGAGAGGTGCTGCAAAGAGGAATGGGCGAAACTGCCCAAAGATAGGTGTGCCAAACTTGTGGCATCATATTCAAAGAGAATTGAGCCTGTAATTGCTGCCAAAGGTGCATCAACAAAGAATTGAGCAAAGGCTGTGAATACTTATGTACATGTGATTTCTTAGTTTTTTATTTTTAATAAATTTGCAAAAATTTCAAAAACGTTTTTTTTTTTCACATTGTCATTATGGGGTATTGTGTGTAGAATTTTGAGTGAAAAAAATGAATGTATTCCAGTTTGGAATAAGGCTGTAACATAACAAAATATGTAAAAAGTGAAGCGCTGTGAATACTTTCCGGATGCACTGTATTATCTCTTCTGAATTTCCACACAGCTCTGAGCCCGACCTGCGTGATCTCAACAAACCTCTCTTTTTCTCCAACACTTTGACCTTGCACTTCTCACTCTTCAAGATTCCCGGCTTTTTATGAGCGTAACTTTTCTTCTCTCGATCCTCTATACAGTATGTTCTACACACTCCTATGAGCTTGTCATGGCCTTCTGACACCTGTGTCTGAGTATTTGGCCCACCTATTGTGGTTCCGGGAGCAAGAGTAACTTCAATATAATGGTATGAGCCCCACAAACCTAATTACACTTTTAATTTTATTATATCTAATTTGATCTTAGTATTCCTGTCATCACCATTTCACGCCTCTCATTCTTGAATTATACCTTTTGTCTCCATTTTCCATTGTACTTTTTGGGCCCTCCATTTTGTCCTCAATCTTCGCCTAATTCAATATGTGCTCTTTATTTATAACCTCTATTTCCTTAACAAGATCATTTTAATACTCATCCTCTAGCTTGTAATTTGTTTCTGTTATACTATGCTCTTCTCACCCTTCCCTCCATTTTATCCACAGTCTCAATGTCCCTTTAATCTTCACCCCCCCCCCCCCCCCCGTTGATTGTGTTCTGCACCTTGCTGTCATAATCACTGCACTCTTCTCACCCTCTGCCTTTCTGCTCTGTTTTCCAGATATTGGGGGTAATTCCAAGTTGATCGCAGCAGGAAATTTTTTAGCAGTTGGGCAAAACCATGTGCACTGCAGGGGGGGCAGATATAACATTTGCAGAGAGAGTTAGATTTGGGTGGGTTATATTGTTTCTGTGCAGGGTAAATACTGGCTGCTTTATTTTTACACTGCAATTTAGACTGCAGATTGAACACACCACACCCAAATCTAACTCTCTCTGCACATGTCATATCTGCCTCCCCTGCAGTGCACATGGTTTTGCCCAACTGCTAACAAAGATCCTGCTGCGATCAACTCAGAATTACCCCCATTCTCACTGTGCTCTTCTCATCCCTCCCATTTATTTGTGTTCTCAGTCTTTAGGTGGTATTCAATTAAACCTGATTACTATGGGCGCGATATGCGCAATAACAGGGATCAGTTTAGAAAGGAGATTGGGCGTGATATATCATTTGAATACCACCCTTTGTGTCTTCCTCACTACCATGTTCTCACCCAGCCCCCCCACTCGTTCATGTTAGTCCCAGTCTCCCATCACCCTCACTGCACTCTTATCTCTCTGTTAGTCTCAGCTTCCCATTACCCTCACTGTACTCTCCGCTCTGCATCCCTCCTCGTTAGTCTCATTCTCCCAAAACTCACACTGCACTCTCCTCATTCCTTCTTGTTAATCACAGTCTCCTATTACCCTCACTGTACTCTCCTCGTCCCTCCTTGTTAATCACAGTCTCCTATCACCCTCACAGTACTCTCCTCATCCCTCCTTGTTAGTCTCAGCTTTCCATTACCCTCACTGCCCTCTTCATTCCACCATGTTAGTCTCAGTCTGCCATCATCCTCACTGCACTCATCCCTCCATGTTAGTCTCAGTCTCCCATCTCCCTCCATGTTAGTCTCAGTCTCCCATCTCCCTCCATGTTAGTCTCAGTCTCCCATCTCCCTCCATGTTAGTCTCAGTCTCCCATCTCCCTCCATGTTAGTCTCAGTCTCCCATCTCCCTCCATGTTAGTCTCAATCTCCCATCGCCCTCAATGCACTCTCCTCATCCCTCCATGTTAGTCTCTGTCTCCCATAATACTCAATGCACTATCCTCATCCCTCCATGTTAGTCTAAGTCCCCCATTACCCTTACTGCACTCTCCGTATCCCTCCTTGTTAGTCTCAGCTTCCCATTACCCTCGCAGCACTCTTCTTATCCCTGCTTGTTAGTCTCAGCTTCCCATTACCCTCACTGCACTCTCCTCTTCCCTCCTTGTTAGTCTCAGTCTCCCATCGCCCTCAATGCACTCATCCCTCCATATTAGTCTCAGTCTCCCATCTCCCTCCATGTTAGTCTCAGTATCCCATCGCCCTCAATGCACTCTCCTCATCCCAGTGTCGGACTGGGGCATGTAGGGCCCACCGGGAGAATGCAGTGGTAGGGGCCCATGTTTAGGGGTGTGGTCTGCCGCCTCATTAGTTTGACTAACCATTAGAGAGTGCAACATCTGGGCCCCTTCATAAATATATACAGTAAATGCAGCTGCTGCATGCATGATAATGTTCCAGATTAATAACAGCAATGCACTGTAGAAAATACACCATAGTACAGTATAAGGTAACATATGTATAGTGTAAAATTCAAGTGCACAGTCCAGAACCTGATCTTTAGAGCAGGAGGTGGGCCCCCAGGCAGTGGGGCCCACCGGTGGTTTCCCCTGTACCCCTGTGGGCCAGTCCAAGCCTACCTCATCCCTCCTTTTTAGTCTCAGTTTCTCATTACCCTCACTGCACTCTACTCATCTCTCCATGTTAGTCTCAGTCTCCCATTACCCTCACTGTACTCTCCTCATCCCTCCATGTTAGTCTCGGTCCCCCATCACCCTCACTGCACTCTCCTCATCCCTCCATGTTAGTCTCTGTCCCCCATCACCCTCACTGCACTCTCCTCATCCCTCCATGTTAGTCTCAGTCTCCCATTACCCTCACTGCACTCTCCTCATCCCTCCATGTTAGTCTCTGTCCCCCATCACCCTCACTGCACTCCTCATTCCTCCATGTTAGTCTCAGTCTCCCATTACCCTCACTGTACTCTCCTCATCCCTCCATGTTAGTCTCAGACTCCCATTACCCTCACTGTATTCTACTCATCCCTCCATGTTAGTCTCGGTCTCCCATCACCCTCACTGTATTCTACTCATCCCTCCATGTTAGTCTCAGTCCTCCATTACCCTCACTGTATTCTACTCATCCCTCCATGTTAGTCTCGGTCTCCCATTACCCTCACTGTACTCTCCTCATCCCTCCATGTTTGTCTCGGCCCCCCATACCCTCACTGCACTCTCCTCATCCCTCCTTGTTAGTCTCGGTCCCCCATCACCCTCACTGCACTCTCCTCATCCTTCTTTAGTCTCAGTCTCACTGTCTCAGTCTCACTGCACTCTCCTCATCCCTCCATGTTAGTCTCAGACTCCCATTACCCTCACTGTATTCTACTCATCCCTCCATGTTAGTCTCGGTCTCCCATTACCCTCACTGTACTCTCCTCATCCCTCCATGTTTGTCTCGGCCCCCCATACCCTCACTGCACTCTCCTCATCCCTCCTTGTTAGTCTCTGTCCCCCATCACCCTCACTGCACTCTCCTCGTCCTTCTTTAGTCTCAGTCTCACTGTCTCCGTCTCACTGCACTCTCCTCATCCCTCCATGTTAGTCTCAGTCTCCGATCACCCTCACAGCACTCTCCTTATCCCTCCATGTTGTTCTCAGCCTACCTGAAGCTGTATATTAATGGTTTCTGCAGTGCAGCACCTGTGATTTCTTTCCACACTGTCTTGTATCCCTATTGCCATACACTCTCCTATCTCATCTCCTATGTGTTGTTTTATTACAAAACACCTTAAATTCCTATTTCACCATTCTACTGGGCAAATCACAATTCAGTAAATCTGTAACGTGACCAATCAGTTCCGCCTGTATGTTGTCAGTTTGGGATTACTGAGCTGTGGGCCAGTTTGTGATGACTACTAGCTAAATGTGGGTCAGCTTGGAATGACTAGCTGAGGGTCAGTTTGGGGTAACCTGGCTGATTGCTAGATGTAAAAGCCTGTATATTACCAGCATGTGACATTAGGTGTAGGTGTATACGCTGGTTTCTGGTTAGTCTGTAGCATGCTTTTATTTGTAAGTAACTGCTGAGTATCTCATCCCCACTATCATGTACTGTGTAGCTGCATGGTGTTGCAAGGAGTTAAGTGTGTTTCCTGGGGTGGAGACATACTGCGCTCTTCTCCAGGTCTCCATGGCAACACAGAAAGGCATCCACTGGGAGGGGTATGGCCGAGCGCCAGAATGAGAGCTACCCAGAGTCCCAGAATCCTTTGCTGGATGTTTGCCCAAGCAACAGCGAAACAGTGTGAATAGAATTGTGTCTATTTATCTAGCTTAAACGTACACACTCAGGATTCCAAGAACCCCGATTCCAGGCATCTAATAATTGCACAAGGGGAAAATGATATGAACAGTAGCAGTGGTATAAAGTCCTGTGTGAGCTACCCTATCATCCAGGGGCAGCATGCACCAATATACACATTATGACTACAGTACATCACCTAAAATGTACAACAGCAGCCACTGCCAACGCCCCACCCCATGTGACAGTGCCAGATTCTCTACTAGGAAAGCAAAAAGTGGCGGCCTCTCTGCTCAATGCAAAGGGCCAGTACCAGCCTTTCATCTCAGTGCCTAGCAGTATGTGAGCTTTTCCTCTCCCAGAATGCAGCAGTGCTAGCACCTTCACTTACAGCATATTGCCAGTGCTAGGCTTACCTCTTATACTATAACAGCAGCGCTGGTCTCTCCTCTCCCAGCACATCAACAATAGCCTCTCCTTTCCCAGCAATAATGATAGCCGCTGCTCTGCCAGCAAGCATTGGTACCTGCCTCTCCTCACCCAGGATAGCTACTATGCCAGCCTCTACACTACTAGGATAACAATAGTATTAGCCTGTCCCCTACTAAGATACCAAAAGTGCCAGCCTCCCTATTCATGTATGCAAAAGGTGCCAGTCTCTTCTTTCTCAGCATTAGTGGTGCAAGCCTCTCCCACCCTACTAGAGGTGCCAGCCTCTCCTTTCTCAGAATTAGTGGTGCAAGCCTCTCCCACCCTACCAGAGGTGCCAGCCTCTCATCTCTCAGCATTGGTGGTGCCTCTCCCACCATACTAGAGGTGCCAGTCTCTCCTTTTTCAGCATTAGCGGTGCAAGCCTCTCCCATCCTACTAGAGGTGTCGGCCTCTCCTTTCTCAGCATTAGTGGTACAAGCCTCTCCCACCCTACTAGAGATGCCGGCCTCTCCTTTCTCAGCATTAGTGATACAAGCCTCTCCCATCATACCAGAGATGCCAGCCTCTCCGGTCTCCGCATTAGTTGTGCAAGCCTCTCCCACCCTACCAGAGGTGCCAGCCTCTCCTTTCTCAGCATTAGTGGTGCAAACCTCTCCCACCATAGCAGAGGTGCCGGCCTCTCCTTTCTCAGCATTAGTGGTGCAAGCCTCTCCCACCCTACCAGAAGTGCCAGCCTCTCCTTTCTCAGTATTCGTAGCATATTAGTGATGCCAGCTTCTCCTCTCCCAACATACCAGTGATGATGTCAAATTCTCCCTTCCCAAAATATTATTAGTGTCAGCCACCACTCTCCCAGCATACTAGTGGAGACAAATTCTATTCCCAGCATACTAGTGGTGCCAGTTTCTCCTTTCTCAGCAGACTAGTGGTGCCAGTCTCCCTCCCCGAGCTTACTAGTGGTGCCAGCTTCTCCCTTCCCACCATCACAAGTGGTTCCAGCTTCTCCTCTCCCAACATTCTAGTGGTGCCAGCCTCTCCTGTCCCAGCATACTATTGGTGGCGAACTCTACTCTTCCCAGCATACTAGTGGTGCCAGCCTCTCCTGTCCCAGCATACTATTGGTGGCAGACTCTCCTCTCCCAGCACACTAGTGGTGCCAGCCTCTCCTGTACCAGCATACTATTGGTGGCAGACTCTCCTCTCCCAGCATACTAGTGGTGCCAGCCTCTCCTGTCCCAGCATACTATTGGTGGCAGACTCTACTCATCCCAGCATACTAGTGGTGCCAGCCTCTCCTGTCCCAGCATACTATTGGTGGCGGACTCTACTCTTCCCAGCATACTAGTGGTGCCAGCCTCTCCTGTACCAGCATACTATTGGTGGCGGACTCTACTCTTCCCAGCATACTAGTGGTGCCAGCCTCTCCTGTCCCAGCATACTATTGGTGGCGGACTCTACTCTTCCCAGCATACTAGTGGTGCCAGCCTCTCCTGTCCCAGCATACTATTAGTGGCAGACTCTCCTCTCCCAGCATACTAGTGGTGCCAGCCTCTCCTGTCCCAGCATACTATTGGTGGCGGACTCTACTCATCCCAGCATACTAGTGGTGCCAGCCTCTCCTGTCCCAGCATACTATTGGTGGCGGACTCTACTCTTCCCAGCACACTAGTGGGGCCAGCCTCTCCTGTCCCAGCATACTATTGGTGGCAGATTCTCCTCTCCCAGCACACTAGCGGGGCCAGCCTCTCCTAGGAACGACCATCGACCATCAATGTTTCAAATCCATCAATGGTCTATGCCCGATGTTGAATACTTTCACTATCGATGGAGGAGAACCAGATGGTATCCTGCCATTTATGGTGCAGAAATAACCAATGGATGTTTTTTTCCTATAAGGTGCTGGGTCATGGAACCTAGACCTGTCCCCAAACACAACCACAAAGCCTCCCCCCATAGTTAACCCACCCATGGCCATCACTAACCTCTCCTCTCCCAGCATACTAGTAGTGCCTCCCCTCTCCCAGCATACTACTGGTGCCAGACTCTCTTCTCCCAGCAACCTAATGGTGCCAGCCTCTCCTCTCCCAGCATACTAACGGTGCCAGCCTCTCCTCTCCCACCATTCTAATGGTACAGGCCTCTCCTCTCCCACCATGCTAGTGGTGCCAGCCTCCCCTCTCCCAGCATATTTGTGATGCCAGCCTCCCCTCCCCCACCATACTAGCGGTGCCAGCCTCTCCTATCTCACCATACTAGTGGTGCCAGACTCTCTTCCTCCCAACATGAATGGACAGGCGGTGCTTGGAGATCATCTGATCTCCAAGCAATGCCCCCGCTTGGAGATCATCTGTGTCAGTGCTTGATGTCACCAACCCTGCAATTTGCCGGGCTGGAGTGCCAGTGTAAAGGGGCCTGAGGCGGGTCGCACGTGGGAAGCATCCGTTTACGGCTTCTAGGTGTGACCGCCATTAGCAATGTGAAAGGGGTATTAGAGGGTGAGGAACGGAGTTCTTGAGACACGTCATTGTTAGTGAGAGGGTGAGGAACGGCGTTCCTGAGACATGTCATTGTTAGTGAGAGGGTGAGGAACGGCGTTCCTGAGACATGTCATTGTTAGTGAGAGGGTGAGGAACGGCGTTCCTGAGACGTCATTGTTAGTGAGAGGGTGAGGAACGGCGTTCCTGAGACACGTCATTGTTAGTGAGAGGGTGAGGAACGGCGTTCCTGAGACATCATTGTTAGTGAAAGGGTGAGGAACGGCGTTCCTGAGACATGTCATTGTTAGTGAGAGGGTGAGGAACGGCGTTCCTGAGACATGTCATTGTTAGCGAGAGGGTGAGGAACGGCGTTCCTCAGACATGTCATTGTTAGCGAGAGGGTGAGGAACGGCGTTCCTGAGACATGTCATTGTTAGCGAGAGGGTGAGGAACGGCGTTCCTCAGACATGTCATTGTTAGCGAGAGGGTGAGGAACGGCGTTCCTGAGACATGTCACTGTTAGCGAGAGGGTGAGGAACGGCGTTCCTGAGACACGTCATTGTTAGCGAGAGGGTGAGGAACGGCGTTCCTGAGACACGTCATACAATGAGATGGTGAAGAACATAGTTCCTGTAGGGAAGCAGCACTGGTGCCAGGCCCTAGTACTCTACTCGCGCCTGCTCTAATATAAATAGCAGGCAGGCTGGGCAGAGGTGTGTGACGCATTACATTCTGCTTTCCCTGCAGTGAGCGTGTCCGGACCTGCACAGGAAGCAACGCTGACACCGGGTAACGCACACTACTGAACACAGGCAGGGCCGAGACGCTAGGACTTGTAGTGCCGCCCCTCGTGTAACACGACACACAGCTACATCATGTCAGTGACACACCACGCTTCTGCTGCGGGGAGTCACGTGCTCCGGCATGGCACACGTGTCCACAGGGGCCGCAGACGGGGCGGGGGCGTGCACGGGCGCATGCGCGGGCCAATTCCAGCGACGCAACAACATGTTTGCGAAGTGGCGGTGACGTCACGGCCAGGTGGCATTCCTCGGCTGGTGGGGGCGAGGCGTCATCACGGAGGCCGGCGGCAGCGCGCACGTACGCATGCGCGGAATCCCAGCCCTGCGCGGCCCCGGCATTGCGCGCTCCAGGCGGGCTGCGGCTTGCAGAGAAGCAGAGACTGAGGAGAGAGCAGAGCACGGAGCGGAGTACACATACGGCCGCCAGTCCCGGAGCAGCTCCAGCGTTCTCCACACTGCCCCTGGAGACAGCCTCCCCGCGGGGGCCCCCCGCCCTGTGCAGCATGTCAGCAGCACAGGTGTCCTCGTCACGCCGGCAGTCCTGCTACCTGTGTGACCTGCCACGCATGCCATGGGCCATGATCTGGGACTTCACTGAGCCAGTCTGCCGTGGCTGTGTCAACTATGAGGGTGCAGACCGGATAGAGTTCGTCATCGACACCGCGCGCCAGCTAAAGCGCAGCCATGGCTTCCAGGATGGCCGCTCTCCGGGGCCACAGGGGCCCAGCTCTGGTGGGGCGGCTAAACAGCACCCAGCTGTGCAGGCGGCGCTGACCGCCAAGGACACGGCGCAGCTCAACCACTTGGATGGAGCCTCGAAGGCTGCGGCGTCTGGATTGGAGAGGTATGGACTGGCCACAGACCGCGGTCGCTTTGAATACCTGGCCGCTGCTGCACGGCTTCCCAATGGCCTTAACGGGTTCCCGAAACCAGGCGAGGATGGGCCCCCGGAACTGAATCGTCAGAGCCCAAATTCTCGTGGTCGCACGGGGCATGGATTAATCCCACAGTTGGCACCCGGGCAGCTGAGTGTCCCCCCAAATCTGCTCCCTCAGACCTTGCTTAATGGCCCACCAACAGCCTCTTCGTCTGGTAACCCCCATGTACTTGGAAGAGGTCCCGCTGGCTCTAGTGGCCTCAGTGTCCCCCCACCCCCTACAGCAACCTCTTCTGGTGACCCCAAGCGTCCAGGTTCTGTGTCCAGCACTGACCAAGAGCGGGAGTTGAAGGAAAAACAGCGGAATAGTGAGGCTTTGTCCGAACTTACAGAGAGCCTGCGTAGCCGGGCAGAGGAGTGGGCAGGGAAGCCCAAGCCTGTACGGGATGCTTTGCTCACCCTATCTGCATGTACACCTTTTGATGTTCGTTTCAAAAAAGACCATGCTTTGCTGGGACGAGTCTTTGCCTTTGATGCTACATCCAAGCCAGGCTTGCTGGACTATGAGCTAAAACTGTTCGTGGAGTATCCTAGCGGCTCACTTAATGTGTTCAGCTCAGCTTCTGGTGTAGCCAAGCAGATGTACCAGGACTGCATGAAGGACTTTGGACGTGGTCTGTCGTCTGGCTTCAAGTACCTGGAATACGAAAGGAAGCATGGCTCTGGAGATTGGCGTTTACTTGGAGACTTGCTACCTGAGTCAGTACGCTTCTTTAAAGAAATGGTTGGAGCGGACATGCTACCACAGCCCTACCTTGACCCTGGCTGTCCCATGCTGCCGAGTGCCCTTGTGAACCTTCCGCGGGCCCTTGCGGCAGCTGCTGCGGCTGCATCCTCCTCCGCTGGTGGAAGCAGTCAAGCTAGAGGTGGATCGAGGAAACGCAAAGCATCACCTGAACCAGATTCTGCCGAGGGACAGATGTGGATCACTGGGCAACCGGATGGTATAAAACAGTTGAGCTTAGCAGCTGCTGGAGGGACTCCGTCCTCGTCCTCTTCAGCATCATCATATGGCGGCCCTGCTCCACCACCTCCACCGCCGCCTCTTGGCCCTGGGCACCTTCAACGAACCACCCCACCCGAGAGTGCCCCACCAAGTGGCCCCTCACCAATGGCAGCACTGCAATCAGTTACAGACACTTTGGGCACTGCTCATTCCCCCAAGGATGGACAGGCTGGTGGGGTACCGCCGGTGCACTCCACCACCTCATCTGCTCGAAGGAACAGCAGCAGCCCGGTCTCGCCGGCATCGAGGCGCCTGAATTCTCGCAATGGTGGGGGCTCAGCGGAACTCAGCCTACAAGTGGCACCTGCTGGGGGGGCTCCTCACCCGGGAATGGACCAAGTGCACCCCCAGAACATTCCTGACTCTCCCATGGCCAACAGTGGGCCTCTATGCTGCACCATTTGCCATGAGCGTTTGGAGGACACACACTTTGTCCAGTGCCCATCTGTACCCAGCCACAAATTCTGCTTTCCCTGCTCGCGGGAAAGTATCAAGGCCCAGGGAGCAACGGGTGAGGTTTACTGCCCAAGTGGAGAGAAGTGCCCCCTGGTCGGATCCAATGTTCCTTGGGCTTTCATGCAGGGGGAAATTGCCACAATCCTTGCAGGGGATGTAAAGGTGAAAAAGGAGAGAGACCCATAGTATAGTAAGAGTGGAATTCACTTGTATGTACAGCACCTCATCTATAACCTGCAGACCAAGGACAGGCTCCAGGATGCGGTGACGAGGAAACTGGACATCATATATTTACATCTAATTCGGTTTATCCCACTCCCCTGGGTCAGCCTGCAAACATACATGAGGCGGTGATTTTCCCAGATGTGACTTCCATCAGTCACCAGTTTTGGGGGCCATTTGGGATTTGGAACCGTGAAATTGAACAGTTTGTACTATTCATCTTTTTGGGGGATAATGTGCCGGAGTTTTATCATGACGAAGTAAAAGAAGAAGAGAAAACACACACACACAAAAAAAAAAAGAGACGTGTGAGAGACAGGACTTGAGACCCGGTGCGTGTACGTCCCAGGAGCGGAAAGCAGGATTGAAGCTGTATAAAGCGTTTGCAGAACCCGAGCTTGACTGTTGGGCTGGATGTTCATAAAAACTTAGTCTTATGTACAGATCTTATTTTTGTGGTGTTTCAGGAGTTTGAGACACTTGTTATGTAAACTTCATTTGAAGGGTGACACAAATCATGTTTGGGTGTTGTGGGATATTATCTGTCCTATCTCCCCCCCTCCCCCCCCCATTTTATTTTCCCCCCCTTTTTACTCTCCCCTCCCTCCCTCCATTTTTCCAGCTTCTGTGGCAAGTGTGTCCACTAGGTAATGGTCCTAGCACTTAGCAATGCTGCTGGTATTTTGTGATGTGCGCACTCCTCTCCAGTCCGAGGGGTGGACGGTGAATCTATTAAATCTTTAAAACAAAACCTATCCCCGTTTTCCTTTGAGGTGGGTGTGACTGACACATCACACAATGTTATTTTTTCCCGTCCCCATTATGGTGAAGTTGTTTTTTTTTCCACTGATACTACGGGAGGGTGTATAATCCAGTGTAATTATCCGTTTGCAGGTTGCTGCAGGTCTACACAATGCAATTTTAATTGGTTTAACCCGGCAAGTGCTGGCAGTAACTGCTGTCTCTTGGCCAGTAAAGGGTTGCGTGTTTATGTTTATATATATTTCCATATATATAATTATAAACATATACGTACATATATATAAATATATATATATATTCTTTTTGCACGGATGCTTTTAAGCAGTAGAGCAAATTGCTATCTGTACATTTAGGGTGGGATACATTTTTTTTTGTTTTTGTCCAGAATACATTTCTGTAGTAAAACAGACCACTGTTATGTGCCTTCGAGCTGATTACATTGTAATAAATTTGATTCATATTACTGCTTTCGGAAAGTTCCTGTTTTATTTTGATTACACCGAAATGCCAAGTACAGTACAGTAGCGGTTAATCTGCTCCGCCCCCCAGACTGGTGGTCTCTGCTTGGTTCATCTCACCCACCCTGGTTGTCTGTCTCTCCTGGTGTCACACTGTATCACTATTACTAAATGTCATCTTTGTGTCTGAATAGGGAAATGAGCGACCAATGATCAGTGCCTCTGGTTTGTTTTGTTTTTTGTTTCTTTTTTTTTTTCTTTACATTTAATGACATCTACTTGATACATTTTAGTATTGTATATGTGTCTGTAGCAAGTGCAGCTGTCAGTAAAAAGATTGTTTTACTGACTCCGGTCGTGTTTGTTTCGTGTACCTTGTCCTTGGATGTGTTGCAGGCTCACAGGCGTGTGTGTGTGTGTAGCGTGTTGTATGTTGCGTGCCTCCCTGGCTGTTTGTGTTCTCCCAGCACACGTGTGGCTCCAGTATGTTTCCCTGTGACCAGGGGTAGTGTCTTGTACGCTGCTGTAGTAATATGGTGGATGGATTCTTCAAGCAGACGCTGATTAAGCATTTTTCTGTCTCTCTCTCTTATAAGGTCCCCATCCCCCACCAGCTTAGTGTAACCCTTTCCTGAGCTGCAGGCTTCCACGTCTCCCCTGCCTGATGGCTCCTGTGTATTTATAGCTGTGATATAATTAGTGTAAGGATTGTATACAGCACATGGAGGTAATAATGTTGAGTCATTGGTGGAGGAGGGGAGCTGAGCTTTCCGCTTTCACCAGTGGTTTAAATGTCAGAAATGGTCACCTTGGAAATTAATTGGGGAATGAAGGTCATTAAAGAGACATTGGGGGTGTAACACTGATTTGAATGGTGGTGGTAGGCTTAGAAGTGCTTCTCAGGCTAAGAATTTTGGGGTGTCCTAGTATGTAGCCTGTGTTGTACACTGGGTGGGGGTGGGGTGCAGGGCTGGAACTAAGGTGGTGTGTGCACTCAGCTGCAGTGCTGAATGGGGGAGGAACAGCATGGAGGTGTACTGGACAATGTCTTATAGTATGAAGCGGTAATAACCCCCATATCACGGCAGATATTGCTTAACGGTGTAGTGAGCCGCCTCTGCTGTAATATGGAGGGTTAGGAGCAATCTTTGTTTCTGCTGCAATATGATATAGGGTGTAAGCAGTGTGTGCTGTGAGATGGAGGTACAGGGTATAATAAACAGTCTGGCCCGTAATAGGGGGAATACCAGGTGTAATCAGCAGTATGGGATGTAATATTAGTGCTACTGTGCGTGATCAGCTGTGTGTTCTGTAATATGAGGGGTGCAATGAGCAGTCCCTGCTGTAATACGGTAGTGTGTAATCAGCAATCTGGGCTGTAATATGAGGGGTGCTGGTATCCGTTCACATGGTCGACCATGTTATTGTCGACAGTCATTAGGTCGACCACTATTGGTCGACATTGACATGGTCGACATGGACACATGGCCGACACATGAAAGGTCGACACATGAAAAGGTCGACATGAGTTTTAACTTTTTTTCCTTTTGGGGAACTTTTCCATACTTTACGATCCACATGGACTACGATTGGAACGGTAAAGTGTGCCGAGCGAAGCGGTAGCGGAGTGAAGGCACCATGCCCGAAGATGCGAGGGGACGCGGTGCACTAATTGGGGTTCCCAGTCACTTTACGCAAAAAATGACACCCAAAAAAGGTAAAAAAATCATGTCGACCTTTTCATGTGTCGACCATTTTCACGTCGACCATGTGTCCATGTCGACCATGTCAATGTCGACCAATAGTGGACGACCTAATGACTGTCGACCATAACATGGTCGACCATTCATACCGGAACCAGGGGTGCTACAGGGTGTACTGAACTGTCTCTACTATAATATGGGAGATTATTGGGTGTAATCAGCAATCGGCTGTAATATGTGCGGTGCTACAGGGTGTACTGAGCAGTCTCTGCTGTAATATGGTAGTATGGGGTGGAATCGGCTGTAATATGAGGGGTGATACAGGGTGTACTGAGCAGTATCTGCTGTAATATGGTAGTATGGGGTGGAATCGGCTGTAATATGAGGGGTGATACAGGGTGTACTGAGCAGTCTTTGCTGTAATATGGTAGTATGAGGTGCTATCGGCAATCGGTTGTAATAGGGGTGCTACAGGGTGTACTAAACAGTCTTTGCTATAATATGGTAGTATGGGGTGTAATATGGTAGTATGGGGTGGAATCGGCTATAATATGAGGGGTGCTACAGGTTGCACTTAGCAGTCTCTGCTGTAATACAGGAGATATCAGGAGTAATAAGTAGTGTGTGCTGTGATATGGGGCATGCTTATGTAATGAGCAATCTATGGTGTAATGGGGTGCAGTACGTAGCCTCTTCTGCAATAGGGGAGCTACAGGTTGTACTAAGCAGTCTCTGCTATAATCTGTGGGGTGCTAGAGGGTGTACTGAGCAGTCTCTGCTGTAATATGAGGGGTGCTAGAGGGTGTACTGAGCAGTCTGCTGTAATATGAGGGGTGCTAGAGGGTGTACTGAGCAGTGCCTGCTGTAATATGAGGGGTGCTAGAGGGTGTACTGAGCAGTATCTGCTGTAATATGAGGGGTGCTAGAGGGTGTACTGAGCAGTCTCTGCTGTAATATGAGGGGTGCTACAGGGTGTACTGAGCAGTGTCTGCTGTAATACAGGAGAAATCAGGAGGAATAATCAGTGTGTACTGTGATATGGGTGTAATCAGCAGTCTTTCCTGTGATATGAGGCGTGCTGAGGGTGTGATGTGGTGCGTATGGGGTGCAATGCGTAGCCTCTTCTGTAATAGGGGTGCTGCAGGGTGTCTTGAACTGGCTGTGTTGTAATATGGGAGTAAATGGTATAATCAGCAGTCTGCTATTATATGGGGGCACAGGATGTAATGAGCAAGCCTGTGCTGTACTAAGGGCAATTACAGGTTATAATAAACTGCTGCAATATAGGGTGACACAGGGCGTAATGAGCAGTCTGTGCTGTAATATGGGGAGTACGGGGTGTAATGAGCAGCCTGTGCTGTACTAAGGGCAATTACAGGTTATAATAAACTGCTGCAATATAGGAGGATATGGGGTGTAATGAGCAGCCTGTGCTGTAATATGCAGAGTACAGGGTGTAACGAGTAGCCTGTGCTGTAATATGGGGGAGTACGGGGTGTAACGAGTAGCCTGTGCTGTAATATGGGGAGTATGGGGTGTAATGAGCAGACTGTGCTGTAATATTGGGTGTAATGAGCAGACTGTGCTGTAATATGGGGAGTATGGGGCGTAATGAGCAGTCTGTGCTGTAATATGGGGAGTACGGGGTGTAATGAGCAGCCTGTGCTGTAATATGGGGAGTACGGGGTGTAATGAGCAGCCTGTGCTGTAATATGGGGAGTATGGGGTGTAATATGGGTAGTACGGGGTGTAATGAGCAGCCTGTGCTGTAATATGGGGAGTACGGGGTGTAATGAGCAGCCTGTGCTGTAATATGGGGTGTAATGAGCAGCCTGTGCTGTAATATGGGGAGTACGGGGTGTAATGAGCAGCCTGTGCTGTAATATGGGGAGTACGGGGTGTAATGAGCAGCATGTGCTGTAATATGGGGAGTACGGGGTGTAATGAGCAGCCTGTGCTGTAATATGGGGAGTACGGGGTGTAATGAGCAGCCTGTGCTGTAATATGCAGAGTACGGGGTGTAATGAGCAGCCTGTGCTGTAATATGGGGAGTATGGGGTGTAATGAGCAGACTGTGCTGTATTATGGGTAGTACGGGGCGTAAGGAGCAGTCTGTGCTGTAATATGGGGAGTACGGGGTGTAATAAGCAGCCTGTGATGTAATATGGGGTGTAATGAGCAGCCTGTGCTGTAATATGGGGAGTACGGGGTATAATGAGCAGCCTGTTCTGTAATATGGGGAGTACGGGGTGTAATGAGCAGCCTGTGCTGTAATATGGGGGGTATGGGGTGTAATGAGCAGCCTGTGCTGTAATATGGGGGTACGGGGTGTAATGAGCAGCCTGTGCTGTAATATGGGGGGTACGGGGTGTAATGAGCAGCCTGTGCTGTAATATTGGGGGTACGGGGTGTAATGAGCAGCCTGTGCTGTAATATTGGGGGTACGGGGTGTAATGAGTAGCCTGTGCTGTAATATTGGGGGTATGGGGTGTAATGAGCAGCCTGTGCTGTAATATTGGGGGTATGGGGTGTAATGAGCAGCCTGTGCTGTAATATTGGGGATACGGGGTGTAATGAGCAGCCTGTGCTGTAATATTGGGGGTACGGGGTGTAATGAGCAGCCTGTGCTGTAATATGGGGAGTATGGGGTGTAATGAGCAGCCTGTGCTGTAATATGGGGAGTATGGGGTGTAATGAGCAGCCTATGCTGTAATATGGGGTGTAATGAGCAGCCTGTGCTGTAATATGCAGAGTACAGGGTGTAATGAGTAGCCTGTGCTGTAATATGGGGAGTACGGGGTGTGTAATGAGCAGCCTGTGCTGTAATATTGGGTGTAATGAGCAGACTGTGCTGTAATATGGGGAGTATGGGGTGTAATGAGCAGACTGTGCTGTAATATGGGGAGTACGGGGTGTAATGAGCAGCCTGTGCTGTAATATGGGGAGTACTGGGTGTAATGAGCAGCCTGTGCTGTAATATGGGGAATACGGGGTGTAATGAGCAGCATGTGCTGTACTGTGGGGAGTACGGGGTGTAATGAGCAGCTTTTGCTGTAATATGGGGAGTACAGGGTGTAATGAGCAGCCTGTGCTGTAATATGCGGAGTATGGGGTGTAATGAGCAGCCTGTGATGTATTATGGGGAGTATGGGGTGTAATGAGTAGCCTGTGATGTGATATGCGGAGTATGGGGTGTAATGAGCAGCCTGTGCTGGAATATGGGGAGTATGGGGTGTAATGAGCTGCCTGTGCTGTAATATGGGAGGTACGGGGTGTAATGAGCAGCCTGTGCTGTAATATGGGGTGTAATGAGCAGCCTGTGCTGTAATATGGGGTGTAATGAAGAGCCTGTGATGTATTATGGGGAGTATGGGGTGTAATGAGCAGCCTGTGATGTAATATTGGGGGTATGGGGTGTAATGAGCAGCCTGTGATGTAATATTGGGGGTATGGGGTGTAATGAGCAGCCTGTGCTGTAATATGGGGAGTACGGGGTGTAATGAGCAGCCTGTGATGTAATATTGGGGGTACGGGGTGTAATGAGTAGCCTGTGATGTAATATGGGGAGTACGGGGTGTAATGAGCAGCCTGTGCTGTAATATGGGGGGTACGGGGTGTAATGAGCAGCCTGTGCTGTAATATGGGGGGTACGGGGTGTAATGAGCAGCCTGTGCTGTAATATGGGAGGTACGGGGTGTAATGAGCAGCCTGTGCTGTAATATGGGGGGTACGGGTTGTAATGAGCAGCCTGTGCTGTAATATGGGGAGTACGGGGTGTAATGAGCAGCCTGTGCTGTACTGTAGGGGGTACGGGGTGTAATGAGCAGCCTGTGCTGTAATTTGGGGGGTATGGGATGTAATGAGCAGCCTGTGCTGTAATATGGGGAGTACGGGGTGTAATGAGCAGCCTGTGCTGTAATATGGGGGGTATGGGGTGTAATGAGCAGCCTGTGCTGTAATATGGGGGTACGGGTGTAATGAGCAGCCTGTGCTGTAATATGGGGGGTACGGGGTGTAATGAGCAGCCTGTGCTGTAATATTGGGGGTACGGGGTGTAATGAGCAGCCTGTGATGTAATATTGGGGGTATGGGGTGTAATGAGCAGCCTGTGATGTAATATTGGGGGTATGGGGTGTAATGAGCAGCCTGTGCTGTAATATGGGGAGTACGGGGTGTAATGAGCATCCTGTGATGTAATATTGGGGGTACGGGGTGTAATGAGTAGCCTGTGATGTAATATGGGGAGTACGGGGTGTAATGAGCTGCCTGTGCTGTAATATGGGGGGTACGGGGTGTAATGAGCAGCCTGTGCTGTAATATGGGGGGTACGGGGTGTAATGAGCAGCCTGTGCTGTAATATGGGAGGTACGGGGTGTAATGAGCAGCCTGGGCTGTAATATGGGGGGTACGGGTTGTAATGAGCAGCCTGTGCTGTAATATGGGGAGTACGGGGTGTAATGAGCAGCCTGTGCTGTACTGTAGGGGGTACGGGGTGTAATGAGCAGCCTGTGCTGTAATTTGGGGGGTATGGGATGTAATGAGCAGCCTGTGCTGTAATATGGGGAGTACGGGTTTGTAATGAGCAGCCTGTGCTGTAATATGGGGAGTACGGGATGTAATGAGTAGCCTGTGCTGTAATATGGGATGTAATGAGCAGCCTGTGCTGAAATATGGGGGGTATGGGATGTAATGAGCAGCCTGTGATGTAATATTGGGGGTATGGGGTGTAATGAGCAGCCTGTTATGTAATATTGGGGGTATGGGGTGTAATGAGCAGCCTGTGCTGTAATATGGGGAGTACGGGGTGTAATGAGCAGCCTGTGATGGAATATTGGGGGTATGGGGTGTAATGAGCAGCCTGTGATGATATATGGGGGGTATGGGATGTAATGAGCAGCCTGTGATGTAATATTGGGGGTATGGAGTGTAATGAGCAGCCTGTGATGTAATATTGGGAGTACGGGGTGTAATGAGCAGCCTGTGATGTAATATTGGGAGTACGGGGTGTAATGAGCAGCCTGTGATGTAATATTGGGGGTATGGGGTGCAATGAGCAGCCTGTGATGTAATATTGGGGGTATGGGGTGTAATGAGCAGCCTGTGATGTAATATTGGGGGTATGGGGTGTAATGAGCAGCCTGTGATGTAATATTGGGGGTATGGGGTGTAATGAGCAGCCTGTGATGTAATATGGGGGGTATGGGATGTAATGAGCAGCCTGTGATGTAATATTGGGGGTATGGGGTGTAATGAGCAGCCTGTGCTGTAATATTGGGGGTATGGAATGTAATGAGCAGCCTGTGATGTAATATTGGGGGTACGGGGGTGTAATGAGCAGCCTGTGCTGTAATATGGGATGTAATGAGCAGCCTGTGCTGTAATATGGGATGTAATGAGCAGCCTGTGCTGTAATATGGGGGGTATGGGGTGTAATGAGCAGCCTGTGCTGTAATATTGGGGGTATGGGGTGTAATGAGCAGCCTGTGATGTAATATGGGGTGTAATGAGCAGCCTGTGCTGTAATATGGGATGTAATGAGCAGCCTGTGCTGTAATATGGGGGGTATGGGGTGTAATGAGCAGCCTGTGCTGTAATATGGGGAGTACAGGGTGTAATGAGCAGCCTGTGATGTAATATGGGGATATGGGGTGTAATGAGCAGCATGTGCTGTAATATGGGGGGTATGGGGTGTAATGAGCAGCCTGTGCTGTAATATGGGGGGTATGGGATGTAATGAGCAGCCTGTGCTGTAATATGGGGTGTAATGAGCAGCCTGTGCTGTAATATGGGGGTATGGGATGTAATGAGCAGCCTGTGCTGTAATATGGGGGGTATGGGATGTAATGAGCAGCCTGTGCTGTAATATGGGATGTAATGAGCAGCCTGTGCTGTAATATGGGGGGTATGGGATGTAATGAGCAGCCTGTGCTGTAATATGGGATGTAATGAGCAGCCTGTGCTGTAATATGGGGGGTATGGGGTATAATGAGCAGCCTGTGCTGTAATATGGGGGGTATGGGGTGTAATGAGCAGCCTGTGATGTAATATTGGGGGTATGGGGTGTAATGATCAGCCTGTGATGTAATATTGGGGGTATGGGGTGTAATGAGCAGCCTGTGATGTAATATTGGGGGTATGGGGTGTAATGAGCAGCCTGTGATGTAATATTGGGGGTATGGGGTGTAATGAGCAGCCTGTGATGTAATATTGGGGGTATGGGGTGTAATGAGCAGCCTGTGATGTAATATTGGGGGTATGGGATGTAATGAGCAGCCTGTGATGTAATATTGGGGGTATGGGGTGTAATGAGCAGCCTGTGATGTAGTATTGGGGGTATGGGGTGTAATGAGCAGCCTGTGCTGTAATATGGGGGTACGGGGTGTAATGAGCAGCCTGTGCTGTAATATGGGGGGTACGGGGTGTATTGAGCAGCCTGTGATGTAATATTGGGGGTATGGGGTGTAATGAGCAGCCTGTGATGTATTATTGGGGGTATGGGGTGTAATGAGCAACCTGTGATGTAATATTGGGGGTACGGGTGTAATGAGCAGCCTGTGATGTAATATTGGGGGTACGGGGTGTAATGAGCAGCCTGTGCTGTAATATGGGATGTAATGAGCAGCCTGTGATGTAATATTGGGGGTACGGGGTGTAATGAGCAGCCTGTGCTGTAATATGGGATGTAATGAGCAGCCTGTGATGTAATATGGGGGGTATGGGGTGTAATGATCAGCCTGTGATGTAATATTGGGGGTATGGGGTGTAATGAGCAGCCTGTGATGTAATATTGGGGGTACGGGGTGTAATGAGCAGCCTGTGATGTATTATTGGGGGTATGGGGTGTAATGAGCAGCCTGTGATGTATTATTGGGGGTATGGGGTGTAATGAGCAGCCTGTGATGTAATATTGGGGGTATGGGGTGTAATGAGCAGCCTGTGATGTAATATTGAGGGTATGGGGTGTAATGAGCAGCCTGTGATGTAATATTGGGGGTACGGGGTGTAATGAGCAGCCTGTGCTGTACTGTGGGGTGTACGGGGTGTAATGAGCTGCCTGTGCTGTGGGGGGGTGTACAGGGTGTAATGAGCATTACAGAGTTGAATGGGAGTCCGTTATGAGGGCGATTCTTGCGTGTTTTGGCACGGTGCACACTCCGGAGCAGAATGCACACAACTATGGGGCAGATGTATTAAGCCTGCAGAAGTGATAAAGCAGTGATAAGTGGAAGGTGATAACGCACCAGCCAATTAGCTCCTATCACCTTCCACTTATCACTGCTTTATCACTTCTCCAGGCTTAGTACATCTCCCCTATGGCCAATGCTGCACCGCCTCATGAGGCTTAGGGGCAGTAATTGTGTGGTGACCTGATGCTCGCATGTGGACAATGTACAGTGAGAACGCGCCAGTGCAATTGTGGACTACGCAGAGCTGCCAGCTGTTTTCAGACATATATTTAATATATGCATTTGTATCCGTGCAGACAAAGTGGGAGTAGTTGCGCCCGACTTACGTTCAAGTCGTCATCCAAGCCCCAGCTTTTGGATTATACTGGCAAGTTGTTTACAGAATAACACAGCGAGGCCTTCCACCATCATTACATGTAGATATTACCCATCACGTAGTGTTTCCAAGCTGTGGCTTAACACCTCGTTAATCAGCCATTAGCCAGTGTACTTCTTATTAATGCTTCACTGTAATACTATTTCCATTGTGTACTAAACGTGTTTCACGAGTGGGCGAGGCTAGGAGCAGCCTGTAGCAATCGTAGGATTAAGGGTAACGGCCAAGTGTGAGAAAGCAGAAGTGTGAGCCAGCATTACAGTGGGTGCTGGGTCTGTCCACGCTCGCTGAGCACATTATTTCATGCACAGTAATCATAACAGGAAAAACAGACGTGAAATCTGCCTTTGTGTGATGAAACCGTTACTTTCAGTTTTACTGCAGGCTGTCTGTCTGTGCTGCTATAGTCAGGTGGGCGCAGGTGCTTGCAGCATGACCGACGAGACCCGAATGGGTGGTGCGGATACTTTAGGGCAGATGTGACCAAAAGGTAGATCGCGATCCTACGGTAGCTCGCGGACCATCAGCCGGTAGATTGCGACAGACTTAGAAAATAACTGTAAGGAGCTTGCTGCCGCGGCTTCTCTTCATAGTTCCCAGGGATGCAGTGTGCGGGTGCGCAGGTGACGGAATGACGTCACCTGTGATGGGAGGAGCCTGGGCGCTAGTTGGATCTAGTTTGATCCAGCCGGCGGTAGCGACGACAGGAGAAGCAGCCAGCGGGAAGCCATGCAGCGTGAAAGCGGGAGTCCTGACTGCGGGGAGAGGGAGGACTGAAGCTATGCAAAGGGGGGTTTCTTCACAGGAGGAGGGACGATCTGCAAAGGGGGGGGGGTGATTTGCACAGAGCGTGGTATCGCAACAAACCTTTTTTTTTTTTTTTTTTTTATTATACAAGGGGGAATCTGCAAAGAGTGGAGGATCTGTACAGATAGGATTATTGTACGGGGGGCTTTTATGCAGGGGACTGGAAGGGGTGTATCTGCACAAAGGGGGATCTGCAAAGGGGGGGGGGATTTGCACAGAAGGGGGTTATTTGATGTTGTCATTCTTAATGCTATTTTGAAATGTGAGCATTATTGTTGGTGTTATTTGATACAGATCACCGGTAAGTAAGTGAACAAAAAGTAGACCCCGGGTCCCAAATGTCCGGCCACCCCTGCATTAGGGAATTGTAAAATTTGTATAGTATAACCTCTTCCTGTCAATCACACTCCGATCACTTCAACAATGAAAAATTCTTAGTTCAGACGTGAGTTAATCTACTAAGTTTTGTGCTAAAATACTTAGCGCATGCGCACTGCGTACCATGCGCATGCGCATTTTTGCTTTAATCGCTCCGTTGCGAAAATCGGCAACGAGCGAACAACTCGGAATGACCCCCCTTATGCAGGGGCGTACTACGTTTTCTTATAGAACACTGTGCTCCTTAGTGTTTCGGCACCACCCCTCCTGTCTGTCAGAAGAAAGGGGTGGCATGGGTGTAGCAAACCTGTGCATCTAGCCTGAGAGATAAGGTGTTGTGCAATGAGAGGAGCCTATAATGGAACATAATAACTACTTCCGAGTGCCAGTGACATGATTTATGTAATACCGATCTGTCTATGCTAAGAGATTTGGAACAGTTTTCTTTTCTTTTCTTTTTTTAGAGGGGAAGGGGGGGTGACGGTTGGCTCTGAAGATTAGCGTGATACATGCACCTTCATTTTAGCAGCCAGCTCAGCAGGCGCCAGGGATTCCTATAATTGTATCAAAATTGAATCCACCCAGATGAGCTTTACTGGAACAACCTGCCGCCATCAGTAGCTGGCAGCCAGTTACCCACTAGCAAATAATGTTTCCGCAACTTAGCAGCTGCCATCTCTCCATTCATGCGTCTGAGGTTTGTGATGCAGCAGGAGAAATGTTCTCATTTGCAGGCGATGTGGGAGAATGGGGGCGCGTAGGTGCCGTGAAATCCACCAGTGTGCTACGGCTGCCGGCTCCATAATCCCCACTGTGTACATACACTGCAGTATGCTGCTGATTGTGAGCCACTGCTGGGTGTACTGGATGTGATGGAAATGATTTAGATGCTGCTGTTAGGAAGAGGTTAAAGATACAAATTCTTTATTAAAAGTGCATAGGTAGGGGGCGCACTGTTATTATAATATATACATACACCTGGATGTAATTATTAAGAACTATCCGTAACGCACGTTATATAATATAAATCTGGGAGGGAATCTATGAGTCACTATTTCAGGTAAGCAATGTAATACAGCAACAAGGAAGGCTAGTCAGATGCTTGGTTGCATAGGGAGAGGAATCGGCAGCAGAAAAATAAGTAATAATGCCACTGTGTAGATCATTGGTACGGCCTCATCTAGAATACTGTATTCAGTTCATATCTGCAAAAGGACAGAAATACCAGGGACATGCAACCTGTCCAACGCCTGAAATTTTATATAAAACTATTAGAATAATACAAAGAAGATAACATAAACATCTTCTTAGTTTATTGTAATCCTGTATATAGCAGACACCCAGCAGCTGTGTGGAGATCCCCAAAGCTGCAGGGAGACGGGAGCTGAGACAGCAACAGCTCTGCCTCGGTTCTACAGTCAGACGCTGCTTTCCAGAGTTGGGGGCGGGGCCACACCACGGGCAGTAACGCTGCACAGAAAGGGAGCTTAATAAAGGCATGCCTCGGAGTGTGGGGGCGGGCCTTGTGCACTGATTGACACTTGGATGTGTCATGTGACCAGGAAGTCCGCTGTAGTTGGAGCTCAATCAGCAGCAGAAAGAGAAGATGCAGGTAGGAGAATCAATGGACACTGTAGCTTAGTGTAGTGAGGGGAGAGTTACAGAGATTAGGGGGTAAGACAGACTCCCAGCATTCAGACCCATCCCCAAGCAGGGCCGGATCTAGGGGGGGGGGGGGGGGTGAAGGGGGTGACCGCCCCCCCTAACACAGTCATAGCCACGCCCACTTTTGAGCAGAAGAGAGCTCTCCTGGGAGAGCCGGAGGCAGAATGATGTGCTGCAGTTTATACCACAGTAGCACAGAGGAGCCAGGAGAGCAAGGGTTACAGAGCATTTGCCCCTCATTTGCTGGTGTGTGGGTACTAGGGCTAATAAATACAATTACCCCATAGCACAGTCACATGTACATAGAACAATCACAAAGCGCTATCTCAGTCTCACTCAAAAAGTTCAGTCAGAATTGAGAGAGGAGGAGTTAGGATTGCAGATGGGAGGAGCTGGGACTGTAGAGGGAGGAGTCAAGATTAAACCGTAAACCGCCCCCCCTAAAGAAAAGTCTAGATCCGTCCCTGTCCCCAAGTGTGCCTCCCCAGCCTAGTCACCTCACAGCACCTCACTGATAATAAGAATTTACTTACCGATAATTCTATTTCTCATAGTCCGTAGTGGATGCTGGGGACTCCGTAAGGACCATGGGGAATAGCGGCTCCGCAGGAGACTGGGCACAAAGTAAAAAGCTTTAGGACTACCTGGTGTGCACTGGCTCCTCCCCCTATGACCCTCCTCCAAGCCTCAGTTAGGATACTGTGCCCGGACGAGCGTACACAATAAGGAAGGATTTTGAATCCCGGGTAAGACTCAAACCAGCCACACCAATCACACCGTACAACTTGTGATCTGAACCCAGTTAACAGCATGATAACAAAGGAGCCTCTGAAAAGATGGCTCACAACAATAACCCGATTTTTGTAACAATAACTATGTACAAGTATTGCAGACAATCCGCACTTGGGATGGGCGCCCAGCATCCACTACGGACTATGAGAAATAGAATTATCGGTAAGTAAATTCTTATTTTCTCTAACGTCCTAAGTGGATGCTGGGGACTCCGTAAGGACCATGGGGATTATACCAAAGCTCCCAAACGGGCGGGAGAGTGCGGATGACTCTGCAGCACCGAATGAGAGAACTCCAGGTCCTCCTCAGCCAGGGTATCAAATTTGTAGAATTTCGCAAACGTTTTTGCCCCTGACCAAGTAGCTGCTCGGCAAAGTTGTAAAGCCGAGACCCCTCGGGCAGCCGCCCAAGATGAGCCCACTTTCCGTGTGGAATGGGCTTTTACAGATTTTGGCTGTGGCAGGCCTGCCACAGAATGTGCAAGCTGAATTGTACTACAAATCCAACGAGCAATCGTCTGCTTAGAAGCAGGAGCACCCAGCTTGTTGGGTGCATACAGGATAAACAGCGAGTCAGATTTTCTGACTCCAGCCGTCCTGGAAACATATATTTTCAGGGCCCTGACTACGTCTAGCAACTTGGAATCCTCCAAGTCCCTAGTAGCCGCAGGCACCACAATAGGCTGGTTTAAGTGAAATGCTGAAACCACCTTAGGAAGAAATTGAGGCCGAGTCCTCAATTCTGCCCTATCCGTATGAAAAATTAGGTAAGGGCTTTTATAGGATAAAGCCGCCAATTCTGATACACGCCTGGCTGAAGCCAGGGCTAACATCATTACCACTTTCCATGTGAGATATTTTAAGTCCACAGTGGTGAGTGGTTCAAACCAATGTGATTTTAGGAATCCCAAAACTACATTGAGATCCCAAGGTGCCACTGGAGGCACAAAAGGAGGCTGTATATGCAGTACCCCCTTGACAAACGTCTGAACTTCAGGAACTGAAGCTAGTTCTTTTTGGAAGAGTATTGACAGGGCTGAAATTTGAACCTTAATGGACCCTAATTTTAGGCCCATAGACAGTCCTGTTTGCAGGAAATGCAGGAAACGACCCAGTTGAAATTCCTCTGTAGGGGCCTTCCTGGCCTCACACCACGCAACATATTTACGCCAAATACGGTGATAATGTTGCACAGTTACATCCTTCCTGGCTTTGATCAGGGTAGGGATGACTTCATCCGGAATGCCTTTTTCCTTCAGGATCCGGCGTTCAACCGCCATGCCGTCAAACGCAGCCGCGGTAAGTCTTGAAACAGACATGGTCCCTGCTGGAGCAGGTCCTTTCTTAGAGGTAGAGGCCACGGGTCTTCCGTGAGCATCTCTTGAAGTTCCGGGTACCAAGTCCTTCTTGGCCAATCCGGAGCCACGAGTATAGTCTTTACTCCTCTCCTTCTTATGATTCTCAATACCTTGGGTATGAGAGGCAGAGGAGGGAACACATACACTGATCGGTACACCCACGGTGTTACCAGAGCGTCCACAGCTATTGCCTGAGGGTCCCTTGACCTGGCGCAATATCTGTCCAGTTTTTTGTTGAGGCGGGACGCCATCATGTCCACCTTTTGGTTTTTCCCAACGGTTCACAATCATGTGGAAGACTTCTGGGTGAAGTCCCCACTCCCCCGGGTGGAGATCGTGTCTGCTGAGGAAGTCTGCTTCCCAGTTGTCCACTCCCGGAATGAACACTGCTGACAGTGCTATCACATGATTTTCCGCCCAGCGAAGAATCCTTGCAACTTCCGTCATTGCCCTCCTGCTTCTTGTGCCGCCCTGTCTGTTTACGTGGGCGACTGCCGTGATGTTGTCCGACTGGATCAACACCGACTGACCCTGAAGCAGAGGCCTTGCCTGACTTAGGGCATTGTAAATGGCCCTTAGTTCCAGGATATTTATGTGAAGTGACGTTTCCATGCTTGACCACAAGCCCTGGAAATTTCTTCCCTGTGTGACTGCTCCCCAGCCTCTCAGGCTGGCATCCGTGGTCACCAGGACCCAATCCTGAATGCCGAATCTGCGGCCCTCTAGGAGATGAGCACTCTGTAACCACCACAGGAGAGACACCCTTGTCCTTGGAGACAGGGTTATCCGCTGATGCATTTGAAGATGCGATCCGGACCATTTGTCCAGCAGATCCCACTGAAAAGTTCTTGCGTGGAATCTGCCGAATGGAATCGCTTCGTAAGAAGCCACCATCTTTCCCAGGACCTTTGTGCATTGATGCACTGACACCTGGCCTGGTCTTAGGAGGTTCCTGACTAGGTCGGATAACTCCCTGGCTTTCTCCTCCGGGAGAAACACCTTTTTCTGTACTGTGTCCAGAATCATCCCTAGGAACAGCAGACGTGTCGTCGGAATCAGCTGCGATTTTGGAATATTTAGAATCCAACCGTGCTGTCGTAGTACTATTTGAGATAGTGCTACTCCGACCTCTAACTGTTCTCTGGACCTTGCCCTTATCAGGAGATCGTCCAAGTAAGGGATAATTAAGACGCCTTTTCTTCGAAGAAGAATCATCATTTCGGCCATTACCTTGGTAAAGACCCGGGGTGCCGTGGACAATCCAAACGGCAGCGTCTGAAACTGATAATGACAGTTCTGTACCACAAACCTGAGGTACCCTTGGTGAGAAGGGCAAATTGGGACATGGAGGTAAGCATCCTTGATGTCCAGAGACACCATATAGTCCCCTTCTTCCTGGTTCGCTATCACTGCTCTGAGTGACTCCATCTTGAACTTGAACCTTCTTATGTAAGTGTTCAAGGATTTCAGATTTAAAATGGGTCTCACCGAGCCGTCCGGCTTCGGTACCACAAACAGCGTGGAATAATACCCCTTTCCCTGTTGTAGGAGGGGTACCTTGATTATCACCTGCTGGGAATACAGCTTGTGAATGGCTTCCAATATCGCCTCCCTGTCGGGGGGAGACGTTGGTAAAGCAGACTTCAGGAAGCGGCGAGGGGGAGACGTCTCGAATTCCAATTTGTACCCCTGAGATACTACGTGCAGGATCCAGGGGTCCACTTGCGAGTGAGCCCACTGCGCGCTGAAATTCTTGAGACGGGCCCCCACCGTGCCTGAGTCCGCTTGTAAGGCCCCAGCGTCATGCTGAGGACTTGGCAGAAGCGGGGGAGGGCTTCTGTTCGTGGGAAGAGGCTGTCTGCTGCAGTCTTTTTCCCCTTCCTCTGCCCCGGGGCAGATATGAGTGGCCTTTTGCCCGCTTGCCCTTATGGGGACAAAAGGACTGAGCCTGAAAAGACGGTATCTTTTTCTGCTGCGAGGTGACTTGGGGTAGAAAGGTGGATTTCCCGGCCGTTGCCGTGGTCACCAAGTCCGATAGACCGACCCCAAATAACTCCTCCCCTTTATACGGCAATACTTCCATATGCCGTTTGGAATCCGCATCCCCTGACCATTGTCGCGTCCATAATCCTCTTCTGGCAGAAATGGACATCGCACTTACTCTTGATGCCAGAGTGCAAATATCCCTCTGTGCATCTCGCATATATAGAAACGCATCTTTTAAACGCTCTATAGTCAATAATATATTGTCCCTGTCCAGGGTATCAATATTTTCAGTCAGGGAATCCGACCAAGCCACCCCAGCACTGCACATCCAGGCTGAGGCGATTGCTGGTCGCAGTATAATACCAGTATGTGTGTATATACTTTTTAGGACATTTTCCAGCTTCCTATCAGCTGGTTCCTTGAGGGCGGCCGTATCAGGAGACGGTAACGCCACTTGTTTTGATAAGCGTGTGAGCGCCTTATCCACCCTAGGGGGTGTTTCCCAGCGCGCCCTAACCTCTGGCAGGAAAGGGTATAATGCCAATAATTTTTTAGAAATTAGCAGTTTTTTATCGGGGGAAACCCACGCTTCATCACACACCTCATTTAATTCATCTGATTCAGGAAAAACTACGGGTAGTTTTTTCACACCCCACATAATACCCTTTTTTGTGGTACTTGTAGTATCAGAAATGTTCAAAACCTCCTTCCTTGCCGTGATCATGTAACGTGTAGCCCTACTGGAAAATACGTTTGTTTCTTCACCGTCGACACTGGAGTCAGTGTCCGTGTCTGTGTCTGTATCGACCTGATGTAACGGGCGCTTTAGAGCCCCTGACGGTGTTTGAGACGCCTGTATTAACTGATTATCCGGCTGTCTCATGTCGTCAACAGACTTTTGTAAAGTGCTGACACTATCACGTAATTCTTTCCATAAGATCATCCAGTCAGGTGTCGACTCCCTAGAGGGTGAAATCACTAACACAGGCAATTGCTCCGCCTCCACACCATTTTCCTCCTCATACATGTCGACACAACGTACCGACACACCGCACACACACAGGGAATGCTCTGATAGAGGACAGGACCCCACTAGCCCTTTGGGGAGACAGAGGGAGAGTTTGCCAGCACACACCAGAGCGCTATATATATATACACAGGGATAACCTTATATAAGTGTTTTTCCCTAATATAGCTGCTGTATATCTTTATATGCCAAATTTATGCCCCCCCTCTCTTGTTTTACCCTGTTTCTGTAGTGCAGGACTGCAGGGGAGAGTCAGGGAGCCTTCCTCCAACGGAGCTGTGAGGAAAAAATGGCGCCAGTGTGCTGAGGAGATAGGCTCCGCCCCCTTTTCGGCGGCCTTTCTCCCGCTTTTTTATTGTAATTTAGGCAGGGGTTAAATACATCCATATAGCCCAGGAGCTATATGTGATGTATTTTTAGCCAAAAACAGGTATTTCTATTGCGTCTCAGGGCGCCCCCCCCAGCGCCCTGCACCCTCAGTGACCGGAGTGTGAAGTGTGCTGAGAGCAATGGCGCACAGCTGCGGTGCTGTGCGCTACCTTAATGAAGACAGGACGTCTTCTGCCGCCGATTTTCCGGACTCTTCAGTCTTCTGGCTCTGTAAGGGGGACGGCGGCGCGGCTCCGGGACCCATCCATGGCTGGGCCTGTGATCGTCCCTCTGGAGCTAATGTCCAGTAGCCTAAGAAGCCCAATCCACTCTGCACGCAGGTGAGTTCGCTTCTTCTCCCCTTAGTCCCTCGATGCAGTGAGCCTGTTGCCAGCAGGTCTCACTGAAAGTAAAAAACCTACTTTAAACTTTTTCTCTAAGCAGCTCAGGAGAGCCACCTAGATTGCACCCTTCTCGTTCGGGCACAAAATCTTAACTGAGGCTTGGAGGAGGGTCATAGGGGGAGGAGCCAGTGCACACCAGGTAGTCCTAAAGCTTTTTACTTTGTGCCCAGTCTCCTGCGGAGCCGCTATTCCCCATGGTCCTTACGGAGTCCCCAGCATCCACTGAGGACGTTAGAGAAAAATACATTTTACTGCACAAAGAATCGCAACTAAAATGGTACATGGCCTACACCACAAAACTTAAGGGCCCTACACACTTAAAGATTTCACTGAACGATATGAACGAGAACTCGTAAGTATTGTTCCATGTGTAGGCACCCACGATGAACGATGCGCTGACCCGCGCTCGTTCATCGTTGGTGCCGGGTCGCTTATGCATGCAGGCCAATATGGACGATCTCGTCCATATTAGCATGCACTGTTGTGGAGCCGGGTGGCAGGGGGAGTGCAGAAACTTCACCCCTGCCGCTGAGTCGCCCGTCGGACATATCGGGCAGCGGGTCGCCAAGTGTGTAGGGCCCATTACCTGGAAAGACTAAAGATCTTAATATACCAATAATCTAATATACCTAGGTTTCAACAAGGTCCAGGAGAGACATGTGCTGAGACTGAATGGAAGGAGATTCAAAGGAAGTTTGAGAATAAATTACTGTACAGACAGGGTAGTGGATAGGTGGAAAAGCCCCATCAGTGGTGGTAGAACTAAGGATCAAATAGGGTTGAGGTTACTAAATGGTAAAAAAGGGACAGAGTAGATGGGCCAAGTGGTTCTTATCTGCCGTCACATCCTATGTTTCTATAAATGTATTGGCATACATTTGTGTATCTTGTCTGTGTGTATATAGGTATATCCCGGAAAGCATAAATTGATCAACAAGTCCGGACATGAAGGAGATGACGTTATGGGAACTTACACACGTGGGTGCCACTGCAGAGCTGAATGCATGCCTGTTTGCAGGCCTCTCTTGCATGTTTTTGCACTGTGCATGCTCCGAAAACTAGGTTACACAAGTATGGGGTGATGCAGAGTTGTACGATTTCTGAGCACATCTACACTTAAATCCAAAGAGGCATATATGGGTTGTAAGGGGGCGCTCTAGTGTGGCTAAACATGCACCCAATTTACTTCCAACTCTGCATTAGGGTTTCCTTCAAGAATAGCGCCAGGAGATCATTTGACGCTCACACCGGTTAATCATGGGATGCTGTGCTAATTAAAAAAACAAACCTTAAAGCAAATGTAGCAGAGACTTCATTCACTGATGTACCTGATGCAACAAACAAACCAACCAACCAACCAACCAACCAACCAACCAACCAACAAACAAACAATATTGCATATTAAACTACATTTGAGAAAACATATCTTCATTGCAGCACAGTAATCACATCCTATAGAGAATATACAATTCTGCCAAACTTCTGCTAAATCTGCAATAAATTCAACTATTACTCCACTGTCATTTTACTATGACTTATATCAGGGGTAGGCTACCTGTGGTACTCCAGATGCTATGGAACTACAGATTCCAGTATGCCCTGTCAGAATTGTGCTGTTCAGGTTTAAAATTGTGTCAGAGCATGCTGGGATGTTTAATTGCACAGCAGCTAGAGTGCCACACTTTGCCTACCCCCTGCTATGTCATCACGTATGTTGTTGTTGTTTTTTTTTTTTTTTTTTAAGTTTCCTTATTAAAACCTGCACATTTAAATAAGAATTTACTTACCGATCATTCTATTTCTCGTAGTCCGTAGTGGATGCTGGGGACTCCGTAAGGACCATGGGGAATAGCGGCTCCGCAGGAGACAGGGCACAAAAGTAAAAGCTTTAGGATCAGGTGGTGTGCACTGGCTCCTCCCCCTATGACCCTCCTCCAAGCCTCAGTTAGGATACTGTGCCCGGACGAGCGTACACAATAAGGAAGGATTTTGAATCCCGGGTAAGACTCATACCAGCCACACCAATCACACTGTACAACCTGTGATCTGAACCCAGTTAACAGCATGATAACAGCGGAGCCTCTGAAAAGATGGCTCACAACAATAATAACCCGATTTTTGTTTAACAATAACTATGTACGAGTATTGCAGACAATCCGCACTTGGGATGGGCGCCCAGCATCCACTACGGACTACGAGAAATAGAATTATCGGTAAGTAAATTCTTATTTTCTCTGACGTCCTAAGTGGATGCTGGGGACTCCGTAAGGACCATGGGGATTATACCAAAGCTCCCAAACGGGCGGGAGAGTGCGGATGACTCTGCAGCACCGTATGAGAGAACTCCAGGTCCTCCTCAGCCAGGGTATCAAATTTGTAGAATTTTGCAAACGTGTTTGCCCCTGACCAAGTAGCAGCTCGGCCAAGTTGTAAAGCCGAGACCCCTCGGGCAGCCGCCCAAGATGAGCCCACCTTCCTTGTGGAATGGGCATTTACATATTTTGGCTGTGGCAGGCCTGCCACAGAATGTGCAAGCTGAATTGTACTACACATCCAACTAGCAATCGTCTGCTTAGAAGCAAGAGCACCCCGTTTGTTGGGTGCATACAGGATAACAGCAAGTCAGTTTTCCTGACTCCAGCCGTCCTGGAAATATATATTTTCAGGGCCCTGACAACATCTAGCAACTTGGAGTCCTCCAAGTCCCTAGTATCCGCAGGTACCACAATAAGCTGGTTCAGGTGAAACGCTGACACCACCTTAGGGGGAAACTGGGGACGAGTCCGCAGCTCTGCCCTGTCCGAATGGACAATCAGATATGGGCTTTTGTGAGACAAAGCCGCCAATTCTGACACTCGCCTGGCCGAGGCCAGGGCCAACAGCATGGTCACTTTCCATGTGAGATATTTCAAATCCACAGATTTGAGCGGTTTAAACCAATGTGATTTGAGGAATCCCAGAACTACGTTGAGATCCCACAGTGCCACTGGAGGCACAAAAGGGGGTTGTATATGCAGTACTCCCTTGACAAAATTCTGGACTTCAGGAACTGAAGCCAATTCTTTCTGGAAGAAAATCGACAGGGCCGAAATTTGAACCTTAATGGACCCCAATTTGAGGCACATAGACACTCCTGTTTTCAGGAAATGTAGGAATCGACCGAGTTGAAATTCCTCCGTGGGGGCCTTCCTGGCCTCACACCATGCAACATATTTTCGCCAAATGCGGTGATAATGTTGTGTGGTCACCTCCTTCCTGGCTCTGACCAGGGTAGGGATGACCTCTTCCGGAATGCCTTTTTCCCTTAGGATCCGGCGTTCAACCGCCATGCCGTCAAACGCAGCCGCGGTAAGTCTTGGAACAGACATGATCCTTGCTGAAGCAAGTCCCTTCTTAGTATCTCTTGAAGTTCCGGGTACCAAGTCCTTCTTGGCCAATCCGGAGCCACGAGTATAGTTCTTACTCCTCTCCTTCTTATAATTCTCAGTACCTTGGGTATGAGAGGCAGAGGAGGGAACACATACACCGACTGGTACACCCACGGTGTTACCAGAGCGTCCCAGCTATTGCCTGAGGGTCTCTTGACCTGGCGCAATACCTGTCCAGTTTTTTGTTCAGACGGGACGCCATCATGTCCACCTTTGGTCTTTCCCAACGGTTCACAATCATGTGGAAGACTTCCAGATGAAGTCTCCACTCTCCCGGGTGGAGGTCGTGCCTGCTGAGGAAGTCTGCTTCCCAGTTGTCCACTCCCGGAATGAACACCGCTAACAGTGTTATCACATGATTTTTCGCCCAGCGAAGAATCCTTGCTGCCATTGCCCTCCTGCTTCTTGTGCCGCCCTGTCTGTTTACGTGGGCGACTGCCGTGATGTTGTCCGACTGGATCAGCACCGGTTGACTTTGAAGCAGAGGTCTTCCTAGGCTCAGAGCATTGTAAATTGCCCTTAGCTCCAGTGTATTTATGTGGAGAGAAGTCTCCAGACTTGACCACACTCCTTGGAAATTTCTTCCCTGTGTGACTGCTCCCCAGCCTCTCAGGCTGGCATCCGTGGTCACCAGGACCCAGTCCTGAATGCCGAATCTGCTGCCCTCTAGTAGATGAGCACTCTGCAGCCACCACAGAAGAGACACCCTTGTCCTTGGAGACAGGATTATCCGCTGATGCATCTGAAGATGCGATCCGGACCATTCGTCCTGCAGATCCCACTGAAAAATTCTTTCGTGAAATCTGCCGAATGGAATCGCTTCGTAAGAAGCCACCATTTTTCCCAGGACTCTTGTGCATTGATGCACTGACACTTGGCCTGGTTCTAGGAGGTTCCTAACTAGCTCGGATAACTCCCAGGCTTTCTCCTCCGGGAGAAACACCTTTTTCTGGACTGTGTCCAGAATCATCCCTAGTAACAGCAGACGTGTCGTCGGAATCAGCTGCGATTTTGGAATATTTAGAATCCACCCGTGCTGTCGTAGAACTACTTGAGATAGTGCTACTCCGACCTCCAACTGTTCTCTGGACCTTGCCCTTATCAGGAGATCGTCCAAGTAAGGGATAATTAAGACGCCTTTTCTTTGAAGAAGAATCATCATTTCGGCCATTACCTTGGTAAAGACCCGGGGTGCCGTGGACAATCCAAACGGCAGCGTCTGAAACTGATAGTGACAGTTCTGTACCACGAACCTGAGGTACCCTTGGTGAGAAGGGCAATTTTGGACATGGAGGTAAGCATCCTTGATGTCCAGGGACACCATATAGTCCCCTTCTTCCTGGTTCGCTATCACTGCTCTGAGTGACTCCATCTTGATTTGAACCTTTGTATGTAAGTGTTCAAAGATTTCAGATTTAGAATAGATCTCACCGAGCCGTCTGGCTTCAGTACCACAAATAGTGTGGAATAATACCCCTTTCCTTGTTGTAGGAGGGGTACTTTGATTATCACCTGCTGGGAATACAGCTTGTGAATTGTTTCCAATAATGCCTCCCTGTCGGAGGGAGATGTTGGTAAAGCAGATTTCAGGAACCTGCGAGGGGGAGACGTCTCGAATTTCCAATCTGTACCCCTGGGATACTACTTGTAGGATCCAGGGGTCCACTTGCGAGTGAACCCACTGCGCGCTGAAACTCTTGAGACGACCCCCCCCCCCCACCGCACCTGAGTCCGCTTGTACGGCCCCAGCGTCATGCTGAGGACTTGGCAGAAGCGGTGGAGGGCTTCTGTTCCTGGGAAGGGACTGCCTGCAGCAGTCTTCTTCCGTTCCTCTACCCCTGGGCAGATATGACTGGCCTTTTGCCCGCTTGCCCTTATGGGGACGAAAGGACTGAGGCTGAAAAGACGGTGTCTTTTTCTGCTGAGATGTGACTTGGGGTAAAAAGGTGGATTTTCCAGCTGTTGCCGTGGCCACCAGGTCCGATGGACCGACCCCAAATAACTCCTCCCCTTTATACGGCAATACTTCCATGTGCCGTTTGGAATCTGCATCACCTGACCACTGTCGTGTCCATAAACATCTTCTGGCAGACATGGACATCGCACTTACTCTTGATGCCAGAGTGCAAATATCCCTCTGTGCATCTCGTATATATAGAAATGCATCCTTTAAATGCTCTATAGTCAATAAAATACTGTCCCTGTCAAGGGTATCAATATTTTCAGTCAGGGAATCCGACCAAGCCACCCCAGCTCTGCACATCCAGGCTGAGGCGATCGCTGGTCGCAGTATAACACCAGTATGTGTGTATATACTTTTTAGGATATTTTCCAGCCTCCTATTAGCTGGCTCCTTGAGGGCGGCCGTATCTGGAGACGGTAACGCCACTTGTCTTGATAAGCGTGTGAGCGCCTTTAATTTTCTATCGGGGAAACCCACGCATCATCACACACTTCATTTAATTTATCTGATTCAGGAAAAACTACAGGCAGTTTTTTCACACCCCACATAATACCCTTTTTTGTGGTACTTGTAGTATCAGAAATATGTAACACCTCCTTCATTGCCCTTAACATGTGTGGCCCTAATGGAAAATACGTTTGTTTCTTCACCGTCGACACTAGAGTCAGTGTCCGTGTCTGTGTCTGTGTCGACCGACTGCGGTAATGGGCGTTTTAAAGCCCCTGACGGTGTTTGAGACGCCTGGACAGGTACTAATTGGTTTGCCGGCCGTCTCATGTCGTCAACCGGCCTTGCAGCTTGTTGACATTATCACGTAATTCCCTAAATAAGCTATCCATTCCGGTGTCGACTCCCTAGAGAGTGACATCACCATTACAGGCAATTGCTCCGCCTCCTCACCAACATCGTCCTCATACATGTCGACACACACGTACCGACACACAGCACACACACAGGGAATGCTCTGATAGAGGACAGGACCCCACTAGCCCTTTGGGGAGACAGAGGGAGAGTTTGCCAGCACACACCAAAACGCTATAATTTTACAGGGACAACCTTATATAAGTGTTTTTCCTTATAGCATCTTAATATGTAATAATATCGCCACAAAAATGCCCCCCCTCTCTGTTTTAACCCTGTTTCTGTAGTGCAGTGCAGGGGAGAGCCTGGGAGCCTTCCCACCAGCAGTTCTGTGAGGGAAAATGGCGCTGTGTGCTGAGGAGAATAGGCCCCGCCCCCTTTTCGGCGGGCTTCTTCTCCCGTTTTTCTGACAACCTGGCAGGGGTTAAATACATCCATATAGCCCCAGGGGCTATATGTGATGTATTTTTAGCCAGCATAGGTACTTTCATTGCTGCCCAGGGCGCCCCCCCAAGCGCCCTGCACCCTCAGTGACCGTTGGTGTGAAGTGTGCTGAGAGCAATGGCGCACAGCTGCAGTGCTGTGCGCTACCTTAAGAAGACTGGGAAGTCTTCAGCCGCCGATTTCTGGACCTCTTCTCTCTTCAGCATCTGCAAGGGGGTCGGCGGCGCGGCTCCGGTGACCCATCCAGGCTGTACCTGTGATCGTCCCTCTGGAGCTAGTGTCCAGTAGCCCTAAGAAGCCAATCCATCCTGCACGCAGGTGAGTTCACTTCTTCGATGCAGTGAGCCTGTTGCCAGCAGGACTCACTGAAAATAAAAAAACTAACAAAACTTTTACTCTAAGCAGCTCTTTAGGAGAGCCACCTAGATTGCACCCTTCTCGGCCGGGCACAAAGATCTAACTGAGGCTTGGAGGAGGGTCATAGGGGGAGGAGCCAGTGCACACCACCTGATCCTAAAGCTTTTACTTTTGTGCCCTGTCTCCTGCGGAGCCGCTATTCCCCATGGTCCTTACGGAGTCCCCAGCATCCACTTAGGACGTCAGAGAAAACTATTTTACTGACTCCTAGTGACTGGATAGGCTGCACATTCAGTGATGTCATTGGTTTCTAGTGACTGGATAGGCTGCATTCTTATTGATGTCACTGGGTCCTTGTGACTGGATAGACTGCACTCTCTGTGATGTCACTGGCTCCTAGTGAATGGATAGGCTGCACTCTCAGTAATGTCACTGGCTCCTAGTGAATGGATAGGCTGCATTCTCAGTGATGTCACTGGCTCCTAGTGAATGGATAGGCTGCACTCTCAGTGATGTCACTGGCTCCTAGTGAATGGATAGGCTGCACTCTCAGTGATGTCACTGGCTCCTAGTGAATGGATAGGCTGCACTCTCAGTGATGTCACTGGCTCCTAGTGAATGGATAGGCTGCATTCTCAGTGATGTCACAGATTTCTAATGGATAGACTGTGTTCCCTTAGGTTCATCACACAAAGGGGATTGTTGAATGGAGCCACACTTTGCCTACCCCCTGCTATGTCATCACGTATGTTTTTTTTTTTTTTTTTTAAGTTTCCTTATTAAAACCTGCACATTTAAACTATTTTACTGACTCCTAGTGACTGGATAGGCTGCATTCTCAGTGATGTCACTGGTTCCTAGTAACTGGATAGGCTGCATTCTCAGTGATGTCACTGGTTCCTAGTGACTGGATAGGCTGCACATTCAGTGATGTCATTGGTTTCTAGTGACTGGATAGGCTGCATTCTTATTGATGTCACTGGGTCCTTGTGACTGGATAGACTGCACTCTCTGTGATGTCACTGGCTCCTAGTGAATGGATAGGCTGCATTCTCAGTGATGTCACTGGCTCCTAGTGAATGGATAGGCTGCACTCTCAGTAATGTCACTGGCTCCTAGTGAATGGACAGGCTGCATTCTCAGTGATGTCACTGGCTCCTAGTGAATGGATAGGCTGCATTCTCAGTGATGTCACTGGCTCCTAGTGAATGGATAGGCTGCACTCTCAGTGATGTCACTGGCTCCTAGTGAATGGATAGGCTGCACTCTCAGTGATGTCACTGGCTCCTAGTGAATGGATAGGCTGCACTCTCAGTGATGTCACTGGCTCCTAGTGAATGGATAGGCTGCATTCTCAGTGATGTCACCGGCTCCTAGTGACTGGATAGGCTGCATTCGCAGTGATGTCACTGGCTCCTGGTCAATGGATAGGCTGTCTTCTTAGTGATGTCACTGGCTCCTAGTGAATGGATAGGCTGCACTCTCAGTGATGTCACTGGCTCCTAGTGACTGGATAGGCTGTACTGTCAGTGATGTCACTGGCTCCTAGTGAATGGATAGGCTGCACTCTCCGTGATGTCACTGGCTCCTAGTGAATGGATAGGCTGCACTCTCAGTGATGTCACTGGCTCCTAGTAAATGGATAGGCTGCACTCTCAGTGATGTCACTGGCTCCTAGTGAATGGATAGGCTGCACTCTCCGTGATGTCACTGGCTCCTAGTGAATGGATAGGCTGCATTCTCAGTGATGTCACAGATTTCTAATGGATAGACTGTGTTCCCTTAGCTTCATCACACAAAGGGGATTGTTGAATGGAGCACCTTAAAGTGGCTCTGGTGGCTGATAGCCCCAGCATCATCCTTTGACTGTAAGGTGACACAAAATTCTGCATCACTGTATAGTCAAATTAAACAAGATGCAGATTACAAATCGCACATTATAACAGAGCAAGTACAATATGTATGTTGAGGAAGGAGATGCAAGCATGATAGAAGGTGGAAAGGGCCTTGAGCTAGAGCAGGGCTTCCCAACCACAGTCCTCAAGGCGTACCAACAGTCCAGGAGTTTAAGGATAGCCATACTTGAACACAGGTGACTTAAGTAGTAGCTTAGTTATTTTGATTTAAGCATCAGTGTCCAAGCATAGATATCACTGAAACCTGGACTGAGTGTGCCTGGAGGACGGTGGCTGGGAAACCCTGGTCTAAAAGGAGAGGGAAATGCTGAGACAATAGAAGCTAGTTGTGACTCTGAGTAAACATGGGACTGAAGCTGGAATAACATTGCAGAGGTGTAGTAATTAGGTGGGGGGTGGGAAAGGCTGTGTAGTGATGAGATTTGGGAAAGGTACTGACTGACGGTTGGGGGTGAGTCTGTTCAGTTGCATGAGTGGGGAGCAGCACTAGAGTGGGTCTTGGCTATATATATATATATATATATATATATATATACCGATTTGTGCCTCATTTGCTAACGCTGGGCGGAATCACAACACTGGGTGGAATTAGTCACAGATCTGGGCAAATCTATAGGAGACTAGGAGCAGAAGCAGATGGTATGGGCATGGCACAGGCAGGGGTGCTTACCTCCCAGCTTTCTTCAGGCAGAAGGAGGGGGACACGCGCGGCAAAAAGGGGGCGTGGCTTCGTGGGAGGACCCGCGAATGCGAGCCACGCCCCCATTTTTGGCAGTGAGGGGGCATGCCCAGCGCTCTATGAGCTGCTGGTATGCCCCCAGGGGCGGATTATGAGTCCGGCCGGCCCAGGGCACTTGAGACAGGGGGGCCCTATCTCATTGCTGTGCCTGCTGTGGGTTTGGGGGCATGGCCTAATCGTGGGACGCGTGGCCACGCCCCCTTGTGAAAATTCTGGGATTATTTTTTTTTAAATGGGATTTCTGCCCCTAAACTAGGGGTAAATCCAGAGGGGGTGGTCGCTCCCCCCTACACACCCGCACAGGCAGAAGAAAGCGCAACACCACAGTCCTGCCAACACGCAGCAGCGTGTGCTGACTGTAGCACAATGCTGCTGCTGTTGCTGGCAGGACAGGGGAGGATCAGAGCTGGGACAGAGCTACTCCAGCCGGGGGACCCCCTAAAACTGTGGGGCCTGCGGTACGTACCCCCTGGCCCCCTCTGCTGCCAGACCCCCCCCCTTAATCCATACCCCCTGATGCCCCCTTTCCCTCTGTCTCCACTAAATAGACGCTTGCGCACAGCGTCTATTCACCGCTGCTCTGCTAAGCAGAACAGCGAGTACAGGAGCTTCCCAACTGCCCCCCCCCCCCCCCCCCCCCACCGCGGGACACTGCGGCCCGCGGGTGGGACAGCGGGACAGACCCAAAAAAATGGGACTGTCCCGCGACAGTTGGGAGGTATGGGGGTGTGTGAGGGGGTATGCCGTACAGACAGACGGGCACCGGCTCACTGTGTGCTTGACCCCCCACATCAGCATACTCAGCAGGAGCTCTCTGGCGCGGAGGAGCATCACATTCTGGCACACTCCACGCTTCTTAGCTGCAGTTTTGTGGGGCTCCTGCCGCTGTGCACGTTCCGTACTGCCTCTGTTATCTCCAGCCCCGGCAATCCCACCGCTAGCTGCAGCACTGCCGCCCGCAGTGAGGTGCGCCCAGCTCCTTCTCACACTTTAGCCGTCGGGCAGCGCTGCAGAAGTCCGCGCTGCTTGCAGGCTCCGACCCCCTCCTCCCTCCAGCCGCAGCGTCTCCTGAGGGCTAACCAGTCACTCCCAGTCTCCCCTTACCACAGTGCCCGGCAGCCGCGAGGTCCGCGCCGCGTGCATGCTATGACCCCCTCCTGCCTCCAGCCGCAGCGTCTCCTGGTGGCTAACCAGTCACTCCCAGTCTCCCCTTACCACAGTGCCCGGCAGCCGCATGAGGTCTGCCGTGTGTGACTGAGGAGTGGGGGGAGGGATGCGGACGGGCAGAGGAAGCAGGACTCCAGCCTGAGAGAGTCAGCCATGCCAAGTCTCCACCAGCAGCAGATCCCAACAGGTTGGAGTGGAACAGCAGCAGCCAGCAGCAGTGACTCCGGTAAGACACATCTGTCTGTCACCACTGTTCTGTCCCTAATACCAATCTCTCCCGTGCCCTGTGTTCTGTCATGTCCCTCTCACCCCTGTCCTGGCCCCGTCACCCCTGTCCTGGCCCCGTCACCCCTGTCCTGACCCTGTCACCCCTGTGTTGGCCCCGTCACCCCTGTTCTGACCCTGTCACCCCTGTCCTGGCCCTGTTACTGCATACCCTTCAACTACCTTTTTGGCAGGTACAGTACCCGCAGCGCCTCCAGACCCCTCCCCAATACACCACACCTACGCACCTTCCCCTCCACCACATGCGGCACTCCACCCCTCCCCCACACGCTGTGCCTCCGGACCCCCTACACCACCCGCGGCTCCCACTCCCCCACCCCTTCACCACCCACAGCACCTCCAGACCCCCTCCACCATCCACCCCCCATATATGTCTCCCCCCACACCTGCCCCCCCTCCACCCGCAGCATCTGCAGACACCCTCCTCCATCCGCGGTCCCCCCCTCCACCACCTGCAGCGCCTCCGGACCCCCTTCCCCATCTGCCTACCCCACCCGCGGTGCCTCCGGACCCCCTACCCCAACCCCGGCACCCCCACCCCTTCCCATCCCACAGTACCTCCGCAACCCTTCACCCATCCGCAACATCCCGCACCTGCCCCTCCCCCACCTGTGGCACCCCTGCCCCTCCCCCACCTGCAGTGCCTCCTGACCCCTCCCCCATCTGCAGCCCCCACTCCTCTGCCCCTCCCCTACCCGCAGCAGCTCCCGACCCTTCCCCATCCGCCCCCCCCCCCCCCCCGCATCCGCCCCCCCTCCAACCGCAGCATCTACAGATGACACCCTCCCCCATCCGCAGTCGTCCCCCCCGCACCCGCTACATTCTGTACACCGTGCCCTGCAGGTGCTGTTCATGCCGTCGCAAGGGACTGCGCCTCCTTCACCATCGCACGCCCTTTCATTGTGCAATATTTAACCACTAACAAAGGAATGCAGGTAATACTCCATATAATACAAATATTGAACCCCAGAAAGGCATGCAAGGGTTAAGGGGGCGTAGCCCCTTGTGACGGTGTGAAGAGCGCCCGTAGGGCGCGATGAAGCACTTAGTGTATATATATATATATATATATATATATATATATATATATATATATATATATATATATATATCTATATATATAGTATAGATTGCAATGTTGGGTCTATGGAGCTGGTGTAGGGATTTGCAGAGGGGTGGGAAAGAAAGCTCATTCCAGCTACAGCATTCACTACAGACAGCAGAAGGTTGCAGTAGTCACTAGCTGGTCAGACATGGACTTTTCTGAGCCGCGTGTCTGCAATTATTACCATGCAGACTTAGCATGTATCAGAGCTAATTCTAATTACGCCACACAGCACATATTGTTACCGTGCATTCCTCACATTACCTTGCTGGTAATAAGGGGTTCATGCCAGTGCTATAGGCCAGAAAGTAACCAGAGTATCTGAGATATACAGGGTGGGCACAAAGTTGTACCCCAGGGACACAGCTGCTGGATAGATCCACCCACTGTTGTACTAAACTGCCTGTCTTATCAGCGTAACTCTCGTTTTCTTCACTTCAAATACCCACTAAGCCTAATACATAATATTAGCATATTAAGGGCAGATAAGAAGGACAGATAGCTGGAATGGCTTCCAACTTGCAATAAAACAGGAATTATACTGTGAAGTTGGTTAGCAACAAAAAAATAGGGATATATCCAAGGTAAAACCTGTAAATCCTGGCACTATGAACGTTTACAGGTAGGTATACCATACTCTTCACAGAGGTAAGTAGTGCCCCGAGCACAGGTACCTCTGGTTGGTTTTCCTCTAACATAGTAACATAGTATCTAAGGTTGAAAAAAAAAAAAGAAAATTTGTCCATCGAGTTCAACCTATTTGTGGTCTCCTATGCAGGATTATTTGGTATAAAATTTTGACTGATGCTGATGTCTGCCGTTACGTTTTATCCCTCTTTTTTATAATATCTATAGTGCGTGACTATGCACCATAACCCTGGATATCCTTATCCATTAGGAAATTATCTAATCCATTCTTAAAGGTGTTGACTGAGTCCACCATTACAACTCCCTCAGGCAGTGAGTTGATTAACTGGTTAAGGTTGGGGAGGGTCTCATGCAATTACCAGGGTGTGACTAGGGGGAGGTGTTATACCGCACTACTAATTCCTCTAACCATCATAACCCACATGAGGTGGCCCCAGGCCGCTCTCCACCCCTCACTTCCCATGTGGCTGCATGACCCATTAACACATTCACTATGATCATGTCTGGGCTGTAGTGTCCTATGTCTGTATAGGGTGTAATAGATGTATTACGGTCATGGCCAGTGGTCAGGTCATGTTGGGGGTGTAGTGTTCTACGTCTGCATAGGGTGTAATAGATGCATTATGGTCATGGCCAGTGGTCAGGTCATGTTGGGGGTGTAGTGTCCTACGTCTGTATAGGGTGTAATAGATGCATTATGGTCATGGCCAGTGGTCAGGTCATGTTGGGGGTGTAGTGTCCTACGTCTGTATAGGGTGTAATAGATGTATTATGGTCATGGCCAGTGGTCAGGTCATGTTGGGGGTGTAGTGTCCTGTGTCTGTATAGGGTGTAATAGATGTATTATGGTCATGGCCAGAGGTCAGGTCATGTTTGGGGTGTAGTGTCCTACGTCTGTATAGGGTGTAATAGATGCATTATGGTCATGGCCAGTGGTCAGGTCATGTTGGGGGTGTAGTGTCCTACGTCTGTATAGGGTGTAATAGATGCATTATGGTCATGGCCAGTGGTCAGGTCATGTTGGGGGTGTAGTGTCCTACGTCTGTATAGGGTGTAATATATGCATTATGGTCATGGCCAGTGGTCAGGTCATGTTGGGGTGTAGTGTCCTATGTCTGTATAGGGTGTAATAGATGTATTATAGTCATGGCCAGCGGTCAGGTCATGTTGGGGGTGTTGTGTCCTATGTCTGTATAGGGTGTAATAGATGTATTATGGTCATGGCCAGTGGTCAGGTCATGTTGGGGTGTAGTGTCCTATGTTTGTATAGGGTGTAATAGATGTATTATAGTTAGGGCCAGTGGTCAGGTCATGTTGGGGTGTAGTGTCCTATGTCTGTATAGGGTGTAAGATGTATTATGGTCATGTTGGGGGTGGAGTGGCCTATGTCTGTATAGGGTGTAATAGATGTATTACGGTCATGGCCAGTGGTCAGGTCATGTTGGGGGTGTAGTGTCCTATGTCTGTATAGGGTGTAATAGATGTATTATGGTCATGGCCAGTGGTCAGGTCATGTTGGGGTTGTAGTGTCCTATGTCTGTACAGGGTGTAATAGATGTATTATGGTCATGTTGGGGTGTAGTGTCCTATGTCTGTACAGGGTGTAATAGCTGTATTATGGTCATGTTGGGGGGGGGGGGGGGGGGGTGTAGTGTCCTATGTCTGTACAGGGTGTAATAGATGTATTATGGTCATGTTGGGGGTGTAGTGTCCTATGTCTGTACAGGGTGTAATAGCTGTATTATGGTCATGTTGGGGGTGTAGAGTCCTATGTCTGTACAGGGTGTAATAGATGTATTCTGGTCATGTTGGGGGTGTAGTGTCCTATGTCTGTACAGGGTGTAATAGCTGTATTATGGTTATGTTAGGGGTGTAGTGTCCTATGTATGTATAGGGTGTAATAGATGTATTATGGTCATGGCCAGTGGTCAGGTCATGTTGGGGGTGTAGTGTCCTATGTCTGTATAGGGTGTAATAGCTGTATTATGGTCATGTTGGGGGTGTAGTGTCCTATGTCTGTACAGGGTGTAATAGCTGTATTATGGTCATGTTGGGGTGTAGTGTCCTATGTCTGTATAGGGTGTAATAAATGTATTATGGTCATGTTGGGGGTGTAGTGTCCTATGTCTGTATAGGGTGTAATAGCTGTATTATGGTCATGTTGGGGGTGTAGTGTCCTATGTCTGTATAGGGTGTAATAGCTGTATTATGGTCATGTTGGGGTGTAGTGTCCTATGTCTGTACAGGGTGTAATAGCTGTATTATGGTCATGTTGGGGTGTAGTGTCCTATGTCTGTATAGGGTGTAATAAATGTATTATGGTCATGTTGGGGGTGTAGTGTCCTATGTCTGTATAGGGTGTAATAGCTGTATTATGGTCATGTTGGGGGTGTAGTGTCCTATGTCTGTACAGGGTGTAATAGCTGTATTATGGTCATGTTGGGGTGTAGTGTCCTATGTCTGTACAGGGTGTAATAGCTGTATTATGGTCATGTTGGGGTGTAGTGTCCTATGTCTGTATAGGGTGTAATAGCTGTATTATGGTCATGTTGGGGGTGTAGTGTCCTATGTCTGTACAGGGTGTAATAGATGTATTATGGTCATGTTGGGGTGTAGTGTCCTATGTCTGTACAGGGTGTAATAGCTGTATTATGGTCATGTTGGGGTGTAGTGTCCTATGTCTGTATAGGGTGTAATAGCTGTATTATGGTCATGTTGGGGGTGTAGTGTCCTATGTCTGTATAGGGTGTAATAGCTGTATTATGGTCATGTTGGGGGTGTAGTGTTCTAGGTATTATGATAATGCTGGATGTTAAGGGCCACATACACTTATTTATTATTTATTTATTAATAGTTTCTTATATAGCACAGCAAATTCCGTTGCACTTTACAATTGGACACAATGATACAACAAAACTAGTTAATAAACAGTCAGAGGTAGGAAGGCCCTGCTTGCCAGCTTACAATCTTATGCGACCACATGTCGCAGGCGATCACGCCGGCAGCCTCCCGGGGAGCAGTATCGCCCAAGATACAGCGTATGCTGTCCTTTTGCATACAATGTATCTTGGCCGATCCCAGCCATGCCCCCAGGTCGGACCTGATTGAATGTGCAGCACATTCAATCTGGAGGATCCGATCCGATGCTCACGGGAACGCGCATAGGATCGGTTCAGAAACACCTCCAAAATGCCCGATTTCATCCAATATATCGGTCTGAATGCCTGAAATCGGATGAAATCGGGCGTTATCGCTCTAGGGTATGGGGCCCTTTACAGTATCCTCTGTCACTGTCTTGCAGATTGTGTTATATACAGAGTACACAGGTGAAATGATAGAAGAGGAGACTGATAGGGGCAAACATTGGTGATTGAGGGAGAAGGGTGGTGCATGTTATTTTTAGCTTACTTGGAACAGCTGACAAGTCACCATTTAATAGAAGAGATCTTGTGACAATCAGCATGTTAACTCTTTCAGTATTGGAAGGGTTATAGTGTTGGATGAAGCCTGCTCAGTTCTGGTGGACGTAGTTTAAGGACTGGCTTTTAAGAGAGTATTGTCTGAATATCTTCACACCGCAGACATCAGGGTCATTACTCTACGGCAGTATAGACCACATGCAGAGGAATACTGCTGCCTATATGATTAGCAGAGATACACACAGACTAAACACTGCATGTAAAAATGCCCCATAAGTGATGGATGAGCTACTGACTGTGGGGAACATGTCACAGGTATAACAGCCTTAATACAACAGCAATTGTAAGCTGCACAAATGCACAACACAACACAGGAGGATGGTATTGTGCATTTTGCAGTGGCTGCTGATCTGCCTTTCCCCTGAGCATTGAGACATGGGTGTATTTCTGAGAATAAACTAGGTGTGGCAGCCAATCAGAAACTGCAGCACTGTGGTGACATCACTCCACCTGGCAACAAGCACTAGCCCTTTAATATTTTTTTCCTATGTCTGCCGCCTCCCCCCCTTCCCCCCTTCCCCTCCCCTCTGCACTCTCTGTGAGGACACAATCTGTGACCTTCTAAATTCCTGACTGTTTTTAGCCTCCCCCCTTCCTGGAACAGGCACATTGACAATCCTGGATAATCTCCAGCATAAGAGATAACATCTAGCAGGCCCTCCCCCCAACCAGTTTTTCTGTGTCACGCACTCCTCCTCCAAAAATAGATAAAATCTCCACTGAACTTCAACCCCCTCCAGCAGCAGCACTCTGGAAAATAAATTCTGTATTCCGCCCCATCACAGGACAGCATGTAAAACGCTGTATGTTCTTATGACCGTGGCAGGCAGTCATGTCTGTCCATGTGCTTCTTACCCACAATTCCCGCAGTAAGGGCTCATTGCTTTGTAGATAATGCTGGCTGCGTGTCATGTTTTTATTTGTGTAAGCCGGAGAATACAGCGGCTCGCCGACAGTCAGTGTGTAGACGATAATCACAGGCTTTGGCTTAGTGGATTAGGGCGTGATCTGGTAAATACGAAAGTACTTGTGTTTAGGTTGGGAGCGTGATGGAAGTCTGTGCCCTCACATGCTGTGAGTTATGTGTAGCGACTAGTGGTGACGCTGAATACTGATATATTCGTGACTAATCAATATGTAGGGCCTGATCGTGGCCCAGTTTCCAGCGATACAGGAAGAGCGATATATATCTATATAGGGGGTCATTCCGATTGCTCGCTGCAGTTTGTCGCATCGATCGGGTCGGAACTGCGCAGGCGCCGGCGCATGGCAGCTTTCGTTGCCTAGCGATCACCTCTGAGACAAAGGTGGGAGGGGGCTGAACGGCGGCATTAAGCCGGCGTTTAGGGGGAGCGGTCTGGCCAACGCAGGCGTGGCCGAACTGTTGGGGGGGGCGGGCCGCGGCGGCTGCATTACTTCTCACGCAGCCGCTGCGGCAATTAACTCCCGGCAAGCCACTGGAGCTGCGCTGGCCGGGAGTTACTTCTCAAATACAAAGGCATCGCCCTGATACAGTTTTGCTGTCAGAGAATGCTAAAGCTGTGTCAGAGCATGCTGGGATGTGTAGTTTCTCAACAGCTGGAGGGCTGCAGTTTGGACATGCCTGCTCTAATGGTTAGCCAAACTTCTGTGGTGGCTAGCCCCACCCCCACTGGAGACTGAACACACCCCTAAACATGGGCCCCTACCACTGCATTACCCTGGTGGGCCCTTCACACCTCAGTCCGACACTGCTTGCCCTGTCAGGGAAGTCTTCTCCATGTGTTAATTAGCAATTTGAAGACAAAACAAAAAAAGATACATTTTCCATAATGATAATGGCGCAGTATTGATTCACAGTTAGTCAGATGGATATAGACCCTCCTATCGTCCATCCCTAGTTATGTGTACCGAGAGTCGGTAAACACGCATGGCCCCCAAAGTGATGAGCTGCATCTGCTCTGCAGGCTTCTCCCGGAGAGGAAATATATAAAGTAGGAAGTGACGGCTGACATTCACATATGTCACACTTATTTGTGCCCGTATGAGTGAACAACGTCATACTGGCAACTGCATTTCTATCCCCATAAATATATATGAAATGAACACAGTTGCTAGAACTTGTGCACGGTATTGCATATGCCTTGGTAATAAATTCCCTGTAATCAGTTCAAACTTCATACTAGTCGTACCTGAAAAATGTTAAGTGTATTTTAATTGACATTAAGAATAAAACAGCAGTAATTACAGGGGTCCTTCAACATCTTCGGGATCTGTATGGCTCAATAGGGCCCTGATGCTGAGCCGAAGCCTACTGGATGTCATTTATCTAAGAAAAGCCCGGAGTCGGAGGGGAGGCGTGAAGATAGCTGGATATCTACACCAGCAGCATGTGCGTCTGGTTTAGGTCAGACATACACCCCACACTTATGTATTAACCATTTGTTATGCTTGCAAAATACACATTCGCTACTAGGCTAATATAAATATAATGCTCCATTTTTTTGTAGGTAACAAAACATGCTAAAACATGCAAACACAATATATGCACAAGCGATGGTGGAAGCACCTATCAGCGTCAGAAACAATTTCACAATCAGCCAATCTGAAAGAGGTATGTAGCGCTGACAACCGTCATCACTCTATTTGCACCAACACTTTGGCCCTCGCGATTAAAATGCCCTTCGTGGTGCAGCACGTTGTATGTTCCCCCCATGTTTGGGAGGGTTTCCTTTCGGGTGCTCTGGTTCCCACAAACTTCAAAACATACTTGTAGGGTAACTGGCTACTGAAAAAAATGGACCATACTTGCCTTCTTTTTTTTCACGGGTTCGAGAGCCGGGAGTGTGAGGACCTGGTAACCAGCAGCGCTCCTGTGTGTCTGCAGTATAGGAGGCGGCCATGTTGGAGACCAAGTGCAGCACCAATGAGCATCTATGGGTGAGTGTCAACCAATCCTGTTACTTTGCTGCCTATAAGTAGGCTAGGAATTTTGCAATCTTGGACAGTGCTTACTGTCAGAACCGCCTGTTTTTGTAAATCCGTTGGACTCGGGCCAACCGAAGGAGTAGGTGCTGCTGTATGAAGGAAGCAAGGAGGACGAAGATAGTTCCTTTTCATATATTCATTGGTAGACAACAGATCCAAATGCAGCTGTGCAATAGTCAGTGATTACGGAGTATAAGGTAGAAAAACTGTAAGAAATGGTATTACTGGACAATCCTGTCTCCGCTCTCAGTGTTTGCCTGCTGTCTCTTGCTGCGAGTGATCCGCCAGCTCTCCGATGCGCTGTTTCGGTTAACCGCTCACCCCCGCACCACTGGATCTCCGGAGTCCCGTGGAGGTCCGCCTGTTCCAAATGGTGACTGTCAGCCACGTCTTCACAGACAGCAGACAATTCTTCACAGTTCTTCATCCACGACTTCCCATCATCCAGCGAACAGTTCTTCACAGTTCTTCATCCTCGCCTTCTCATCATCCAGTGAACAGTTCTTCATCCTCGCCTTCTCATCATCCAGTGAACAGTTCTTTACATTTCTTCATCCTCGCCTTTTCATCATCCAATGAACAGTTTTTCACAGTTCTTCATCCATGTTTTCTTATCATCCAGCGAACAAGTGGTGGGCTGTCTGAATGGAAAGTATTAGTGGTGAGGTGAATGGATGGAAAGTATTAGTGGTGGGGTATCTGGATGGAATGTATAAGTGGTGAGGTGTCTGGATGGAATGTATTAGTGGTGGGGTGTCTGGATGGAATGTATTTGTGGTGGGGTGTCTGGATGGGTAGTATTAGTGGTGGGGTGTCTGGATGGAATGCATTGGTGGTGGGGTGTCTGGATGGAATGCATTGGTGGTGGGGTGTCTGGATGGAAAGTGTTAGTGGTTGGAGTGTCTGGATGGAAAGTGTTAGTGGTGGGGTGTCTGGATGGAATATATAAGTTGTGGGGTGTCTGGATGGAAAGTGTTAGTGGTTGGGGTGTCTGGATGGAAACTGTTAGTGGTTGGAGTGTCTGGATGGAAAGTGTTAGTGGTTGGGGTGTCTGGATGGAAAGTGTTAGTGATTGGGGTGTCTGGATGGCAAGTGCTAGTGATTGGGGTGTCTGGATGGAAAGTGTTAGTGATTGGGGTGTCTGGATGGAAAGTGTTAGTGGTGGGGTGTCTGGATGGAAAGTGTTAGTGATTGGGGTGTCTAGGATGGAAAGTGTTAGTGATTGGGGTGTCTAGGATGGCAAGTGTTAGTGGTTGGGGTGTCTGGATGGAAAGTGTTAGTGGTGGGGTGCCTGGACACCAGGGTATTGTTAGTGTAGTGTTGGAAAGTGTAGGGCCACAGTTTTGCCATTAGGGCGTATTAAAATCGTCTTAGGGCATGTTGGGATGTATATTTCCACAGCAGCTGGATTGTGCATGTTGAATATCCCTGGTGAGTGGTGTATTATTTGGCCTGTAGCTTATTATTGGTGTATTGATGGTAAGTGTAGAGTATCAGTGATGTGATGTCTGGATAGCAGAATATTAGTGGTGTTTTATGAAAAGTGAAACGGTATCCGGTCTCTAGGTCAACCACTATTGGTCGACATGACAAAAGGTCGACATAAGTTTTTCACAATTTTTTTTTTTTACTTTTTTTGCGATTTTACGATCCACATGGACTACAATTGGGAACGGTAACCTGGGCGGAGTGCAGCGGTAGCGGAGTTAGGCACCTTGCCCGAAGCATGGTGAGCGAATGCGGTGCACTAATTGGGGTTCCCGGTCACTCTACAAAGAAAACGACACACAAAAAGCACAACAAAATACGTATGTCGACCTTGCGCATCATGTCGACATAATGCTTGTGTCAACCTATTTTGGGTGTCGACTTAGTCACTGTCGACCAATAGTGGTCGACCTAGACACTGTCGACCTAAGTGTGGTTGACCCTATGAACCACTCCCAGTGAAACATATTAATGGTGTCTGGACAATAGACTATTAGTGGTGTTTTGCTGAGAAGTGCATTGAGAAATTGACAGTATTAATGCTGTAGGGTCTGTCCATCGGGTTCAACCTATTTGTGGTCTCCTATGCACGATTATTTTGTATAAAATTTTGACTGAAGTTGCTGACTGCCGTTCCGATTAACCCCTCTTTTTTATAATAACCATAGTGTGTGACTATGCCCCGTAACCCTGGATATCCTTACCCATTAGGAATTTATCTAACCCATTCTTAAAGGTGTTGACTGAGTTGGCCATTACAACTCCCTCAGGCAGGGAATTCCAAACACGTATCGTCCTTACCGTAAAAAAGCCTTTACGCCGTATTGTGTGGAATCTCTTCTCCTCTAACCTGAGCGAGTGTCCACGAGTTCTCTGTGTTGATCTAACCAAAAACAGGTCCTGCGCAAGATCTGTATATTGTCCCTTTATATATTTGTAAATGTTGATCATGTCCCCTCTTAATCTCCTCTTTTCCAGTGTAAACATGCCTAGTCTTGCAAGTCTTTCCTCGTATTCCAGCGTCTTCATACCCTTAATTAGTTTGGTTGCCCGCCTTTGAACCTTTTCTAGCTCCAGGATATCCTTTTTGTAGTAAGGTGCCCAGAATTGTACACAGTATTCAAGGTGTGGCCTCACAAGTGATTTATATAACGGGAGTATAATACTCTCGTCCCTAGCATCAATTCCCCATTTTATGCATGCTAATATCTTATTAGCCTTCTTTGCTGCAGTCCTACTTTGGGTACTACTGCTTAGTTTGCTATCTATGAGGACACCTAAGTCCTTTTCCAGTACAGAATCCCCTAATTTTACCCCATGTAGTAGGTAGGTGTTATTTTTGTTCTTGTTACCACAGTGCATTACCTTACACTTGTCTGTATTGAAGCGCATTCTCCATTTCGCAGCCCAAGCTTCTAATTTATCTAAGTCATTCTGAAGCGACTCGGCATCCCCCTCTGCATTTATAACTTTACACAATTTGGTATCATCTGCAAAAATTTACACCATGCTCTCTAGACCTTCTGTTAGGTCGTTAATGAAAATATTGAACAATAGCGGTCCTAATACTGAGCCTTGCGGCACACCACTTAGCACTTCAGTCCAGGTTGAAAAAGATCCATTAACCACAACGTGCTGCTACCCATTATCTAACCAGTTTTTGACCCAAGTCCATATTGTGCTTCCTAGCCCTGATTCTTGTAGCTTGTAGATAAGTCTCATGTGTGGTACAGTATCGAACGCTTTGGCAAAATCTAAAAGGATTACATCCACCTCTTTACCCTGATCTAGGTTTGCGCTTACTGTTTCATAAAAGCCAAGTAAGTTGGTTTGACAGGATCTGTCCTTCATAAACCCATGTTGATTCCTTTTAATGACCTTATTGACTTCAAGGAACTTCTGAATACCTTTTAATACTTTCCCCACTATAGATGTAAGACTAACTGGTCTATAATTACCTGGTTCAGCTTTACTTCCCTTTTTGAATATAGGCACTACTTCCGCTATACGCCAGTCTTTGGGAACCATACCTGATATTACTGAATCCTTAAATATCAAAAATAGCGGTTTTGCAAGTTCAGAATAAAGCTCCATTAGAACCCTTGGGTGAATACCATCGGGACCTGGTGACTTATTAATCTTTAAATGTTTTAATCGGTCACAGACTACTTCCTCGCTTAAATAAGTGCCTATCAGTGGGATATTCTCATTATTGAGATTATATGTTAGTCCCTGAATTGGGTCCTCTCTAGTAAATACTGTTGAATAAAACTCATTTAGTGTGTCCGCTATGTCATTATAATTTTTGCTTAAGACTCCCAACTTGTCTTTTAAAGGGCCTATACTCTCCTTCTTTAATCTCTTGCTATTAATGTATTTAAAGATTTTTTGGGGATTCGCTTTGCTTTCCTTTGCTACTAGTTTTTCAGTTTCTACTTTAGCCGCTCTTATTTCATTTTTGCATATTTTGTTACATTCCTTATAGTGCTGAAATGACTCTGCTTCCCCGTCAGATTTGTATTTTTTAAATGCTCGCCTTTTCTTGCCCATAAGTTCCTTAATCTTTTTGTTAAGCCACATCGGTTTATGATTTTTATTCCTTTTTATTTTGCTGCTCGTAGGAATAAATTTGAGTGTATTTTTAGCTAGTAGGAATTTTAGTACCTCCCATTTCTCCGTAGTATTTTTTCCTAAAAACAAACCTTCCCATTCAATATCCCTGAAAAATACCCTCATCTTTTCAAAATTTGCTTTGCTAAAGTTTAGAGTCCTAGTTGAGCCAGTATAGGGCTGTTTATGGAAACTGATATTGAATGTGACCATATTGTGGTCGCTGTTTCCTATGGGTTCCCCTACTATAATACCTGATACCAAATCCCCATTGTTTGTTAATACCAGGTCTAAGATTGCATTGTACCTAGTTGGTTCCTCAATTAGTTGAACTAAGTAGTTATCATTAAGTGTGTTTAAAAACATATTGCCCCTAGCAGTATCACATGAATCGTTTTTCCAGTTTATCTCTGGATAGTTAAAATCTCCCATCACTACTATGTCTCCTACTCCTGCTGCTCTTTCAATTTGCTTTAGTAACAATTCCTCATCAGATACGTTGATACCAGGCGGCCTATAGCATACACCCAATACTAACTTTTTTATTCCTTTTTCCCCCGCATGCAATTTCTACCCATAATGTCTCGACAGTGTCTACAGTCCCCTCCTGAATATCTTCCCGTATATCAGGTTTTAAAAACGGCTTTACGTAAAGACACACCCCTCCACCCTTTTTATTTAGTCTGTCTCTCCTAAACAGTGTATAGCCCTCTAGATTGACTGTCCAATCATGAGATTCGTCCCACCAAGTTTCAGTAATGCCTATAATATCATACTGTTTGCTTGCTGCAAGTATTTCTAGTTCACCCTTTTTACCAGTAATGCTTCTGGCGTTTACATACATACAACTAAGATAAGTATTTTCCCTTGCGTAAGGGACATCTTTCACCTTATGTAGCAATGATGACCTGTAATCGTCATTGGTTAGTGCTTTGGTAAAATCTCTTTTAGTACCCATGTTAGTAACCTTACCGCCTGCTCTTACCCTCCCCCCAACTTCTCCTCCATTTCGTTTACTACCGCCATCCCCACTATTCTCACTGCATGACCCGTAGTTTCTAGCTAAACCCTCCCCCCAGGCTCCTAGTTTAAAATCTCCTCCAACCTTCTAACCATCCTTCCCCCCAGCACCGCTGCCCCCTCCTCAGTCAGGTGCAATCCGTCACGACAAAAGAGATGGCGCCTGACTGAGAAGTCCGCCCAGTGTTCCAGGAACACAAACCCCTCCTTCCTGCACCAATCCCTAAGCCACACATTTACCTCCCTAATCTCCCTCTGCCTCCCTGGAATAGCACGTGGCACAGGTAATAATTCCGAGAATATTACCTTAGATGTCCTTGCCTTCAGTTTCTTTCCTAAGTCCCTATAGTCTTTCTTAAGGACATCCCACCTTCCGCTAACTTTGTCATTGGTGCCAACGTGCACCAAGACCGCCGGGTCTTTCCCAGCCCCTCCCAACAATCTATCTACCCGGTCCGCGATGTGCCGTACCCGAGCACCCGGGAGACAACAGACTGTACGGCGATCACGGTCCCGGTAGCAGATTGCCCTATCTGCCTTCCTGATGATAGAATCCCCTACCACCTCAATCTGACTAGGTACCTCACTATCTTTTATCCCAATCGCGCCAGAGGGACCGCTCCTCTGGATGCTAGAGGGAGCAGTCTCCTCCGGCACCGTAATTTCTTCACTATCATCCTCCGATTCCTCGTCCAGTCGGGCAAATTTGTTCGGGTTTGATAGTTCGGAGATGTCGAGCCTCCCCCTCTTTTTCTTCCTTCTAACTGTGACCCAGCTGGCTACCTGATCATCATCCTCTTCTACCAGTGACCCGTCCCGCAACTCCTCCACCGTTCTGTCTAAACTTCGCTCGAGATTGTGAATCTCCCTCAGTCGCGTAACGGTTTGCTCTAGATCAGTTACCTGGGCTTCCAGGGCAACCGTTCGCACACACCTCGTGCAGATGTAATCACACTGGGCCGGTAGCTCCAGGTGTGCATACATCTTGCACGACATGCACTGAGTGAGGTCCCCAATCACAGCCCCTCCCATATTGTTTGTAAGGTCTAACTCCCTGTTACTCTCAAAGAAAAAGCAGCAAAAATAAAAGTCAAACAATCTCACTTATACAATAATTAAGCTGGCTTATACTTATCTATCTTTGTGCGGTTCTTGGTCCTTCACTTTTATGCAGCTGTAGTACTCTCTCCTGCGGCACCTATACTCCACTTAGCAGTTGCAGTTGTTCCAGCTCACTGCACCTCCTTTTCACTCGGCTTCCAGCTCCTTTTGCGGTTACCAACTCACCTGGTAGTGATTGTTTTCGGTAAGTGCAGAGAATTAGTGATGTGGTGTGCTGTTTGGACAGTAGAGTATTAGTAGAGTATTAGTGGTTTAGAAGTGGGAGGTATTAGTGGTGTGCCATTTGGACAGTAAATTATTAGTGATGTGCTGTTTGGACAGTAGAGTATTAGTTGTGCTGTAAGCAT